>NC_140283.1:7939760-7994760 GCF_964030765.1 Micromesistius poutassou | reverse complement strand
CCCAACTCTGACCACTTTTAAAACAAGACTGAAGACTTTTATGTTTGCTTTAGCTTTCTGCTAAATCTTAAATACATGGGACTTTCTACAATGCATTTATTTGCTATTACTTACCTATTTTATTTCATTGTATGACGATGTTTCTACGTGAAGCACTTTGAGTCTGTCTCGTGTATGAAAAGTGCTATATAAACAAAGTCAACGCAGTAGCAACGTGGGTGCTAACGCTAAGCCCCCCGCCCCCCACCCCAGGACGCCGACCTGGCCCGCCTGCTGAGCTCAGGCTCCTTCGGCAACCTGGAGAACCTCAGCCTGGCCTTCACCAATGTCACCAGTGCCTGCGCCGAGCAGCTCATCAAGCTGCCCTCGCTCAAGCAACTCAACCTGTGGTCCACCCAGGTACACACACACACACACACACACACACACACATGAAAGCACACACGCACAAACATGCATGTGCACGTCCACACACACGCACACACACACGCCCACACGCACACACATGTAAGCAAACATCGAGGTATGCACACCCTCGCTAAACACACACAAACACACACACACACACACACACACACACACACACACACACACACATACATACATACATACTCAAAGCCATGTGTGCATGCACACACCAACACACGCATGTGTGTGTGTGTGTGTGTGTGTGTGAACGCAGAGTTCTGCGTAAGTACAGTTTACCCGAGGATTGTTTACCCTCAAACAAGTGCTTGGAGCCATGGAGCATGTCTGTGTGCCACTGCTCAAACACTAATCAAACCATTCAAACACTGAACAGACCATCGCTAATGATCACATATGTAACGGTTCACTCAAACACTGAGATAACCGTGGCTAATTCTGCTAGATGTAACGGTGCTATGCTCACGCCTCCCCCCTCCACCCTCCGTCTTCAGTTTGGAGACTCAGGGCTGCGGCTGCTGTCAGAACACCTGGCCTGTCTCCAGGTGCTCAACCTGTGTGAAACACCTGTCACCGACGCCGGCCTCCTGGCTCTCAGTTGTAAGTGCCACACCCACGCACACGTGCAAACACATACATACACTGAAAACAAACACATACACACACACACGTGCAAACAAACATACACACACACGTGCAAACAAACATAAACACACACGCCTCACGAGCATGGTAAGTCATGTATTCACATGGATCTTAGAAGGATCTTGTTGTTTTAAGATTTGGGATTTAGTTAAGCCTACTCAGAGAAATGCATATATTTGAAACGAGAGTAGCATCAGTCAAGTGACTGAGAAAGGGATTGCTCAAGAATAGGGACAGGCAATAACCACAAACAGTACAATCAGCAAACTATACTGGTATACACTATACTATACATACATGATATGAACACAAGAACAGGAGGTCAAGGGGAATTGAATGAATTCTTACTCTAATTGGAAACCTTTTCCATTCCAGCCATGAAGAGTCTCTGCAGCCTGAACATGAACAGCACCAAGCTGACGGTGGACACGTACGAGGACCTCAAGGTAAGGCCGGTGAAATCACCGCATCACAGACACACAAGACAGATGCACCTACTGATCCCTCAACACCAGGACCGGCCGTGGCTTCAGACACGCTGCAGTGCTGACAGATCCACTGGGCCGCATCCTCCTGCACAGAAAATCGCCCCCCCCCCCCCCCCCCCCCCCACCATCTCAGAGGATCGCTTCAGCTCTTAGAGTAGCAGCGCAGGGCGAGCAAACATCTCTGAGGGCTCAGAGGAGAGAGGCATTTATATGACCTTCGATGGCCCCGTAAATGAGTTATTATTATGTATAATCGATCGACAATTCATTGACAGAGTGTGTTTTAAAGCGATCTCACATTGGTTTCACACTATTTTAGTTCGGATTTGACCCCATCTCACAAATTCCGGAGGTCTCTTGTCATAGACTGTGCCTATATGAGTGTATTCTGTGTATCTAAGCCCTACAAGATATACAACCCAGTGACAATCACTAACCAGTCCTCTTTTTTTCTTCCACCTCGGCTAGGCCAAACTGCCAAATCTGAAGGAAGTGGACGTCCGCTACACCGAGGCCTGGTGATCCACTATACTCTCACCAGTTCTATACACACTCACCCACAGTCTCACACACACACACACACACAATTATAGATAAACCAATCAAGCTGTGTGGTGTACTCCTGCCCTTCGCCATCACCTCATCATTATCATCGTCGTCGTCATCGTTGTCGTCGTCGTCATCATCATCATCATCATCATCATGGCCGTCGCCAGGCCACCGACACTTTGACGTCACCCTCATATCATCCTTCCAGACAGCACGTCGGTGGGAAGGGAGCTCCCGCCACCTGCAAGGTCAACCCACAGCCAACTCCTCGCCAGGGGGAGCGGAGAAAGAAAATGTTCGGTTTTTTTTTTTAATTTCTTTTTTTAACACCAACAAACAAATCCTCCTGGACACGTGTGGAGCTCGCTCCGTCGACGTCATTATCAGAGGACAAGGACGACCTGTCCGGTCGGGAGTCCTGCATGGGGCCCCTGAGTTCATCACGTCCACTTCCCCCCCCCCGCCGCCCCCCCCCCCCCCCCCCACTCTCCCCTTAACCCTGCCAACACCGCCACATCAAAGTCAGGTTTCAGACATCCTGGAAAAGCAACAGCTCACTCCTGGAAGGCCCTTCTCTGAGGAGAATGGAGAAACACTGAATAGGCCATGAGTCCTCTTTCATATCCCCACCTGGTTACCATTATCCTGTTATTATTGTTCCGTTTAAAGGTCCTCCACACCCTTGTGGGATGACGGCCAGATGAAGCAATTCACATTCCAGTATCTTTTTTGATATGGTCTCCTATCTGTTCCAGATGTAGCTCTCTCTCTCTCTCTCTCTCTCTCTCTCTCTCTCTCTCTCTCTCTCTCTCTCTCTCTCTCTCTCTCTCTCTCTCTCTCTCTCTCTCTCTCTCTCTCTCTCTCTCGACACAGATGATGTGTGGACAGCCTCTGGCCCATTGAGGTTTCTTGTTAGCGATTCTGAATAAGCCCGCCCCCCACCCCCGTCCTCCCAGTTGTCGAGGACTACCGCGATGGAACGGAACAACTACAGGACGGCGCCTATTCCTCGTCCAGCTCCCGCCGAGAACACTCAAAAACAAAACTCAAACAATTTGTATCAACGCGAATGAGCCTATTTTTCCAAGCATCTGTGGTTTCATATATGGTGTGTTTCGAATATCTATATTATACTCCGGACCTTCCCAGCTTTATCAGACAAAGAAGCAGGATTTTAGGACGCTTTGCTTTTGGTTGGGAGAAAAAAAAAGAGACAAACAAGACGACAACCACGACTGAATAGATTGTTTCGTTCCTTTTAACTTTAGTAACTCGTTCTCAGTGTAAATATGAATAATGAACTCCCGTGCTAATGGTTATGTAGCAGTGGCCGGGTGGTCTGGGACCACCCTCTATTTATGAGTTCCCTTTCTAGAATGTCCTTTTCCAATGTTGTCAATCGTACCATAACAGTTACAGTAACTCAGACCAGGCCCTGTTGTCCTTCTGGTTCTTTTGGTTACTTTTTTGTGGGGGGGGGGTGCGGGGGTTGGATAAGTTTACGCGGGAGGATGGCCAACAACAAAAAAAAAAGTTTCTGTACAGTCAACGGTATTGATTATTGTTCAGACACTTCCCCAGCTCATCCTTTGTACATTCTTATGTTTGCTGCCAATTTTTGGGGCTTCTTTATAAAAATTTGGGAGGGCAGGGGTGGGGGATTTGGCCTTAGGAAAGACATTTGCTAAGAAACAAAAAAGAAAAAACAACAACATTGGAGTCTGGTCTCTTTTCCTTTCAAGGACTAACACGAGTTGTGAGCCTTCGTCTCCGGCCTCTCTTGGGTCTGTGGATCAGCGCCGGGCTGGGGGACTGTGTGCGACAGTAGGAACTTTGGAACATTTCACTAACGCGCTGGTCCCGGTGTGGACATGGGATCGGGCCTTCGGAGACGGAGGGATGCACTTTCCTTTGTGAGAAGGCCGGAGAAGAAGACGGTCTCTGTGTGTTTCTAGTGGGAATCACAATCTGTACAATTGTTGTATTTATAGACATTTCTGGTGACCACAAGAAGCTGGGGCTGTTTAGTTTTGCTTGCTGGTTTCACTTTTTTTCTTTGGGGGGGGGAGGGGGGGGGCTGTTCTTTTTTGTTTTTTTTACTCAGATATATTTAGGAAACGTTTTCAAAATCTTCCGGAAGTTATTGGAGATCACCTACAGTCTAAGTCATAATTCAACAGTTATAGCATTGAGAATGCTGCCGATTGGTTGGGGAACCCTGTTCATCAGTCCCTGCAAAACAAGTCGATTTCGAGTCAAGGTTTACTAATCAGAAAGCTGTGCATAAATACAAATCCGGATGCTAACCTCCGTTAGGTTACGTTTGAGGACTTGCCATGTTATAATTTGTCCCTAAAAACACAAAATGAGCGAAATGGCCATGTAAGGTATCGTGGTTCATATGCCTTGTATCAGTGGCCCCTGTTTGGGTACTGCAGGGTTAGGTTAGTGCAAATGCTCACACTAACACAGGCACCACATAAAACCACAAAAGAATTGGTTCCTTTTTCAAATGTTATCGTTTCATTATTATTATTATTATTATTCATATTTTCTTATTTATCAGATTCTGTTTGCTGAGACAGAATGGTTAAGAGAAGCCAGAAGAGTTTTAGATGCCGTCCACATGGGTTGTGACATCATGCTATGTTTTATATTCACTTTATTGTGACGGCCATCTTCGATCTGGCTCTAGGACCTTGTTCTCTTTTCGTATCCTGTATAATGTACAAACAATTGTATATAATTCTCGCCTTCTTTGCTCTCTCTTTCTCTCTCTCTCTCTCTGCCCAGACATAGTAGGCAGCCTCCCCCTCCATACTCCTCCTGGTTCATCTCGTCTTTTTTTTGTTCTTTCGCCCGCCTACCATCTTAGGCGGGTTACCGTTGCCTTTATCTTAGGATTTGAAAGTGTGTGTCCATTACTCTGTTCTTTGTTTTGTTTTTTTTGTTCATTTTCACACACAAAGTGCACTGTACTCTCGTGTCATTTATAACGTTTGCGACGTGTAACATATTTTAACAAGATATGTTTTTGTTTTCAACCTGTTTTGATTTCATCACTTTAATCATGCGTTTTGTCTCCCGTGTCGACGTTGTTAACTTTATGGTTTATCCGTGTTTATTTTTGAGGCATGTACTGTTTGTTTTGTGCACCCTCTTTATTATTTTTGTATTGTTTTACAAACAGTTTGAAATATGGAAACGGCCTGGTCCCTTCCTGGTCCGTGGTCACCCATAACAACCACTGCACGCCACTCAAACCTCCACCTGCTGACACGTGGCCGGGGCTTCTCGTCTCTGAAGGGCACGCGTTAAACCGTGGCTGGGACTCGATACACGCAGGGCCCAACACACCCCGAGAAAAAGACACTGTAGCTGGCCCATGAAGTCCTGTGTGTTGAGTTCAGTGTTGTGATTGGACAGGGTTTGATATCCTCTCCAGCCACGTTGGAAGAGAGCCCATTGGTCGAGAACACCCGGTCTCGTTTTGCTGCTGTACCCGTCGGATTCCCGCATTGCCTCCTGGGAATAGCTACTGCTAGCGCGGGCTAGGTTAGCAGAGATTAATGACTAGGAGGGGGGGGGGGGGGGGGGTGTGACAACCTTGAGGTGACCTATAGAGCAAAGCTAGGGTCCTTGAACAGTGAGTTTGGGTGGGAAGGATTTTATTACTGTACAGGGGACAAATTATTGTTCTATTTACATATGGATACATAACACAATCTTTTGTTTTGTCATATCCTGTGGAGCTCACAATGCTTTGCTTCTGTTCCATGTCATGTCAGGACCACTTCTTCCCTCCAGCCTTCCCTTCCCTCCTCAGATTGTCCTCCACCTCTCATCTCACACACACTTTTATATCTCTTTGTAATTAGTGATGATTCGTTCACTCCAGGGATTGTTTTGAGAATTACGACAGAACGGTAGTTGCTGACTGTGCTTTAGTCTTAATGGTCATGGCAGGGAGCGTGGGACGGTGCAAGAGAACATACTGTATATGACGGACTGAAGAAATTAAGATGCCCCCCCCCCCATTTCATAGCCTCTTTCCTATGATTCCCTGTCAAATATGCATCATGTTTTGATTTATGACAGCTGAAAAAGACTGCCAGTCACCTCTCTCTCTCTCTCTCTCTCTCTCTCTCTCTCTCTTCCACTCTGTCTTTGATCTGCTTCTTGCTGAGTTATTATTGCTGCTGCTGCTCTGTGGCTGTCGTAATAAGTAAAAAAGAAAAAAAGATTTTCAACAGGACAAATTACTGATGTGAAATAATTTCAATCAAAAATAAATAAAAATGTCTGTGAATATGTGTTAGTTGTGTGAGACAGTTTTTTTTTTTTCATTTACGGACGGTTATATTAAGGTAAATCTGGCAATGCATGATAACCACTATGGAGGTCAAATTAGTTGTTAATGAGGCCTTGCAGTCGATAAGCCATAACTAATTTATAACTTTGTAAGCAGATCTAATTACATTTAAACCATTTTATTTAATCTATTGAGCTTCAACAATTGCGCTGACTAGAAAATAGGGATATGTGATATTGATCAAACTTAATGGATCTTTTTTAGTCTATATAGGCTCCTGCTGTGTTTATATAGAATTGATTGGTGCTCAGTTTATAATACGATGCAAGATTCTCTACTTCATGGAGCAGGAGATTATAAGTTTAATATAATATTTATATGGATTGGAAAGAGAGCATCTGCCCTCCTAACCGCCATAGTTATACAAACTGTACAAACTGTAACTGGGCTTTCATCCCGATGGATGAAAGCCCAGTTATACAAAAACAGTTTGTGTAACAGTTTTTTTCGATCGCCAGTTGTCAATAGTGAAATACTATTTGTACAGAATAATGCAAGAAAAATCTAACAACACATTAGGAGGTGTTGTTTGCAGTATAAGTTACATTGAACAGTCAGTTAAAAAACTGGTCCCTTATCCCATTCATCAAAATTCAAAGGTCTGAATGTCTTTTTAAAGAACAGCATCATGAAACATTTTATTGACTCAGTCCATCGTAAGGTCATCATGGGAGCATTAAAAACACACTATGACTGCAAATTCAACGGGTTTTGCATGTGAATCATATTCAACCAAGGGATATCTAACAAAGTCTTCATCCTTAACCTGATGTCATTTACAGTATCAATCTTTGGTATTTGGTATTTCACAGTACATGAAGTTTGAAAAATTGAGCAATTCTACAATTTACCGATTGTTTCTGCAGGTTCAAGGGCTTATAACTAATAGTAGCAGCATACTTTTACGAATCTCTTCTATACAATATATCGTATTCCAAAGATCATGGTACATGCCATAAATTATATTAAGAATTATAGATCGGTACTGGACGCTCATACTAATGAATAATTTTGCTAATGCTTTTCCCCAAAATGACTTACAGGGAGGACTCTGTAGGAGGCTAGGCATCTAACAGGTGGGGACCTTTCAGCAGTGATCCAAAACCCCTAACCATGAGACTATCCTGGGTCTAGTGGCACGTTACTTTCAGAGGTGGCTAGACTACACTTGCCTTCTAAAATGTCACCCAAGCAACTACACACACACACACACACACTTCCTTCAATTCAATTCCTTCAAATTTCCAAAGACTTAAAAACGCAAATACAATTCATATGGATACAAAAATGAGAGGAAAGACATGGAGCAAGCAAAAGGTTTGGCTATTGACAAAATTCATAATTCAATATAAGCACAATAGATAATACATGCTAACATGAAACGTCTGTCTGGTCCTAATGTAAATGTACAAACGGATTGATGGAACTAAACAGGGAGCATGATAAAGAGGTGGGGTGGTGATCCATGTAAATGACGGTGGTTATAGAGTATAATGACTATGATGCTGTTACTACGTTCTGCAAATAGATATATATATTAAAATCTCAAACCATGGCCAATTGGACTCCCAGCACACTGTTCCCTGGGTCTGCGATTGGATGAAGCTGCGAGGAGGAGGAGGGAGGAGAACAAGTGTGTGTGTGTGTGTGTGTGTGTGTGTGTGTGTGTGTGTGTGTGTGTGTGTGTGTCTGTGTGTGTGTGTGTGTGTGTGTGTGTGTGTTGAGGTCATAGGTGAAACTTCATTATTAGTAGAACTTGCTGTTGTTGATTTTCTTCTCCTTGACCCTGTAACACACAAACACAAAACACAGCAGGAAGGGTCAAATATCAACCGCAACAGACAACAGACAGAGTGAGCGAGAGCGAGCAAGTGTGCGTGCGTGTGTGCTTGTGTGCGCGTTCGAGAGTGTCTCTCTCACTTCTGCTTCTCGGCGCTGCTCTGCCTGGCCAGGCCGTAGCGCTGGGTGCTGCTGTGGCTGTCGTACAGGAAGGGCTCGCTGCTGGACGTCATCGATGACGGCTTCTTCTGCAGCTGGCAGGACGACGAGTAGAGCTCCTCCTCTGCTTTCTGGGGTGGGGGGGGGGGTGCAACACAACACAACCAACTCTTCAAACACTTCTACGGTTTGTGTCTCATTGAGGATGTCTCGAGCACTTGTCTCCTTCTTCCAGTTGGAATAGAACGTATCTCTGGATTATGAAGACGCTCACATAAACATTCTATTTGTTTTAGATTTTATTCATATTACAGGAGAGACGTTGTGTTCTACTCGTTTTTTGCTAGTCAGTGTTTTTTAGTGTTTGTTCTATAGTTATTATAATACATATTTTTTAAATATATATATATATATATTTGTAACATGCTGAAAAAAGTGGGCGGACATCGCCCCCCCCCCCCCACCCGTGTCCCCCGCCCACTACACCCCTGGTCCCGAGGTTCTTGGTTGAATGAAGCTTGATCCCGGGACAGGCGACCGGGAATCAACGGGGGCACGTGATTCTCGTAGGACAACATCAAAGGGGGTGTGATATACAGGAGATGAAAGGCATGCGACCCCTCAGAACAAAGGGGGGCAGATCGCGGGTCATTGATTAGCAGCACACTGTAAATTGGGAGGGAGTGGTGATGTTTGAGCTGGAAGATAGCAGTGTGTTGTAAGAGAGAGAGAGAGAGAGAGAGAGAGACAGAGAGACAGAGAGAGAGATATAACTTTTTTCTTACCCCCACTTGCTCAATGTTAATGTAGATCAACAGTGAGGCCAGCTCCAAGTCTTCACTGTACCCATTCTTCAAGGGTACCGATCGATAACCTAAGAAATGCACGCAAAACTGTTTAGTGTACCTCCCGGTCCGTCCCCTTAAACTGGACATTACTTCTTAGACTCGTACCGTCTTATCAGAGTTAAATATTAGGTCTTAGTGCTATGTATTGTGTTGGCGTGTGTGTTCTCAGTTGGAGATACTTCTGGTTTTCTCTGTCTCATCCCAACTTGACTATTTTGTGTGTGCCCATGGGTGCACCCACTGTACTGTTCAACCTACTGACTGAGTCTGTCTGTCTGTCTGTCTGTCTGTCTGCGTAGCCTCACACCTGTGCGGATGCCTCTGAGGGGAAAGGTGGCCTGGGCCAGGAAGTTGGGGTCGGAGAACATGTCCTCCTCGTTGACCACGAAGCGCAGGAAGGAGAGGTCGGGCTCGTACACCGGGAGCGCCGCGGCCTCCGCCGGGGTCTTCCACACCGGGTTCAGACCGTTCTCCCCTGGGGAAAGCTCTGTTACTGCGTGTTGCGTGTTGCTTTCCCCCAGCCGTCATGTCTGAAGTCTCGACCACACCCCCCCCCCCTTGCCAAAATCAATCAATAATAACAATAATATTGATAATAATTTCACATCCCATTCAACAGCTTTTTCTGATTTCTGATTTCCTCCCCGCTAGTCTGAGCTGCCCCTCCCTGGCTCGTGAGCTTACGGAAGACGGCCGTCTTGAACTTGTTGTCCTCCGTGTGTCCACACAGCTCCACCTCCACGAAGGGGCTCACGATGCTCCGGCCCAGCTTGGGGAGGTGGCGGGCAGCGATCACCTGGAGGAGGAGGAGGAGGAGGAGGAGGAGGAGGAGGAGGAGGAGGAGAGTGTAGTCAATTACTGTTTAGACGACACCCTGCCTCCACAAACCTAACCATGTCTCTACCACTGTTGGAGACCCCAGAGATGAGTGAGGGAAAAGCGACCCACCCTGACGACGACGTTCATCTTGACCTGCCTCTTCTCAGAGCAGGGGTCGTAGGTGTCGAAGCGCATCATCTCAGGCTGCAGCACGTACCCCGTGCTCGCATTCAGACTGAAGAGGGCGCTGTTCAGCTGGGTGTACTTATCTGGGCAGGCACACATGAGACACACACACACACACGTGAAAAAACGCACGCACACGCATGCAAACACACGTGCAAAAAACACACACGTGCAAACACACACACATACATGCAGAAACATTTGACATATGGTAAAAAAAATCCCCCCAAAAAAAGTGAATCCTAAAGTCTAAATGAAAATGGGTGAAATGTCGTAAGGATGTTCAGAGGCTGGCCATGGGGAAATATCTAAATTGGGTCAACCCATTTCTTTCTACGTGTCCCATGAGCTCCGTTGCTTTGTGTTGCCATGGCTACACCAACGGCCTTCAGGCCTGAGGTTCAATTTTAAAAAAAATGAAAAATGTGTGCTGTTGAATTTCACTTGAATTTCTCTTCATTTCTCACATGAAATGCAAGTCAATTCCAAACATCCCAGAGAGATAAGCCAAAGGGTTGTCTCAGTTGGACACCACAAAGGGGAAGGTATGTAAACACACTTCATCATGGCTGACTCACCCGCAGTCTGGAAGTTGAGTGCCACCATGTGACAGCCGGCCGCCCAGAGGGGGTGGGGGTCATAGTTGGAGGACTCCACACGCTGGCCTTTGGGGTAAACCCGACTCAGCGCCATGCGGTTGTACTGCAGGAACTTCTGCGTCTGGCTCTTCCCCGGCGTCTTGTTCTCCACAAAGGAGCGGACCTCCTTGTAGGTGTAGCTGTCTGTGGGCAGGGACAGAGACGTGTCTAAAGGTTCACTCTGTCGACCGCAGATTTCTGCATTGACTCACTCGGTGCAGTGGTTGCACATCAAGCAGCAAAGATGAATCGCAGAGCGGAATGACGCAGTGGCTTGTAACTTAGACTACATCTACACCCAGCAAAATACTGTCTGCATACTTGTGACGTGTTTACGTGTGTGTGTGTGTGTGTGTGTGTGTGTGTGTGTGTGTGTGTGTGTGTGTGTGTCAGTGTCAGTGTACATGTATGTGTACATGTGTGCGTGTACGGGTACGTATGTGTGTACATGTGTACGTGAGTGTGTGCGTGTGCGCGTGTGTGTGTGGTACCGAAGCGGTCTTTCTCCTTGCTGCGAGGCTGACAGTAGACCACCAGGTCGGACATCTCCATGGCAACCACATCACGTTTTGCCACTTCCTGCTGCTTGATCTGTGGTTGAATGTGGAAAAACCCGTGACGTTTGGTGTAAGATAGATAATTGAGGCAAGGTTCTGACAGGAAAGTGACATTACCTTGTTTTACATTGTTTCATTGTTGTTTTGTGATATTTAAAAGGAGCTGTATATAGGTTTAACAGCTATAATTTGAGTGTCATTTGTTAGAAATTCCCAGTAAAAAATGCTGTGAGAAAAGCTTTGCGATTACTGTGCCTGCCTCTGTATGAGCTCATTTAGACCACTTATTTCCCACCAATCAGGGCCTCTCTTCCCTGGTTCAGAGTATTCATCTTGCCTGTCAATCACAGCTACATGAAAGCTGCAGACTTCTCAATGGCTTTCGTTTCAAAATCTCTTAACCTCTCTCGACAACTCTTCAATCTTTCCAACAGCCCCTTCAAAACAGCTCAGTCCGGGCACTTGTAAGTTAATACCCAGCATTGTCGTATCCCTTTGTGTCACAAAACATGTTTTGTTTTCTGCTGAGTATTACTTCTAAGGTGGGGTTGAATTTGTATCTTAGTACAGTACGGGGTGTTGAGGATGCAGACCTCCTGTTCCCGTTGGTACTGCTTGTTGATCTCGCGCTGGGTGATGTCCCAGGCCACCTGGTACCACTCAAACAGCTCCTCCACCGAGTCGGCCGCCAGGTCGAACTCCAGGCTGTCCTCGGAGTTCTCCTGCAGGCTCAGCACGTGGGGCTTCAGGTTCTTGCCGTTCGTCACTGGGGGTGCGAGATAGAGACAGACACACACACACACACACACACACACACACACACACACACACACACACACACACACACACACACACACACACACACACACACACACACACACACACACACACACACACACACACACACACAGGGAGAGAGAGAGAGAGAGAGAGAGAGCGAGAGAGAGAGAGAGAGAGAAAAAAAAGAAGAGACGGAGACAGAGAGAGAGAGAGAGAGAGAGAGAGAGAGAGAGAGAGAGAGAGAGAGAGAGAGAGAAAAAAAAAGAAGAGACGGAGACAGAGAGAGACAGAGAGAGGGAGAGGGAGAAGGAGAGATGGAGAGACGGAGACAGCAAGAGAGAGAGAGAGACAGACCGACCGAAACAGAGAAAGAAACAGAGACAGAGAGACTGTAAAAAACAACAACTGCTGTCCGGCAAGTGCTATAATAAAGAAATGGGGACGCACTACTCACAGTTTTGGATGTTACATTTGGAGATGTCCACAATGCCCTTGCATAGTTCACCCAACGGGTTGAAGTCCATTTCCTGTGGTTGGATGACATGCGATTGTGTCACCACATGAAATGTCTATTCTAGTCTATGAGACATACACCACTATGTAGGCCCTTTGTGTTCTATGTAGTCACTCAGTCAACAGGCGGACAATGACACTAAGCAGCTTACCGACACTATCTCTGCTAATTCAAAACGACACAAGTGAAACCTGAAAACGGTTGTGATTGTGAATGCATGTGTGACGTGCACCTTGGCTTTGGGCTCCTGCTTTGCGTTGCTGGAGAGTTCCTCCACGCGGTTGGCAGGGAAGTACAGCTGCAGCTTGCCGCCATAGTCTCCTTTCCACCTGCAGGACGCAGTGGAGCGCAGCGTGAGGGTCCCACTGAGACAGGTAGACAGTGTGTTGTATCCAACTCGTGACTATCTACATTTGAATTTAAATCAATAAGTTAGGTTACCCCATGCTAATAAGTCCAATTGACTTGATATGGAACTGATAGGTAGTGGATGTGAGATAGGAGAAGAAGGTTGAGGGTTATTTGCCCATTGCTCATAAATGGTGTGTGTGGCCATCCTACCAGCTATCGTTCTCCTTGGTCACATTGTGTATAAAAGCTCCCTTGGCAAAGGTGTGTTCATCAGGCCTGGTCGCCTGGTAGCCATACACGGCCTTCACTGAATTCAGAGGCTGAACACACACACACACACACACACACACACACACACACACACACACACACACACACACACACACACACACACACACACACACACACACACACACACACACACACACACACACACACACGTCACTTATTGGGATTCTCTATAACTGTCGCCATAATTTCTCTATGACTAACTGTCTATAACTGTAAACACATCACACACACACACACACATAGAAAGGCATTCCTTTGTGCAGCCTTATAATGACAACGAATGAATGACAGTGAATGACATCGCACCAGTGTTGGCTCGATCTCGTTGGGCTCCACATATGTCTTCATTTCATACAGGGAGGCACAGTCTTTCTCCTGGAGGAACACAGCACACGGTCAGGGACACAGCAGGGTCTGGGGGGGGGGGGGGGGTTGCACCTGTACCCCACCTAGACAAGTTCACCTATTTGGTTTTATTAACTCCTCTTTTAAACTCATGACTGAAAAAACATTTGTAACCCTCTTAGAAAGGCTTAAGAAGTTCAGGGTGGATCCGGGTATCGAACGCTGTCCCCAATTCCCCTTTCAAACACACAGACATAAAACCTCCTCCATGAGACTGAAGGCTCAGTTCTGGTTCCACGTCGACGCAGTGACCGCGCAGACGTCAACCTGTTTTGGTCCTGCGTCGGGTTTTAGCGGACCAATCACAGCCCTTGCTGCTGCGTCACCTCGACACAAGGTTACAATTTTTGTGAGGCACACGTCAGGCCCTTGCGGTGGACGCACAGAGGGTCCGCTAGGGTGTAATGGGTCCGTAAACCCCCTTGCGTTGCGTCGACGTGGAACCATAACTAAGCCTTAAGAGTTGAAGGGTCTATGGAGGAACGGTCTCCCACCGTGCTGAAGCGGCTGACCAGCTCGGGGGTGACTGGGTAACGTAGTTTGATCTTGCGGTACAGGGGCTTCTTCTTGAAGTAGTTGACCAGCTCCACCAGGCTGTCAAACTCAATGGAGTTGCCCAGGAGGAAGACACCGCCCTCCATGTTGATCCGGCAGTGTTTCACCTTACCATCGCCCCTGGTGGACAAGGAACCGCAACGCAAAAGGTTCCCCAAGGATGAGCTCATACTTTTGAATACCTTTGACATGTCTTTCCCCCCATCAACCCCCGTCAAGCCATTTTTTTAATGAAATAAATGTTTATAATTTATTAAAAAATATATATATAGATAGATAAATAGATTGGATGAGTTGAACTCATATACTTACTCACAAAAAGCTTTTCTTTCAAATTAAGAAAAGAACAAGCTATTCCGGTTCTGAGATAGGATTACAAATTATATTTGTATAGTATAGTTTTGCTACACATTTTTACTTTATCCAACAAACATATCAAAAACATTTCCAGGGTCTGAACAATACATTAAATGGTCAGGAGAGTAAAATAAAAACTGGATAACGCCAACCCAAATTATTATACAAATCCTTTGAATTTGCCTTTTAATTTGACCTAGATCCATACACAGGATTTGATCTCACCCTCATTGGCCATCAGCAGCCATCGCAAATGAATCATGTTACTTTGACCTTTGCGCTTCACAGGTTTCTACAGTGTTAACACCAGCCCAGTGAGCGGGTAAGCCTGTACCTGAAGGTGATGGCGAAGGTGTCCGCTACTCCCTCCCGCTGCCTTATGAGGAAGGCTCCATCTCTGGGGATCCGCAGCAGGTAGTCCTCAGCCTGGCCCCTGCTCAGATTACTGTAAAACCAACTGACACACACACGTCACGTCAGAGTTGACAATCATAGACATGATGAAGAACATGCACAGAATGAACTCTGATAAATGCATGGTTTGTTTCAGCAAGTCAAAGAACAAACCCACAGGAATTGGTGCGTTAGGTCTCATGATATCGGGGGCATTGGAGAAAAGCAATTTCCCTCTAATTTTATCTTATTACTTTTACAATTTTCATTTAAAAGAAAAGCAATCGCCTTAACAGATATTCTGCACTTCTGGACACAAACAACGTGACGGAGGTGCTGCTATGCACTGAACATGCGTTTGCATATATGGCACGAGG
Organism: Micromesistius poutassou; assembly: GCF_964030765.1. NCBI lineage: Eukaryota > Metazoa > Chordata > Actinopteri > Gadiformes > Gadidae > Micromesistius > Micromesistius poutassou. The sequence continues at coordinate 7,979,271 of NC_140283.1, read as the reverse complement.
AAGATGATGATGATGAGGACCACACCTTTGGTGCAGGTGAGCGTCGGGCTGGGGCACGGCGTCGGTGAGCCGCAGCTCAAAGTCCTGGCAGCGGAGGGGGCTGGCGCGGTAGTGCTCGATGAGGTCGTACAGGCTGGGGAACAGCAGGCTGTTGGTCAGGTAGTAGTAGGCCCGCCCATCCTCCAGGCGAGACGAGATCCGGCAGTGCTGCACCCTTCCACCGTGCCTGGATGGAGTGATGGTAGTGGAATGACACAGTGAGCAGGACAGTCCAATTTAAATGGAGGTTACGTGATGAGTGGAGTTTGATGGCCTGGCCATCCGTCAGCTATTTGAGTGTCATGCACTGGGATGCCATTTGTTGTGTATGGGCACATTTTAGACCAGATTTTTTTTTTGGGGGGGGGGGGGGGGGGGGGTCCGTTTTGCCGGTCAATCACAGGTGAGTGAATTGCAAGAATTCTCTACGGCGGAGAAACATAGGAAGAGGTAGAGGGAGGGGACATTTTGTTGGTAGTTTAGTTTCAAAATCTTGCACTCTCTTCCACTCTTTTCCTCTCACTTTCTCCATACTTAACTTGTAGGGTTTGTAAAGAACATTTGCTCAGTCCCATAGCTATTTCTAAACCTACATACACACACACACAAACACACCGAGCTAAGCATACATTAGGACTGCGCAGATTTACACTGTAAATGTGGTCGTGTGCATGTGTGTATCTCTTGATCGAAGTTGCCACGCCTTGAGCCCTCTTTAGGGTCTGTTTAGTGAACAAGAAGGCTTGGGTTCCAGAGAGGACGGTGGTGAGAAGGTGAGGCCGGGAGGTTACCGGAAGGAGAGGGTGACCCCTGTCGCTTTAGTGTTGCTCTTGCGGACCAGGAAGGTTCCGTCCAGGTCGCCCGACTCTGCACAGAACTCGTAGAGGAGCTTCTCGGCCGCCTGCGTCCCCTCCGGCATGAAGCCGTGGAACCAGGGCTCCGAACAGTGCTGCTCCTGGCACTGCACGTGCACACACACACACACACACACACACACACACACACACACACACACACACACACACACACACACACACACACGATGGTGGATGGATGAATGGGTGATGGATGGGTGGTGGTGGGTGGATGGATGGATGGATGGATGGATGATGGATGGATGGGTGGTGGTGGAGGGACGGATGGAGTAAGGAGGGGGTAAGAAAGGTCCTGACCTCTTGGGGGTCTCCCTCCTCTGACTCGTACTCCTCAGCATAGTACAGCTTGTTGTTGGAGATCACGCAGTAGTGCTTGTTCCATCGCTGGGGAGGCAGACATGTAGAAATGACACGACCGGCTCAATGATTGTGTCAGACACCATGGATCTCAATGGGAGAATATGTCCTGTATGTATTTGACCCATCCCGAAATATGTGATAAATGCCAAGGGACCCAATCCAGTTCAATGGGCCCAGATAGGCGAGTTACAGGCCTAACATGTAAACATCTGTTCATAACACTAATGGATCTTAGTGAGAGCCATCAATGCAGACCATGGGACAACCACAACACCCACAGGGGCACAGATTCAACCTCTAGGGGAATCCTGGATTGCAGAGGCATTGCTCCAACAAGGCAAGTGCTTTTATTGCTATAGTACTGTACCTGGTCCACCGGGTCCCAGATATCCAGGTCTCCCTGCTTCTGGCCCTTCCTGAAGTCTTTGCTTGAAATCACTTCCTCCAAGTTCAACTTCTTGTGCTACAGGGCAGAATTATAAGTGTTTTCATGCCCGTTAAGTGATAGAATAGGAATAGAACACATACCTGTATAAGAACGAACACACACACACACACACACATACACATACACATACACACCCACACACACACACACACACACACACACACACACACACACACACACACACACCTTGAGGATGATCTTGCCCATGAGCTGGGTGGGGGAGGGCAGCTGCTCGGCCATGTGCTCCACGGGCTCGGTGAGCAGCTTGTCCCCGCACACGTCGGTGAAGATGCGAGCCATCTGTTTCTGCTGCTCCACCGGGCAGTGCTGCTCAATGGACAGGATCACCGGGTACCTGGTGGGTGGGTGGAGGGAGGCACCCAGCAACAATAAAAGACCCACCGGGGAAATACAGGAACTGTGCAACTGCTAGTGCACCAGCTGCATGTGTGTGGGCTCCACGTGTCTATTTGCGTATATGTGTATGTGCCTGCATGTGTGTCAGTCTATCTGTCTGGGCTGCGCGTGTGTGTGCGTGTTTGTGGTCCGCACACGTGTGTGGACTGCGTGCGTTCGTGTGCGTGTCCGTTTGAAGAATACATGTTATTAATGCTTCTAAAGACAATATTAATGATCATGGAATGTATACTTTTGTATGTGCGAACGCGTGTGTGTGTGTGTGTGTGTGACCAACATAGAGCGATCAGCATCGGTATACGTTAAATCGGTAAAACTGTTATGTAACCACGCGTGACTGAAGAGGAAGTGACACGTGTGACGGGGGAGGATGTGATGAGCGATGCCACTCACTGAGACGTGACAAAGGCGTGCTCATTGATGGCTTTGACCACGTCTTCAAACTTGATCTTGGTGGTCCTCGTCCAGCCGTGGTAGATGATGGGCTCCCCAGGGCCCTCCCAGCAATCCACTGGTCCCACCAACACATAACGTTATATTCATTAACAGATCAACATTGTTATCAAATACCAAGAAATCACACAATGAACCCATCAGTACATTTCTATGATGAAACGGATAGTTCCGGTTCTTGATTCCGATTGGATCGTTAGCCATTGTACAATACTTAGGAACGATTGTTTTCAATAAATGATCGCATTTTATGTTGCTGTGGGTTTATTTTGTGAAATATTACTAGGTCTAGAGACGTAGTCGTAGTACATAGTATGTTTCATCAGCACTGGGAAGAGAATGGGAAGGGGAAAATAGCTACACCACTTACATAGTTTACAAATCATGGTGAACATAAACCCAAAATAAATATTTAAAAAACACCATTCAAAAAACAACAACAAGATCAACACGTAGCTCAACACACAAGCACCAGCCTAGTGTTTTAACACATTACTTCTTCAGGGTTAGGGTTAGGTCTAGGTCACAACAGGCCCAAAAGGTATAGCTGATTGGTGGCTGCAGCCCCACCAACCCTCACCCTCCAACCCCCATCAACAACATGTTGATTGGAAGTCTCATTATTATTGATGGAAATACGCCCATCAAATTGAATGAAAACCATTATTATGAAAAACTGAATTTTGAAATACTAACATTTATCATGAAATATGAAAAACGCAATTATCAATAAATTCCTTCATGCAGTACTAACTCAATCCATGAACTCTATCTAAATAAAATGGCACATTTAATGATTGACTTAAATAATGAATTATTCATTTACTTAATGTAATCATTTATTTTTGGGGTGATTTGATCTCCCGTGTGATACTGACACTCAATGCAGCGGCAGCCCAGACGCAGGCAGCGGACGTACGCCTCGGTGGAGGACTCGCTGCGCAGCTGGTCGCCTGTCAGGTAGCTGAGGACCAGCATGGAGCCGGAAGGAGAGCGGGGGACAACACAAGTTAAACCAGCTACCAAATACAACATCGGAATGCGTGTGCGAGGGTTTGTGTGGTCCCTGCGTGTGTTCCTCTATGTGTAGTATGCATGTGGACATGTGTATGTTTGTATGCATGCATGTAAATGCGTGCGTGTGTGCGTGTGTGCGTGTGTGTGTGTGTGTGTGTGTGTGTGTGTGTGTGTGTGTGTGTGTGTGTGTGTGTGTGTGTGTGTGTGTGTGTGTGTGTGTGTGTGTGTGTGTGTGTGCGTGCGTGTGTACGTGTTATGGGAGGAGCTGATCCAGTAGTGAGCCAGAGGGTTGTTCATGTCCGCAGTGCTGAGTTCGGAGTGCTTCTCATCCCAGATCGAGTTCTCCTTGGAAAACAGGAAGTTCAGGAACTGGAGAGGATAGAGAGAGAGAAGCTTCTTAAAATAGATATACCGAGAAAAAAAACGGTATACATGGACAGTATACATACATTTTCCCTAATGGATGAATGTTTTGCATCTGCAAAAATGCTACATTTAAATCTCACAGTACACACACAGTACCTCGCTGACATTGAACTCAGGTTCGTTGGTTTTCCTCATTGTGTCATCGATGAATGTAGTCATGAGCTCTTTGACAAGGTTAAGATTGTTGGCCCAGGACTCCTACACAGATGGAAGCATACAAGAGACACATAAGGGTGAGTCAGTTAGTGAGTGAGTGAGTGAATGAGTGATTGCTAAAATGTTTGCAATTTTCTATTGGGTCAATGAGGACAGATACAGAGCAGAGTAGCAGAATGCACCTACCTGCTGTTGGTAGAGGAGAAACCTCTGGAAGTCGTGCAGCAGGACCGTCGATGCGTCCGGCCTGTCTGTGTTCCTGCAGGGGCAAGTGATCCAAACACATGATCAATATACTGCATCGTATGTATGTAGAGATGGAACAGGAGTTACTGGGAGATTACTTTAAGAACAAGAGGGGAGATAGTGTTGATGTCCCCCAGACAGGGACACTCACCCCATGATGAATGCACATGACTCTCTTTTGAACTCCTCGAGGATCTGATTAGGAGAAATAAGAAATAAGAAACATTTGTACGGCAAGGATGGTGCATTTTGGGAGCTGTGTCCAATACAATCAACCAATAGAATTAGAGGATATGGAAATTGCGCTGGAATGAGCTGCACTCACATCTTTCTGTTCGAACATGAGGAGGTTGTACAGTTTATGGAACTGTGCGAAATCAAGGTAGTCTTTCTTGGCTCCCACTTCCTGTGGACACAGCATTTTTTACATATTTTATAATGGAGAATGTCTCCTGGAATTCTCTGCAAGCCTTTTGGGAAACCACAATAAATAAATAATTCCAAAAGGACTTAGCAGTCTGCTGTTTTTTGACTGACAAATATGAATGGTTATGTGTACAAACATTCTGCTCTGCAAAAATGTAATACAGTGTGAGAAGCAGTGTAAAAAAATAAATGTAAAAAGAGAGATTACCGACAACTTGTCCTTGAGTACGCGTGTGCTGGAAGCCTTATAGTTGATCTGAGGAAGGAGGGCCTTCAGCTCCTTCAAGGTGAGACTGGGGCAGGAAGTGGAAGCAGATAGACATCTGTTTACTTGTCTCAGTCTACATATCAAGCCTCATGTTGCAGGAGGGCTCTGATGCAAATATGAAAAGGCAAAGTGGCAACGGAATACAAAGGAGCACAAACATAGTGGAGTACTGTGGGGAATCGAAATGAAATGTAAAACAAATACATGCTCATTTCAATATCCCTGAATTTATAATGCCCCTTCACAGAGAACAAGAACAAGGATAATAATGTACCTGTTCTTCTTGGTATGGTTAATGGAATACATCTGTTTTCGTAACCAACTGCAGAAAAAGCAACAGAATAATCAACAACTTATCCATTATTACAAGAATACCAATTTTCTGGACCAAACATGTGCTCTTGTGAGTATGTGTGCATGTTGTTGTGAGTACTTCTGTATGTGTTCTGGTGAGTATGTCTGTGTGTGTGTGTGCGTGTGCGTGTATTGATTTGTTATAATATATATGTATGCATGTATGCATGCACTGTATACCTCTCAATAATCGCTGGTGTCGGGGCTACAAGTGTCTCCTGTCTCAGTAGCTCCAGCCCAGTCAGCCATTTCTCTGCATCCTCCACAGTGTCCGCTGAACAATTACACAAGGAAATAACGATCTCTAATCTTCAAGCACTCTTAAAACACACACACACACACACACACACACACACACACATACACACACACACACACACACACACACACACACACACACACACACACACACACACACACACACACACACACACACACACACACACACACACAGTGAACTCACCCCCGAGACTCAGTGTGTTGAGGACAAACTGGGAGCCGTAGAAGATAGTGAAGCAGGTGTTTTCCTCGTGTTTGTCCTTTCCGTCTTTGAAGCGTTCAAAGTCTTTGGAGTTCCTCCCGGGCCGGAGCTCCCTGATCTCAAACAGGTCCACTAGAGCCAGGGGAAGACCACCACACTTGTGATTGGTCGTCTCATAAAAAAGTGTGACGCTACTGGCCCAGTTATCTCATTGGATACAAGAAAAGATGCACATCTCTTTTTTAGCCAAGTTCACACGTCTTGGGGCTTGATTTCTCTTACGTGTTACATTTCACGCCCAGACATGCTGCAATGTATAACACTTACAACTAGTTGAAAGTTTCACCATTCATCCTGTTTATGACTTTCTTGCTCTACCAGTCGCCATTATGCCCATAGAAACCTCTTTGGTTTTCTCACCCTTTACCCAACATGGCAGCATCCTACATTGGCAACACCTGATGGATACAAAATACCCCACATACTCCCTAACCGAGAGAAGCAATCATCAAGTCAGCAGACATCCAGATTGCTCAATTTTTTTGTGCAGATTGCACAAAAATATTCCCTCAAAGGGGTGACCACCAACTGCTTCCCCCCCCTCTCCCACTCCCTCGAGACAAAACAAACAACAAACAACCCCCCTCCCTTTCTGAAAGATACCCACAGACTCCGTCCGTCTTGTCGGCGGTGCGTGTCCACGCCACCTGCCGCGTCTCCGTGACGACCTGGACGGTGAGCCGCTCCACGCGCTGCCTGAACACGCTCATCACCATGCCCATCTCCAGGTCCCTCTTCATCAGACTCCTCTTGTACTCCGTCAGCTCCCCCTGCCCCGCCGCTGGTCGCGCCATGTCCACCCTGCTGGACCAATCAGCTCCTCCGGTTATACCCCAGATATATTTACTCACTACAGCATAGGCTCATACATAAGAGATCTGAGTTGTATTCTTTCAGTACCTGTCAGGAGTGTTTCTGAATGTGTGTGTGCGTGTGTGCATGTTTTGTGTAGGCAACTATGTGGCGAATGCAAATGACCCAGGGCAGGCTGTCATGGGCCAGGCAACAGATAGATAGTGGCATTGTAATTTAACTGTTCTATGGACTACAGGGAAAGGTATCATGGGTCTCTGATCCCAAAAGAGGCTAAAGGCATTTTCATCTCGGTTTGTAGTTTGTACAAATAAGATGTTAATATATAGCTCAAACTAAAAGCAACATGGGCAACCTCAAAGTGCAGTTAACCCCAGAGTGAAGTGAACCCTTGTTTGTCTGGGAACCACCTATGAAAAAGTACTCTTCGGATCATTGCTAGAATGGACAATAAAACGTATTTAGGGTAAACAAATAAAAACAAATAAAAAGTAATCATCAAAAGTTAATATCCTTTTTTTTTTATTATTGTTGGCAGGGAATTTACTGGTTGTAAATAATAAGTGACTTATTAGAGATGACTACAGCCATTGCATTATTGCTCAACTGAAACTAAAAGCGATGTAGGATGCAGGTGCTTACCTTAGGGACTAGCGGTTCTGGGTTAGAAACCGCCTTATAAGCTACTATATCAATTCAATCATTCAAGGGGCGAGATACTAATCGCAGATTCAGATAAACAATTTGTAAAATAGGAAAACGATAATGAACCTGTAACAGATGTACCTGTGGTGTACCCCTGGTAATAAACTCACGCCATCAATTCGAAAGGCACCGAACTTTGGCGAAATGTTCGCTCATTCTGTGTTCTATTCCTGCACCAAGTGACATAAAACTGATTAAGAACGGAAAATGCATCTTTAATATTATCTTTCTTTTAAATCCATCTGCTAATAATGGTTCGGCCTATTTGCCTATATAAATATGGTCACCTAACTTTTGATCGATTTTTTAATTAGCCTAGTTTAACTGGCCAGCATGCGACGAGATAGGCTTACTTATTGTGTACAGAACAAATAAATGGGAGAGGCTTGATCGTCTATCAAACAAGTATTTGACACATAATTTTTTTTCTGCTGAGGCTGATAGCCAGCTAGTTAGAAAGCGGATTTCCTCCTGTCGCTTAAATTGACAAACCATGGGCAGTGTCACACGCAGTCAAATCGCAAAATAAATTAAAAACACACTTACCCCGATAAAGACACTTTCTTGGGCTAATCAATAGTTTGCATTAAACCATATTTCTTATATGTATGCGTGTGTCGCGAATAATCGAATTTCGCATAGAAACTAGATCAGTCACTAAAAGGCCAGTTCCTCTATTAATGTGTACAAGGAAGTAAAAGTGAACTTGCATTTTGGACATAGCAGCATCAAGAGATCCGGAAGCATGGACGGTATCTATGCAAACTAAAGTTCTCTCTCGGACCAAACAGCGCCTGGCATTGGATACTGCAACTTTCTGTAGACCATAGAAACATAATAGACTCCAATGCCGCACGGAGTCTATGCAAAACCTGGTAGCTGTAGCCTATCTCCATCAGTGAACGTAGACCCGCTGCTGATGTTTTGACTTCATAATATGAGCTGCGCCTCATACCCCTTAGTCACCAAACACACTACACAAAATACAATTATAGGAAATAGATTGCATTTATTGCATAATAATATAAAGTGATGCCTATTTTTTGGAGAATGTACAGACTCTGTAAATCCTAAAGTCTAGGGAACATTTCAGCACATGATGCCCTATAAAAAAAAAAAATAGATTGTATATGTAATTTGCATATTCAGTCGAGAAGTAACTAGACTGGAGAGCATACAAAATGTCCTCGGGTTGTGCAATTAAGTTTGAAATGAATAAAAACTTAAATTTAGACCTTTATTTGGATGCAACTTTATTGGAATAAACCTCAAACTTCACTGCATAATAACACAGGCACATTTTAAAACCAGTTAAAATTGTGTATTTGTGTTTTGTAATGAGTGCTGCCTTTTCTTCTCTACCCAAGGTACCACCAGTCGGGATACAAATCATTCCTCAACGTTCTGCCTTCGATCAAGTTCAGTGCTACATTTAGGGCAAGTGAAGCAACCCCGCTTGGTGCAAGAACTAATGAAATACACACTTACAGCCCAGTCTTGCCGCAATAGAGCTCAGAGGTTGAACTCACACAATCCCTCTGTAGAATCTAAACAATGACACTATGGCTCTTCGCAGAGCCATCTATTATGCCACAAATAATCTACAATGGTGGATATCTGTTGTGCTAATGGTTTCATGAAAACACTTTTTGATAGTCTCAAATAATGTATTTACAAGGCTAAATATGGCTACATTTTGATTTAAAAGTGCAATTGAAATATTCCATACTGCTGGAATAAATTCCCTGCTTGGATCCTTCTTTACACTCTACACTTCTATTGTGTGTGTGTGTGTGTGTGTGTGTGTGTGTGTGTGTGTGTGTGTGTGTGTGTGTGTGTGTGTGTGTGTGTGTGTGTTATGGTGAACCTTAATGTGCTTCTGTAGCTCTCTTTAATTAGAGCCTGTCCTAAAACAAAAACCCTTCCAACAACACATAAGCATAGTTTAAAACAAAATAGGATAAAGTATCATTGCAGCAATAAAAACTTCAAATGGTTGAATATTTCATAACTAGAGCAGATGCTGTTAATGCTGTGAAGCGCCCCCCATTCACCACCAGGTGTGAGGCTGATTGGTCATTACAAGCCAAACCCCCTTGTGTCATCACCAGTGGATGTATTTTGAAAAGAGGGGCCTTTTTAACAACTGAACACTACCGGCTTCCTCTTTTCAAATGGCCTCTGGAGGAATGCCAGAGGTTTGTCCTTTGGGATGATCCAGGTCCGGCTGGTTCACTGATGGTCTCAGTCCAGGTCCGGCTGGCTCTCTGCAGGTTCTCCTTGTCGGGGCTAGTCCTCATCCTCTTCTGGTTCTCTGAGGCCCTGGCTGTGGAGCGTCTTCCCCGCCATCTCCATCATGGCCTGGACCTCAGGATCCATGTCTAGGACGCTTCTCTTGCCCCGCCCTTCCTCGCCCTGGGAGAAAATACAACACAGAGTGCACATTAAAACAAGAGTTTTAGCAAATACAATGAATGTAATTAGTCATATTAGTATTTTACTGATGACTTTGATACGGTTTACAGCTTGTAAAGAGCAATACTAAAGAGAGAGTATGAAGTCAGCCGACACCAGAGAGGTAAATTTTGTCGAGAGCACAAATGGAGTAAGTAAGTATGTTTATTTTTTTTATATCTATATGCATCCAGTGTCATGTTTTAAATCTGAATGTCTTTTTGGCTCATTTGACACTTGCCGACAGCCATCATGCATTATCCAACACAGCAAAGACAACAACAAAGTCTCTCGAACATTAGGATAAAACTATTTCACTTCTGACCTCCTCCGGTTCGGGTGGTTTACCCACAGCCCACACCTCTGCATAGTCCAGGGTGAAGTCTTCGTCCCCCGACAGCTGGGGGCTGCCGTAGGTGGTGCACTTGGGACGCGCACGGCTGTGGCCACGGCCAAAGTCGCTATCCAGCCACAAGCCAAAGTAGCCATGCTGCCCACCCATACCCTGGCACAGAGAGGAGGGACACGCTCAGCATCAGCCAATCAGAGGCATACGAATCAGAACGTGAAGTAGGACTGGATGGATGGGTCACAGATTCAATAAAGCCTTAAGATTTTCAACTGGGGTTTATGTTTATGATGATGGTTCAGGAGCCCTTCACTGTAACATGAGGGCAGATCAACAGCACTGTAATTCTTTTTTTAATAAACAGGTGGGCCATAAAAGTGAGAAAATCATTAGATGGATTAACAGATTTTGTATGCTAACTAGTATGATGATGCATTTTTATATAACTCATCAATATACATTTAGTCTACAGAGAGCTATTTCAATACATACGTTCACAGGAAATACACTTGATGGTGTCTCATTACTATACATTTATACTTTACATGAAGTAATGTATAAACAGAACTATTTTCACTGCATAAGTCCATGATCAATACAGTTAAAAGCATCTCATCATTATACGTTATGAGACTATACATTGTGCTCTTACTAGCCTTACAAAGCACTTTTTGCCACACTTAAGTGCTCATCAATACATCTAGCATGAGTAGTGGCTGTTACCACAGCAGGCGAAAGAAATGCCATGATTCACGCAATCCATATTGTATGTGCAATTTGAAAGTTCTAGCCCTCTTTATGGCTACTTATAATCCAGCCATTCATATGTTTGGCAGAACTTTAAAGAATGGATTGCTGGTTCAATATTTAGAGCCTACACTTATGTAAGAGAAGAGCTGCCAGGAAAAACAATAATTGCACCAGAGAGGAGAGACTCTGCTGCAATGACTCTCTGGTTGTTCTCAGTTGGAAAAGAAGACGCTGTATTCTCACCAGTCCGTTGGGCATTGTCTGCTGGTTCTGGTTGAGGTACATGAAGTGCTGATTGTATCCTGTAGCAGTGTACACGCGTAGCTTCGGGTACACCGAGAAGAGGAAGCATCTAGAGTCACCTGCAGACAGACAGACAAACAGACAGACAGACGCTTTTAAGACACAATCTTTTCCTGTGACATGTTTCACAAGGAATGGAATTGAATGAAACCATGAACAAATCACTTTTTTGTGGTTCTTTTTACAACCTTAATTTGTAATAAATGTGATCTAAAACTAGCAACATCAGCTCGCCACTGACGTGTAGCACTTACTGGACACCCGGCAGTCCATATCTCCTCACCTCTGCTCACTGCTCTGTTCTATTGTTGTGGTGCCTTCATTCTCATTGTGAAAGGAGCTGATGAAGTGCTGAATTGTATCCAAACAGGCATTTGGCTCTTACACAGACCACAAAACAAACTTCTGTGCATTTGGCTATACAAACATTTTCCAATGCTATGCTATGATCCATATGGCTCACCCTGGAACTGTGGTTTCACCTCCCAGGCATGGGAGGCGAACGCCCCGAACACGTGGCCTCGGGTGTCTCTGATGAGCAGCAGGGTGGGCCCCCGTTTGGTCAGGCCCGTCACCATCCTGGAAAAGCTCTCTCCATGAAGCTGTGTGGTGAACAGGAGCCTCCAGGGGGCGCTGTAGCTATCTGGCAACTGCCATGTAAGACCACAACGACAGAAATATCAGTGTCTACCGGTATTCATTCATTCATTCATTCATTCATTCATTCACACACACACAATATATAGTTTTTTCACAGGGAAAATGGTTACATAAAATACAAATGTAGCCCGTCTGGACCGATGCCACTGAAGAGCTATGTAGCACAAATGGCTAAAAAATTAAACGCTGGCTATGATAGAAAGCTTTCTGAACACACATCGCAGCTTGCTGTGTATGGAGCTGTGTAGCTGCAGACCGGTCAGAGTGCACAGCTGACCCCTGTCCACTGCCAAAAGCACCTACAATGGGCACTATTCTGTCTCCACATTGATAACCTATTATTCTGGCTTAATTTGAAAGCCCTTTGTGTCAGAGATTGTTCTAAAAGGCTTATGAAGGACTATGTTATCCTAAAGATGCAGTAACTGCTTTGCCAAAATAGCATGTATTGTGTTCACATCTGTTGAAATCATTTAGATACATGTTTGTGCATGGTTCTAAATGACAGATACATAAACATTATACGTTCATGAGAAGATTTTGATTTAAAAGGAGCGCTTGTTCGTTTTTTTGTGATTGTAACTCATTGAGTCGCACATTGTTTCTGGGAGCTTGACTTCAGGAGGACATTAATGTGCCAGACCTGTGGAGCCAGGAACATGAGGGTGGGCAGGTCCAGCAGACACTTGAGCTTGCTCCAGGGGGTCTCCAAGCAGGGGGGCAGCAGGGTGAGTGGTGGCCTGTTGGACAGCACCACGGCCAGGCCCTCGCTCACCAGCAGCTCCAGGTACGCCGCTACATGGGACACGCGGAACACCCAGTCCTCCAGGCTGCTCACGTCACAGGTTCCCTGCTCTGGGGCCATGGAGAGAGTGATGGTGTGGGCAAGAGAGTCCAAAATGAACACCCGCCACCGGCCAATGGGAAATAATACATTGGAAATACGTTTGCACATTTGGCAACGTAAACATTTACATTGTCACTATGCATGGCAGGTTTTTCCACTCTGGCAAGAAAAATACACATTTCTAAAAGTTAATTTTGGACACTGGGGGGCATGGATGTGGACCGGGTCGTCTGTGAGTAGAATTAGAGAAGAGGGCCGGTGAACCGTAAGAGTAACATAAGAGCACGCCGTACCTGAGGCCTTCAGTTCAGAACACATCTGCTCAGCCAGCAGCTTGACCCCCATGGAGACGTCTCCCATCCTGTCCAGCTTCCAGCCCTGCAGGCGCTCCCGGTGGACCAGGATCTTCACCACAGAAGAAACGACGTCCTGTAGAAACTGCAGAGAAGAGAAAAGGGGGAGGTTGGGGGGGGTGTGGGGAGGGCGACAAAGAAAATCAAATATAGGAAAGAATAAAACAGGATTTGTGTGGAATAATAGAGCCTATAAAATGGCTATTAACCATATGACCTAAAGGGTCAGTAGATTGTGACAGCTAAAGTAAATAACATTATACCTGTATCACACACCAATCCAATGATAAAGAAGGTATTCATTTTTTTTTTACCTGCGACACCTGTTCGCGTGTGACCACCTCTGAGTTCCCCGCCCCCTCCTGCGACATGGCCAGTACAAGGGGTGCGCGTTCTTCTGCGGTGCCACGCAGAACGTCAGCTAGGAAGACGACGAGTTGTTCACGGCTCACGCCAGATGTAGCTGCAGTGGTGGCCTTCCCCGAGCCTGTCACTGGTTCTGGTCCAGCTCCAGACTCAACACAACATGCAGCCCGATATACCCTCCTTATCATGGAGTCTGAGGCTAAGGTATCCATGGAGGACTGTTGGGAACAAATATGGGGTTTAGAAATAGGGTAACTAGCCTATGCCATCGTGACAAAGCAGTCCAAAACAGTGGGAGAACAGTCAGCATCTAAATTATCTAACGTTGGTATTCAACAATACAGTGTGTCGCCCTGCATACCTTGAAGCTCTCCAGTGTTACAACCTTTCCTGAGCCTCCATCACCTTGGAGCCGTTCAAACACCCCCTCGATCAAGGGCCGTTCTTCAGGACGGAACCGGGCCAGCCGTTTCTGTACGACAACACTTTCCGTGTTGCCCATAGCTCTACACAGCAGCCGGGCGTCGAACCTAAAACCTGCCTGTGGTCATTTGGAGACCTGACTAGGATAGGCAACTCGCTGTCACCTTTGTATTGATCCTGTTTAAAAAGATGTGTGTGATTGCCATCTTAGACACGTTATATAATATCTGATATTTATGTATCAGGTTTTAGTTAAGTTGCAAATATGTGTTTGTATAGCTATCTTTCAAACGAACAAATTCACCATGATATTGACAGCTAAACGTAAACTTCCTGGAGTGCATATTGAAATACAAGTAGACCAATCATATGATTAAAATGCCCAGCTGTGACATTTATTATTGGTTCGCGTCATTGGAGGCGGGATAAAGCGTGACTACAACCAATAGTAAAATTGCTGGTAATTCCATCACAAATGTTGACACTACAGTAACATTTTACCGACATTTTTCTAAAAATACCAAAACCTTCCCTCTACTCTTGTGTTTTCCAATCAAATCAGTAGTTATATTGGGAAGTTAAATGTAACAAAATTGAAACTGTGTTTCTATTCTAACTGGTAAATGCTTAAAAATGTATGCATGCTATATAATGTATAACTAGCATAGCTATTAGAATAATATTAGAATAAAGTAGGAATTTATTTATTATCAAGGTACTATAATAGCTTGCGGTAGGTCACGCCCTCTACAAAGAACCGAGTATTCACCAGAAGAGTGCGCACGAGAGCGAAAAACCAAGAATGGGCTTCTTTTACAGAAACACTAAGCGATGAACAACGCCTTTTAAGGGCATGAGAACACTATGCGAGTTAGTTGAGCTGGGTGTGTTGCTATTGTAATGAAGTCGTTTGCGTCGCTGCAACAGCTCCCATGCAGTTCAATTCGAGGGTGACGTCAGATCTGCGAGTCAGCTGGTACTTCAGTGCATCCACCAACCTAATTAAACTGATGCCCCCATGTTGCTACAGGGGGTTAGCAGACCACACCAGCGATATGTTATAAATAATCGGATTAAATGAGAATAATAGTGTTGGGCTATAATATAATAGCAATCTACTTTTAATTCACCCAATTATCAGATATTTTTCCTTACAGGCAACCTTAAACATAATTGTATTACCTGAAAACACATAGATAGATAAGTGGATAGATGGATAGATAGACAGACACAAGCACCCAGAAACAGACATACAGCACAGACATACACATACACACAGCTGCCACATCACTCCTCTCTGGATCAACTCTATCTACAAGTTCAGACTTGACTCCCTGTGCCTGCCTCTCTTCTGGGTTACTTAATGTATCCCTTCAAACAAACACACACACACACACACACACACACACACACACACACACACACACACACACTCTCATCGATGACACCTTATATGGTAAAGACATCACAGCTGATTGGCCACAGGAAATGCATTGGATAAGTTCACACACGTACACTGAATACAAAAAAACAAAATTAGTTTTGACTTTTTGAATGACAATCTATTTATTTGATTGAACCATACCGTCACTCGATGATATAGCACGGTATTTTGTCCATCCATTGTTCCCTTCTTCACACATCTGTTATACTGTCTCAGTCTATCATTTATTAAATAGGATCATATATGCAATGATCAGAGACTATTAGTCCCTTCACCACAATCTTGATAACTAGTGTTTGGCAGATATATGAAAGCAGAATAATGTGTTAGACAATAATTAATGCAAAAACGTCAGCATAAACAGTTTTTTCTTCCTCCTTTATTTCCGCTGCTGTTACTTTGTACTTCTACTGGTCTTATCTGTCTCAAATAGTTACCCATTAGCTTCCTTATCCAATGAAACCTCAAAATGAGCTGTAGACATAACAAATGACAAAGCTTTAATGCTTCAAGATTTTACTATGGTTGAAATAAGTGGGTATATTTTACATTTTAGATTCAGTCGGATACCTCTTTCTATAATCGTCCAGACCTCAAAGCAATTTAAACCAAACACATTATTTTGCAGTGCTTTGCATGCACTTCACTAAGTATTTGAATTGATGACGCCTCCTTTGAATAACTTTTGTTTAGAAGTACAACAATTTCCACTATAGCTGCCTTTTCCTGTTACAATTTACGAAGTGTAAATACATAAAAATAAGATAAGATAGTTCTTTATTTTTTCCCAGATAGGAGTTTTGAAAATATGAAATAAGACGAAATGTAACAATAAAAACTCCATTATAATGGAAGTCTATGTTTAAATGATTGCATGTGTACCATCTACTTAAACATATACATGCCAAGGCCCTCTCAAAAAACCCAGTCTTAACATTATGCTATCAGCTAACTGCATAATGCCCATAGCGCGTGATAGTCAGGTGACTTGAAGAGTTATTACACAATATGCCCTTAGAGTAAATTAAGATTGTACCCAAGTGTCGAAGATGGTGCGGATAGAAGGTGCTAACCTTTAACTCTGTCCTTTCTTTTGTGTCCACAGAAACAGACCCTGAATGTTAACATCGCTGTGAATGGAGCGGGATTAATAAATTGATTGCTATTTGACAGGGGAAGGGGCACTGATCCATGCAGACCAGAGAGTTATGGTTTAATTAAAACCAAGAGTGGTCATATCAAACAGGAACGAGAGAGTCATAAAAAATAACAGAAATATAAAGCAGTGAGTAGAGAGAGCCATGTGAAGTATGGGCTGGCTGGTTTGAGAGAGAGAGCTAGAGAGAGAGAGAGAGAGAGAGAGAGAGAGAGAGAGAGAGAGAGAGAGAGAGAGAGAGAGAGAGAATAAAAAGGATAGGGAAATGGGGCAAGTTTTGCCTTGAGGTTTATGAGATCCAGGAGGGGATAATGCTGTGGCCAGGGTTTCAAAAGAATGGACCCTGACATGTGACACTCACTGGGGCTTCAGGGACACATAGGGCCTTTGAGGAGGGCCACAAGCTGGACCCTCCCATTATGTAGAGACTGAGACAACGAGCATGGGCCTCAGGAGCCCAATAGAAGTGAATTCATCACAACGCAACATAACAATATTGACATGACTTGAGTCCATCACAATTAATCCTATGATTCTTATGAAGTGAAAATAGCTCCATAAATGGGTAATACATAAGCAAGGAAGCCAAACAAAGCAACGTTGTCATTGCTAGTGAGTGACGGAGTGACAGAAAAGAGGAAATGTTCATCCTAGTAGGTCTTTATTCCTCTTTTATAGTTCCATTTGAAAAGAATAACTAAAGCAAATGTCAACCGCTCAACCCAGGATTTCAGGGTTTTTTCTTACAGGTTCATGAGTCATATTATGCAGTGGTCATTGCAGCATTTAGTTACTGAACATTTTTCCCGGATTACTGATTCTCTCAAGGAAAAAGCCGAGTTGGCAGTTTGTTCAGTCTTATGTACCAACCTCAATCCAGCTTCTGTGTGTTCCCAAGATAAGAAGACTCAGTTGATCAAAACTAACAGGCAGCAAATCTTTGCATTTAGAGATAGAAAACAGACCAGCCAAAGATAAGAAAGCAGTTGTTAACCTTCATTGCTGCTGGGTCTTCAACCTAAAGTTTGATTAAAGTCCCAAACATTGAACTCAACCTTTGGCCAAAGGGGTCAAAAAAGGCTATATCTACTGACGCAATAACCTAAAAGCTGTGGTTTCCCGCAATATGTTTACACTTTTGGAAATGCGGTGGTGTTTTGGCTGTGGTGAGTGGATGGAGGGGACCTCCATCGTGGTTGGTTGCTCTGACAATAGCACCTCTGTGGTGCCAACGCTGCCGGATTGGTACACAGGAGCAGAGAGAAGTGGTTCATTCAGCACCCACCCTCCCTGCAGTTCTCAAAGCACTTGCGCACTGCAATGCATTCCCTGCGACACCCCCGCAACCCCGTCACCAGCCCCCCGCCCCCCATAATCACCCTATCCCCCCCCCCATAACCCCTCTTCGACACACACAAACACACACACACACACACACACACACACACTCTCACACACACACACACAAACACTCTCTCACACACACACACACACACCCACACGCACACACACTCACTCACCCACACATACACACTCCATGGCACATACGCTCTTCCACCACCACCACCACCGTAATTTGCCTTTATTCTCACTCGCCCCAATTTCAATTTCCCCGACCCCCCTCCCCATGATCCTGTATCCATCCTGCTTGTATCCCCTAAACCTCTCCGCCCCCTCCTCTCCCCCCCTCCCCCCGCTGTCTCTATCTAGTTGTCTGTATCCCCCTTTCACTGCTCCCAGTGCCCCCCTCCTCGCCAGTATGCAGCCCTTTATAAAGGGGCCCCACCTAGCCCTCCACAAGATGTCGCGGGCCTGTAGTGATGAGCTCATCGGGCCGGAGCGAAGGGGTGTCGTTTCACCGCGCTGAGAAACAGAGGAATTGGAGTGCATTGGACGGTTTGGATTAGGGGTTAGGTCTAAATATTTAATTTACTCCCAGTCTGGGAGTAAATTAAATATTTAATTCACTAATCAACTGAGACGGGATGGCTGCACTTTGATAAGAACTGAGTAGAAAATGTGGCTTTTGTTTTTCGGCGAATGGATTATTCCATTTGCGGAAAAAAATGATTAGACAATAGTCTTCATGGGTATGCAATATCACAGGCAGATGGCCGCATGTTATTTATTGTAATCTTCCTCTATTCTTCTCTTCTCTGGCACACATTCCTTGGTTGTCTCTGACATACACGCACACACGTAGAAACACATACACTGGGCAGGAGCACATGACTTTGTGTGGGCTCTGAGCTATGATGGGTCGAGGTCTGAGGAATGCAGGAAGCAAACCGAGTGGAATACTGCTCCCAGCCGTAGCTCATTTGCTGGAGGAGTAAAACAACTTTCTCAGATTCCCTTTTGCATGGCTCTCACGCTTAATGCTAGCTCCATTCTCATTTACCTACCGTGATGCATTCACACAGTGTGTCGAGCCATCAGGTGGTTGCTATGAAACACACGTGTTGACTTGTGTTCCCACACTCATTATGAGATGTGTAATGCTGCGCCTGTGGGTGTGTGTGTGTGTGTGTGGGGGGGGGGGGGGATGTGTGTGTGTGTGTGTGTGTGTGTGTGTGTGTGTGTGTGTGTGTGTGTGTGTGTGTGTGTGTGTGTGTGTGTGTGTGTGGGGTCTTTTTGGCCTGTAGCTCAATTGGGCTGTCAGAACATGTAGGTCATTCCAAAGTACTGCAAACGCTGACAGCGAAAGGAGAAAACCAGAGCAACACTGTAATCATCCAAGACAATCCCCTCGGACCCAAGTTGTTTCAACAGTTAAGTGGTTGTCTGGTGTTTATCCTTCTGCAAACAAATGGGGTTCAATTGTTGAAGGGTCATGCATTCAACAACATGTTTTTGCCCTGAGGGCTGTGACTAAATGCTCAAAGTAAAATCCTGGAGAGGGACTGAGCGTCTAAAAAACAAAGTCTGCTGGATACAGGTGAATTCAATGTGATGTAATCAGTGACAATGGCAACCCATTGCTGTGACATCAAGTCAATTAAATTTCCCAAAGTAAATTAGCGTTATTAATAAGGTCTGTTGGGACTCTTGGCCACCTGTCACTGTGTGGCAGTTTATACTCCCACACAGGAGAACATCAGGTATCCACACACACACATACGTGCATGCACATGCAGACACAGGCTTGCATGCATGCAACACAGATACACACTCACACACACACACTCACACACAAACAGACACACACACATACACACACACACACACACACACACACATAAACACACACACTATAACCATCTCTCCTTCCCCACTTCTGTCAGTAAACTGACAAGTAACACTTTGTCCCATAAGCTAAAGATGTGTGTAACAGTGTTAATGTATTCAGTTGGCTACATCTTAAACAGGAACTTGCAGGAACACTGGGCCACAGATCCTGGACTCTGTTATTATGTAACACACAATTAGTCCCATGGGTTCACTGCAATTCCCAAACCCACAACCAGTCGACAAGAAACAATTTCTGCACAATCAACCAACCAAAACACACAGATAAGAAAAAAGAGTCATACATTTCTCCGACAGCAGTATCACCATGCATAACGCCAAACCACCAACCTTGCCTGAGTTAAAATGGTAGCATATTCAGGATATATGGGGCCCAAATCAAATCACACATACATTTTCAGATTATTGACTAATCATTGATCTTTTAAATCTATCTAAGCACTTAGCCTACCTGATCACTCTGCTCAAGAAGATCACTGTGATTATATTATTATAATAACGGTAATATGATATTATTTCCACACTGCTCAGAAAGAATGCTTTGTTATAAAAGCAAGGTAAGCCAGCTGACTAATGTGCTAAAGTGTTTGTTTGATCAGGGTTAGGGGTAGGGCTAGGGGTACGATGCAGTAAAGACAGTATTTAGATGCATTAAATGTGGTAATGTGGTGGCAGCATAGAGGGGGGTGACTTCAGGACGCTGGTTTCATTGTTAAGCCCTCAGGAGGTGTCGTGGGCCTAACTTAACGAAACATCAGTTAAAGAGGGTGCCCAATTGATAACCCCAATGGAATGCTGCATACTGCATACTGCTGTATTTACTGCTGTTAGTTGGGCCATTCGTCTCATGTTTTTCACCTTTGGTTGGTAGCTTAGTGGCCAGCGTGCTTATAAGGTTGGTTTGGGCAGGGGCTTCTGAACATGTGTTTTCCTTGGATTTTGGCACAAGGGATTACAACATCTGATCCTGTGTATTAATGAAAAAAAAGCATCTACCAAATAGCGTATATAATATCATTTTGGGTGGTTTAACATTGTGAGGTGTAGAATGCAGAGATACTACTACCATTGAACCGAGTTAACTCAGAGTTAAATGTGAGTCATTGGAGTTTGAAAAACAAAAAAAAGTCACAATTAGGAGGAAGAAAGGGAAAGAGGACGAGGGGCCATTCGAGGAAGGAGCACAGAGAATTCAGTTTGCATTCTGGGATGGGGTTAAGCCATTGACACAGAAGGGGGTGGGGGCGGATGAGTAATGAAGAGTGGTGGGTGGTGTGGGGAGGTGGGTTGTATTGCAGAATAGCCCACTGCCTCTACCTCTGAGCTGTGATTGGCTATAAGCACAACAGTATTGGTGACCATGACAACCTGTTTGAGTCCCTCAAGCTTTTGGGAGACAGTTTGCCGTGACTGCCGTGGCGATTCGAAGCACTGAAAGAGAGAGGCACCCATTACCTCATCATAGGCCAATAGAGAGGCACCAATCCGAACACTAACAGTTAACCATATTCATATCATAACAAAAACACCTTTTCAATGGGATTCTCGAGATAAACAACAGAGAAAACATTTAGGAAAAAAACAGCTTTAATTTTGAAATGATTGTGCCCGTTACATTTCCTTTCCTGTTATTGTTTTTTTGATTATATTTTCTTCCAATTACCAAGATAACATGGCTCTTACGTTGATATCAAAGGTACATCTCTTAAGAGAAAATAAAACTCATCTCAAAAGACAAATTCAGAACAGTACAAGAGAAAGAAAAAAAATACGATATTTCATTTAGGATGGTTCAAAACAATTTACTACAACCTATAAATGGCTGCTTGAGGGGTAAGATGACATTTCAACATGGCTGCTCTACCAAGAAGTAAAGTATGGGTCAATATAAACCCTAAAAATGGAGGACAACCAATCACAGTGTAATGTCCACAAACTCCCATGATGCCCCTCTCTCCATGGGAGATTAAGGCATTCAGCACAGTGGGTTACAATATGCATGATACCTCAAATAGGTGGAGGGTCCAAAAGGGCCATCAGGACAAAGACTGTTTCTGTTTGTGTGTTTGTTTAACTTCTAAAAGCTCTTACTCATGAATATTTAGTAAAGAGAGAATTCAACCATATCTCAGTGGATTACAATGTCGATGTTGTTCTGTAATTTGGGAGTAAATATCCGGAAGATTTCTTTGTATTCACATTCTATGCCCGTTAGGTAGGTAATAAGGCTGTACATGCTCAAACTGAACTAAAGAAGGAAAGAAGCAATTGTTTGTGTGCTATTGTGTCTTCCATTTACAACCCCATATCTACACCTTCCAGTTTCAGTGTTTAAATCCTCCATTATTCTGTGGATTCATTGGGTGTAGTTATTTGATGGAATGAAAAGCCTAAAATAAACTCTTGAACCTCCATGGGAAATGATAGCCCATCAGTGGCCTAGAATCTCATGTGCTTCCTTTCCAGTTCCTGTCACAGAGCAGGACCGTCTCTGGACTATTGTTAACATTGCTCTTGTTAAAAAACTGAAGACATGAAAATGAAATCAAACATAAGAGACTTGGGAGGACAAGGAGTTGCTTTTAAAAACCAAACAGCCATAAAAGGTCTAGTTTAATGTAAAAAATAAAAATACAACATTGCAACAAAATGTAACTGCAACAATTCGTTAGGCTGTTATCCATACATTACTGCCTTGGTGGGATTTCACGAGTCACCAAAGGGCTACCTAGCAAGATGCAAATCCTGTGCAAGTGCAAGTGCAAGATGACATTCCACCACATTCATTACTGTTAACTCTTTGTGCGTCCACTTTTATAGAACAATTAGGGCTGTATACGTTTCTACTTGCACCAAGTGTATGAATGTTGGCCCCAAAAAGAAAAAACAAATTTGTTATCCATAATAATGATCATCATTATTAAAGTTCTAAGCCGCATTGAGGTGGAATGTTGCACAAAACAAATCATTCACGGTGTGCTCATGTTCCAAATTTTGTAATACTAAAGGCCAATAAAATATAGATTTCAGAGGAGACCTCCATTTGTTGTTTATCCGAGTGTAGTTGTGATAAAGAGTGAGGTTCAGATAGAGTTGTTGTCAATGTTGCCAAGTGGTTCTTTAGCTCCTCTACAGCACAGGTTGAGATGACGACATGTGAGATGATGATGCACTGCACAGTAGATGAGCGACCATGACATAATAACTAGGACAGGGCATACAGGCTACAGGGGAGAGGGATCTTGTTTGGTTGGCATTATGTTTGGTGTGTTTGTATCAATGTATGTCAGTGTGTTTTTGCAACATGCATATACAGTATGTGTAGTACCAAAAAAAGCAACGTAGTTTTGCCCCTCCACTTGAATGTGTGTGTGTGTGTGTGTGTGTGTGTGTGTGTGTGTGTGTGTGTGTGTGTGTGTGTGTGTGTGTGTGTGTGTGTGTGTGTGTGTGTGTGTGTTATCCGTTCAGAAGTTCTATATCCCCACTCTCTCTCTCTGATGTCCTACCAAAGTCCACACTACCTTTAGCTCCCCATGCATCATTCCCCTTTCCTCTCAACTTCCTCTCCTAACCCCCCCACCCCCACCCTCCTACCCCACCCAAACAACGCTGCCTGGGGACCCCCCCCCCGTCTCGCTACTCGGCCTGGGCGTCATAGTTGGCACCGCCGGCCTTCTTCAGCTCAGTGCGGATGTAGTTCTCGTCCAGCTCCCGGATGTCACTGATCATGAACTCCTTGGCAAAGTTCTGCGGGGGAGGAAGGATGGAACAAGGCACACGGGTCAGGGAGAGTCTATACATGACGGATAGGCTGAACGCTTTTTTTAACATTGTGGTTTGATCTACGAGAAGTGCTTTGTTTTTGAGAATGGCAAAAAACAACAAATGCTCTTGCATGATGCATGATGAAAGAACTACTTAATGGACTCGAGTGGTTATCAGGCATTGTAAACTGCTACCGTGGTTTAATTAGGGGTTCACAATGGTCAAAGGACAACCCATACCCTTAAAATCAATAAACTATGAGGAAATATGTAAACAGTCAGGTTGCTTGAGTGCTGAAGTGTGCATCTTTTTAGAAAAGCTAACAGCCACTAAAGCACCACAAGCAATCTATGTATCAAATTTTTTACTTGAATCACCATTAGGTATACAAAAATGCCATCTATGAAAGCAATCACAAAAAAAAAAGAAATCACACATAAAATAAATATTATTGTAGTATGGTGCATAAAGGATGAAATGACAGCGTAGTGCAGAAACCCAAATTACCTGCACGATGTCCTTGACCAGCGTCTTGTCTGTGCTGATCTTGGCCCGCTGCAGTCCGCTGACGTTCTCTCCGATCCACGTGATCAGGGTGAACTTGGCCCGCTTGCTCATGGCGTCCCCCGTCGTGATCCGCACGAAGCCATAGAGACGGACATCATCTGTGGGCGAGAGAGCGAAGGGTGAGAGGGAACACTAGATGGGGGATGGACCACATACACATATGTCCCAAATACAATCTGCCACCACCAAAGAAAGACTAGGCCCTAAATCTAAAAGACTAGACCCTA
This sequence comes from Micromesistius poutassou, assembly GCF_964030765.1. NCBI lineage: Eukaryota > Metazoa > Chordata > Actinopteri > Gadiformes > Gadidae > Micromesistius > Micromesistius poutassou. Next base: position 7,954,814 of record NC_140283.1, on the reverse strand, counting down.
TATGAAACAGACTAGGCCCTATATCAAACAGACTAGGCCCTAAAGCTAAAAGACTAGACCCTATATGAAACAGACTAGGCCCTATATGAAACAGACTAGGCCCTATATCAAACAGACTAGGTCCTATGCCTAAAGACTAGGCCTATAGCTTAAAGACTAGGCAGGATCTATATCTAAAATAATAGGCCCTCTAAGGTGTGAGTGTTTGACAGAGTGCAACACAGTGACCTGAATATTCATAGAGACTTGTTTATTGATTCCATCTGAAGCAAGTCGGCTGTCAAAATGAGACGTACGATGAAACTAATACTGAAAAATCTGCAGAGATAGTACTAGGTTGCTGTTAAGGTCAAATTACAAAAAAGACAGTAGCCTTTGTCAGCATATACTTTTCCAGAGACCAATAAAATGCAATTTTAGTTTATGCCGTTAATTACAACATAATATGTTCTGGACCATGTTGTTAATAATGTTAACGGCAGAACTTCTGGCACTAGTATGAAACCACAGAGCAGCCACTCATCATGTTTCAGTTTCATGTTCCTCCTTGAACATAACTGCAATAATATAAAGTTTGTGTGTGTCAGTCACATTAAGGTGAACGACCTAAAGAAGATGTGTTATAAATGATCATACCAAGAATTAGATGTATTCTCCTTTTGTTTTTCTTACCTTGAGTATTGGCTATTGTACCTTAGCTATGGCAATTTGTGTTTGCCTTTCAACATTCATATAAATCACAGATGGCCTCTGGCGACATCAAATAAATCTAACCTTGGCAAAGTTACAAGCATGTCTGTTACTGGTGACATATTAACAAGTGTTTGTAGAACAATGAAAAAAACCATGCATTCACATGCGCCTGATTGATCTTTAACTCCCATGAGAGACACAATCACAGACTTAGAAACACACCAAACCCCAGCGATAAACCCTGAATATATACTATTAAACAACACCCCATTAACTGTACACACTGCGTGAAAGGAACAGAGCAGTCCAAAGCGTAGCTTCTGGCTGTTGTGACTCATTGGTATTCTTCAAGGTTTCACTGAAGGTAGGCCATACTGGCACTGCAAGGCAGGAAGAGGGCTTTTGGGGTGGAGAATGCCCTGCAGCAGTGTGTGTGTGTGTGTGTGTGTGTGTGTGTGTGTGTGTGTGTGTGTGTGTGTGTGTGTGTGTGTGTGTGTGTGTGTGTGTGTGTGTGTGTGTGTGTGTGTGTGTGTGTGTGTGTATAGTCTACTCTTCTGGCAGTGCTGACACTGCAGTCTGCCTCAAGTGGCTCCAAAACTTCGGCGCGATTATGACAACCATGAGACAGCAAGAAATAAAAATAGAAAATGGCGAGAAAATCTAACTGAACCAAATCAAAGATATTGATCCGTGGTGAGCCAAATATTTCAAACGTGTAGGCTCATTCATTTCATTTAAAATACACATACAAAGGACAAAAGAAGTGAGGCAAACATTTATGTTGCTCGCTTTAAATGAAGAGCTACAATAAGTCTAAGCCGCCGGTATACCTACAGGAATTGAATTTATTGGTACTAATCAGGCTATAAGATAAATAACATGATTCCCTTCCACATGGGAATACAGGCCTGAAAATGTTGCGGAAAAGAACAGCCAGAGGACATGCGCATCAGGAACAACTTGCGAGTTTTGGCGCGCCACACCCAACTTTTGAGTCGCTGGAGGGTGGGCGTCAGGGGGGCGTGTTCTAATTCTACATATGTTTCGATTTTAACTGTTGCTTGAGGTTAAGACAGGCAACACAACTCATTTTAGTACTTCAGCTATAAACGCTTTTTTTAATATAGGGAAAATAAATCCAGGTCAATAGATCACCAAAGCTGCATAGCCTCTAATGCTATGGGATAACTAGGCTATCCGAGAGGGGATGGAGTTTACAATGTCAAGTGTTCAACGGTTAGCGAGATGACGGCCCGAGCAGAAAGACTCTTAAAAGATTAGTGTCCTGGCTGGGAGCGTAACAAGTCAAGCACCCCGTCAAGCTATGTGCCATACAACCTCCTACTGCATGACGAGTACAGTGATGAAACAGACCGCACACGCCAACACACTGGCGACACCAAGAAGCAAATACACTTCACATGAAGAAAATGTATATTCATATAGCTTAGGCCCTATATGGGTGGGGAAAGGGTGGTCCATCAATAGGAGAAATGGAAAGAAAATTGCTCCGATATAGACTAGTCTGTAGACTGAAGGCCTTACCTTTGCACTGACTCTTGAATTCCTCATAGTCGGTGCCTTGTCCCCCAGATACGATCATAGAGCCCTCGTATATAAACGACGCCCTAGGAAATATTGAAAACAGTTCATTAAAACGTGCATTCATCCATTCATAATCTATGCAATTCTCCAGTGATTCAACGGATCCTTGCCAAATATTATCTCCTCCGCTCCCATAAGGCCTACACATGTTAACAAATAGGCCTATGCATTAACGTTACATTAGATGGGTTATTTTTTATGTAGCGTGGAATTACATTTCTCATTAGACATTCAAATACCGTGTTAGGAATAACAAGGCTAATCTAAACTATGCCGGGTATCAGATCGTGCGTAGACATACGTGTCACAGTACCCCGTCTGGAGATAGGACAAAGGAAATAGTTCTGCACCGCTCGCCTTATTCACCTAATGTATTCTAGAAGATGCAACATTAAACCACCAGACTACTAATCTTCCAAATATCAAAAATTGGGCGAACAGGCATGCAATGTCGATATGCATGCCAATTGACATATAACGTAAAATGTGCCTAGCGGTATCGCTCAATGAGACATGATAAGAGGGAACACTCACCAATTTATCTCTGTGTTATCGTCCCTCACTTGGTTGTAAGCTTCTCTGCAGGCGTCTTTATCGATTTTCGTTGCCATTTTGGATGGACACAGAGTGCAGAGGAGTCAGCAGGACGGAGGGGCAGATCGTCGAAGAGAAGCAGATGAAGGGGCGAACAGTCTCTCACTCAAATAGCTATTAAGCTATACAATGGACTGTCAGAGCTGTTTCACTCTCAACTCACGAGCCGCAACGAGAACAATCGGCCTTTGCCTGCTGCGCTATCAAACAGGGGGAGCGGACGCACAAAGAGCAGAAGTGGTGCAGCTGGCAGTGGGATAGGTCTCCTCTCAATTATCGGGAAAAAGAGACTCTTCTGGTAGCTCGATTCATTTCCTATATTTCAAGTGCATGGGCGTTGGTGATGTTTGTCAATCAGGTTGCAGACGGTGAGGTCCCCGGTTCACAGGATTCTTCTCCTCCTAATGGTCAATGAAGGGACAATTCAAATTAAATCCGCCCGTTCTCCAGACTATTCTGCAGGGTAATCTCGCCACATAGTGGACAATTACCCACATTGCGGATTAGGAACAAAGGTCTGCAGCCAGAACGGTCCGTGTATCTTTTGGTCATTCGATTTTCCTTTCAGAAACGGGTATTAAAAAACAGAAAACGAGTGGTTATTTGATTTTCGTTTTAAAATACAAAAATTGAAATTGAAATACAAGGCGTTTTTCTTTTTCATTGTCAAAAAGGGATGAGCGAAATTTAAAAAATGATTCGATTTTAATTTTCTATTTCATATAACAAAAAGAATAATCACTAGAAAACAAACAACGAAAAAAGCCTGTTTTTTCATATTCTGAGACCGGATGTTGTCATTTACAGTACCGTGACACATTAGGAGCAGTACGTCGTTTTCCGAAACAATAAAAGAGTGTGTCTCAGGGAAGACGACATGACAGCAGAATATCATATTACTGTTATTTGTCCAAACGTTGTAATGCATTGTGGTTCAGTTTGCTGTTCAGTCTATTAAAAAAAACTTTTTTGCCTTTTTTTTTAGCACCTGTTTGCCCCTTTGGACATTACTGCTTTTGTATATACAGTGGCTTCTATAATGTTTGGGACAAAGATTTATTTAAAAAAACATATTCCCATAATCAGGGATAGGAATTGAGCTCGCCCCCCACCCCCCTTGCTGTTTTGTTGTGTGTGTGAAACAAGTGTCTTGTTTTGAATGAACGAATTTCATAAGAAGCTTCCCTGACATGGCCAAACTACATTCATAAATAACCCCCCCCCCCCCCTTTTCTAATCTTTCAAACAAAAGGTTAGGCTTCCTCCCCACCACCGCTACCAAAACTGCTAAAACACAACCAGTACATATATATTATGTTTTTTCCTTGTAACAGCCGAAAAGATGAAGGAGCTGCAGGCATTGGAGAGGTCACTGAGAAAGTAGAAGAGCTTGTACTGGCATCACAGAGCCTACCAGATGTCACTGCAGCAATCAGAGAGCTCACCAATGTGGCTGCCATTAAAAGAGTCATACTGAGTCCTTCCCAGCTACAGACCATCAAGCACAGGTTATGCTGTGTTGTTTGTATGAGTAAGTATGCAATAGATAGTAATTGTCCCACATGTAAAATAATTTTGGATCCTTTTTATTTGGTGTGCCAGAATTTGAGATTTCCAAATACACATAGATTTTTACATTCTCTAACCAAGGTCAGCTGTGTCTCATCCACAACAATGAATTACATGTACTGATGCAAACCTTTGTGTAACAGCCAATGGTGTAATGATACAATAAGAAGAAATGTTGTAAACTTGTTTAGTAAAAAGAACACCATCACCCAATACATCAAGAACACTTTAAGGACAGATGGGGATACACACACACAGAGAATGACAAGTTTTTCTCATTTTGTTTTTTAGAGTTCATCGAGGAGCCAGTCTTCGTACAGTGTTGCCGAAGCATTATTGGCTGCAAAACATGTGTGGAACAGTGGCAGGAGACCTCTGTGCACTGTGCAAAATGTAGAGCAAGGTTGTTTTTTATAGGCATTGTAGAATGAGCAACAACCTTTTGCTGAAGCCAGTATGTTTACATGCACAGCTTAATTTGATGGCTAAAACATGGGTGACCCCAAACATAGCCAGTTTTTCATTTTGGTCCATATGAACCTTGTGACCCATGTAGTCAGCTTGATATGGTACGGGGTTGAGATTGCGGGCACCCTAAAAGAGAGAAGAAAACAATGTAAATATTTCATTGTATACAAAATCCCATTAGTCCTATGTACACTGCATTGGTTTCAGGTTTTCTAAATGTGACAATGCCTATTTGTTTTGTCCCTCTCAAATAAATGAATAAAATAAAAATGATTGCATTTTGTCTGGTTATACTATTATAGTTTTTAATATTATACAGGCTAAATAACTGCAACAACACACATTAGCTCATAGTTACACAGAAATTCCACAAGTTTGATGATGTAAAATATTATGGCTGAGACAGTAGCATACCTGACGTCTTGCTTCATGGTAAGGCTGATGCATAGTTCTGAGCACTGATCCAATTCGTGTCTCTGCTGCATGCACTCCTTTCATAGCGAGATACCCCTTTATCATCCTTCTTCCATATGTAGGTCCCGTCTAGAAAATAACAAATTAACATGATTCCCATATTCCAAAATCATATCAGCTGATATATGTTTATCATGCAATTAATGCAGTGTGCATGCATTTGGGTGTTTATGTTATGGGATTTGTCACTGCTGTGAGGTTTGTTTACTGTGATTACTTACAAATAACCTATGGTAGGCTGAGGCTAATTCTTTTTTATTTATTTACTATTTGTTATTTATAATCATGATAAATCATGATGAACTTGCTAAGGGATCCCTTTAGAGATGCAGGACATAGACGTCTATGCATGTACTCTTGTGCCCCCACTTTCCTGTGATATGCGCACAGATATTTCTGTGGATGACAGGCCTTGTTTCGCCATGTCCAAAATCACATCAGAGTAGGATTCCAAAGCCATTTTAGCCTGGCAAAACCGGCACACTGGCAATTTTACATTTGGCGCTGGCGCTCTTGCCCTGTAAATGACAACATTTCCGGTCTCAGAATATGAAAAAACAGGCTTTTTTTCGTTTCTGTTTTCTAGTGATTTTTTTTTTTGTCGCCTTGTATTTCAATTTCAATTTTTGTATTTTAAAACGAAAATCAAATAACCACTCGTTTTCTGTTTTTTAATACCCGTTTCTGAAAGGAAAATCGAATGGCCGCGAAGTACACGGACCCAGAACTATGTGTTGTGTTTTAATGCACTAAATGTGTGCAAAAACATAAAAGATGTGCTATTTTCCAACATATAACACACCACTTTATACGGGACTATTACAACATTTAGCAGTCAACATAAATTTGAAAATTGATATTCTATTTTAGAATGCCCAAATACCATTATGCATTCTAAAGCCATATGGAATAAGCGCTTACTTTTGAATTACGCTTACATTTTATATGTAAATGTAATTTTTTTTCATCCCGAAATCCTTAATTTCTTTACGATAAGGAATTATATACATATTTTATAATCTTCCTTCGGGTCCATGGCTTTTACTGCACTTTTACATTCTTTACACACATTTTTGAACTCGCATGTAGTTATAAGTGTATGAGTGTCAATTCATTCTGACATTAGGCCTACGAACAAATTACGTACCCGGGTATTTTGGAACACTGCAACGTCGTCTTCTTGAATGTACCTCGATGAGCCTCCCATGCAGATTTTGATTGGTCAGTGGACTTCACAGAAGACTTCCTGGATGATGTTGAGCCAACAGCATCGAGTGTTAGGACCATGGACAGCCTCGAAGAAATTATTCAAAAACGTTTAATAGCATTTTAGCAAGATATATATTGTTTAAAATAAGGACATGTTACTTATATACATACATACAACATAACAGTCATTTTAGTTATCCTCTTCTAAAGACTCGTAAGCCACACGCAACAACTACTTCTTCATGTGCAGCTATATTAAAGGGATGATGATCATATCACATTAGAAATATATAACCCCTCTCAAGAACGCAAATGAGTAAGTATTCATGATATGTAAGCATTTTGAAAAAACAACTTCAGAAAGTTAATAAAACTAAAACGATGTGTGTGTGTGTGTGTGTGTGTGTGTGTGTGTGTGTGTGTGTGTGTGTGTGTGTGTGTGTGTGTGTGTGTGTGTGTGTGTGTGTGTGTGTGTGTGTGTGTGTGTGTGTTGAAGATAATGCCAAAGTCAGAGGCCACGATGGAGAGTGGTACGCACAGCTGTACGTCACAGCATCAGCGATTGAGTGCATCGTCCAAGGTCAGCCTCCGATAGCAATACATCTGAGTGGTAGTGATGTCGTTTATTTACTGGTTAAATAAACGTCAAAGCACACGCACACCCCCTGCCTCATTGTAACCTACTACCCTTTCCTTCTGAGGTTACCTGAGTCATGCTATGATCACATAATGCAATGTGATAGTATTTAATCATTTAATGACCTGGATAAAGGCGAATAAGTAGACATCATGACATCATAAGTAGACATCACCTTCTATTCAAAGCACCAAAACAATCGTCTTTGTCAAATTGAATACCTCCAACGGTTAATACATTATTTGAAGAAGAAGAAGTTAGGCTAGTTATCTTATCCCTCTGAAATGACCTTGGATGCAGTTTACCAATGGTTAACACTGACCATTCACACTATTGGGCCAAAGGATCACTTTACTCTAACATAGCTTGCTGACCTCCTAAATGTTTAACATGGTGGAGGCTGAGACCTGTTGTGGACCACCAGGTGTTTGGCTGGGCGGGCCAGGCGTTGGAGCTGCTGCAGGGGCTGGAGGAGCAGCGGCGGCTGGGCACGCTGTGTGACGTGGTGCTGGTGGCCGGGGGCCAGCGCCTCAGTGCCCACAGGGCCCTCCTGGCCATCTCCAGCCCCTACTTCCACGCCATGTTCACCCTGGTCATGAAGGAGCAGCGCCAGGCGGAGGTGAGGCCCTCTGAGTGTCTGTTGTGTGTGTGTGCTTGTTGTCTGTGGGCTTAATGGTTACATTTCATGGTTGTTTGTTGTTCTCACGTCGCCACACTGAATTTGCTTTGCTCGCTTATTCTGTAATTTGTCTGAAATCAGCAGTGTTTGTTGAGGGGTGCTGTAGCCGACCTTTATCTCTCTCTCTCTCTCTCTCTCTCTCTCTCTCTCTCTCTCTCTCTCTCTCTCTCTCTCTCTCTCTCTCTCCGCTTTCTTCTCCATGGAGATACTGTCTATTGACTTTCTTCTTTTATCTCCATTTCTGGGATCTTTATTCCACGGCCGTTGGTCTGTCCTTTGCTCTCGTCCCCAGGTGGAGTTGGTGGGGACGTCCTACAGGGGTCTGAAGGCGGTGGTGGACTTCATGTACAGCGGGGAGCTGCCATTGAACAGCGGGAACATCAATCATGTCCTGGAGACCGCCCACCTGCTCCAGGTGAAGAAAGGTCTTTCTGTGTGATGAGCTCTGGTATAGGGGGATTTCTGTGCGAAAGCTTGTACCACAGAGTCAATCCAATTGGTCCACGTTACCTGTAAGTATGTTCTGACAAACGATCTCCAAAGCACCATTGAGTTTCAGTCCTTCCAATGTGTGTCTTGGTTTTAAGATTTGATCGATCACATAAGTCAATTTCAGAGAATTGCATTGTTCTCTAACATGCAATAACAACAATTGGCCATAAGGGGACACCACCTCTCCAGATCTTGTTTCTGTATGTTTGTTCTTAAATGTCAGCAGCAAATATTTACCATATGCATTGTTGTTTTTTGCCTAAATGTATTTGACAATGTAATTGTTTCCTTCACCCACTATAAACCTGCTGTGTAAATGTCAAACCAAATGGGACTTTGCAGGTAGCACAAGCGGTGGACTTCTGCTGCCAGTACCTGGAGATGGAGGTGGGCAAGGACAACTACCTGTACCTGCAGGAACTGGCTCTCTTCTATAGCCTGGAGCGGCTGGAGGCCTTTGTGGACCGCTTCATCCTCCGGCACTTTGCCACGCTGTCCCTCACAGCCGACTTCCTGCAGAGCATCCCCTTGGCCAAGCTGACCTCCTACCTGTCCAGTGAGCAGGTCTGTAGTACAAGGCTCCCTCCGACAGTATCGTAATGCATCTGAGTGTTAGCGTCTCCTCAAGTTTCAGCCTTAAATAAATTATATGACCCCCTTTGGTTCTTATGTCGATCTCTCAAGTTTTAAGATGCACATTTTTAACTGTCAATGCTCTCCAGTCACAAAATGCAGCCTTAATCGTGGTTGACGCCACGATAAATCAGTGGTTTGCATGATGGTAACGGCAGAGCTTCAGTGTCCTCTCTGCACCGTTTATATGAATTTCAGCCTGAGAGACATCCCTGTTGCATGCCAAAGTCTTTAATGGAGATCACCTAAATCAGACATCCTGTATAACCTCTGTGTGCCCATCGCCCCCCCCTCCCCCCCCCCCCCCAATGCGTCTCCCAGGTGCAGCACGGCAGCGAGCAGGCCCTGCTGCAGGCGGCCCTGCAGTGGCTGAGCCGGGGGCCCGAGCAGCGGCTGGCCCACGGTAGGCAGCTCCTCTCCCACGTCCGCCTGCCCCTGCTGGCCCCCGAGGAGCTGGTGGGCCCCGTGCGCTCCGCCGTGAGGGCCCTGCTGCCGGGGGACGCGGCCTGCCAGGCCCTGGTGGAGGAGGCCCTGGCGTACCACGCCCGGCCCAGCGCCCAGCCCCTCCTCCAGACCCAGCGCACAGCCCCCCGGGGGGCCACGGAGAGGCTGCTGCTGGTCGGAGGCGAGGTGAACACTTTGGTTTAGTTTTTACATTTTGTCGGTCCACGTTGTGCGGCGTTCGAACGTTGGGTTGAAGCGGAGGCTTTTCTCTACGTCCTTTTCTCGGCCGAACATCCCTGATTTATTTCAAACGTTAACAAAATGTGGCAAGTTCCAAAGTTATTGCAGTCACTAATCTCCAGATGTTAGGAACACACTTCCTCATTGTGTGTGTGTGTGTGTGTGTGTGTGTGTGTGTGTGTGTGTGTGTGTGTGTGTGTGTGTGTGTGTGTGTGTGTGTGTGTGTGTGTGTCCAGGTGCTGGACCGTGGAGGTGAGCTGACGGCCAGTGTGTTCTGGCTGGACGCGGCCTCAGGGACGGCGGCGGGGGGGTGCTGGCGGGAGGAGTCCCTGCTCCCGGACCAGCGGAGCCACCACTGCGTGGCCACGATGGGGGGCTTTATCTTCACGGCGGGCGGCAGCTCGTCCCGGGACAACAGCGGAGACACCGCCTGCCACCTGCTGCACAGATACGACCCCCGGCACCGGACCTGGGCAGAGGTACCCCCCCCACTTCATCAACACTACACTACACAACAATATACTAGATCAAACTCCATGTAGTACACTCTTATAATATATACACTTCTGCATTTATAATATGTTTCTGTTAAAACTTAAATGGTATTTTATTCTAATTAATTTTATTTATATTTTAAGCACAGGAAATACGATATGAGTATGTCACACAAAGATTTCACTGCACATCCTGTATGAGTATGTGACAAATAAAAACCTTTGAATCTTGAATCTACTGTAATACACCGTCTCGCTCCACTACACTCTACTGTAATACACCTCGCTCCACTACACTCTACTGTAATACACCATCTCGCTCCACTACACTCTACTGTAATACACCTCGCTCCACTACACTCTACTGTAATACACCTCGCTCCACTACACTCTACTGTAATACACCTCGCTCCACTACACTCTACTGTAATACACCATCTCGCTCCACTACACTCTACTGTAATACACCTCGCTCCACTACACTCTACTGTAATACACCATCTCGCTCCACTACACTCTACTGTAATACACCTCGCTCCACTACACTCTACTGTAATACACCGTCTCGCTCCACTACACTCTACTGTAATACACCGTCTCGCTCCACTACACTCTACTGTAATACACCTCGCTCCACTACACTCTACTGTAATACACCGTCTCGCTCCACTACACTCTACTGTAATACACCATCTCGCTCCACTACACTCTACTGTAATACACCTCGCTCCACTACACTCTACTGTAATACACCTCGCTCCACTACACTCTACTGTAATACACCGTCTCGCTCCACTACACTCTACTGTAATACACCATCTCGCTCCACTACACTCTACTGTAATACACCATCTCGCTCCACTACACTCTACTGTAATACACCGTCTCGCTCCACTACACTCTACTGTAATACACCGTCTCGCTCCACTACACTCTACTGTAATACACCGTCTCGCTCCACTACACTCTACTGTAATACACCGTCTCGCTCCACTACACTCTACTGTAATACACCGTCTCGCTCCACTACACTCTACTGTAATACACCGTCTCGCTCCACTACACTATACCACACCATCATCTTAATGCCTGTCGGCCCCTGGGGGTGGCTGATCCTGGGTGATTTGTCGTTACAGTGCGCTCCGATGAACCAGCGGCGTGAGCACTTCTTCCTGGGTGCAGCGGGCGGGTGTCTGATCGCCGTAGGGGGCAGGAACGCCACAGGACCTCTGTCCTCCGTCGAGGTCTACTACCCTGCTAAGGACTGCTGGACCTACGTGGCTGGGCTGCCCAGGTAGAATGATGCCGGCCCGCAACGAAACCGCTTAGTGGATGTCGCTCAGGATGTAGGCCTTTGTGGACCTTTCCTTCATATAGTGACATGAAGGAGCCAGATAATGGCTCCTTTAACCATATGGTAAATACATGAATACAGCCTTTAACGTTTAGCTTTAATTGTGACAATACATAGTTAACCTGAACAAATTGTTCAGTTGGGAAATAGAATGAGGTCATTGAATATAGAGAGATAGCTTCAACAGCTTCAGTGGTCATAAGGAGGATAAGATAGAAAGATAATCCCCTTGGAATAGGGCCCTTATTGGACTCAGCTTTTGGTTCCGGTTCTTCTGGTTTCAAACATGTTTGCAAGATATTACTTATACTGTACTTCCTTTAAACCGTGATTTTTTTCCCATAGTGGCAACAAAACAAACCAAAAAGCAACATTTTTGCCTCTACTTCTTCAAAAAGAAAACTTGTGACCTACATTATTGTGTCGGCGTCCCCCGGGCCCCGGGCCCCCTCCTCCTCCTCCTCCACTGTTGACTCACGGCCATGCTTTGTGTCTCCGCTCCCACTAGGCGTACCTACGGCCACGCCGGCACCGTCCACCACGGTACCGTCTACATCTCCGGCGGCTACGACCAGCAGATCGGCCCCTACCGGCGCGACGTGCTGAGCTACGACCCCCCGGCCGCGGGGGCCACGCCCGGCCGCCCCCAAACCGGCTGGCAGGAACGCCGGCCCATGGGGGAGGCCCGCGGCTGGCACTGCATGGCCTCGCTGGGCAGCCGCGTCTACGTCATTGGGGGCAGCAACGACCAGCTGGACGCCCCCGAGCGCCTGGACATCCGGGCGGTGGAGGCCCTGGACCCGGCCAGCGGGCAGTGGACGCGCGTGGCGGACCTCCCGTCGCCGGCCAGCGAGGCGGGGCTGGGGGTGTGGGGCGGCAGGATCTACGTGCTGGGCGGCTACAGCTGGGAGAGCATGACGTTCTCCCGGGCCACGCAGGTGTATGACCCCGCCACGGGGCAGTGGGCCCGGGGCCCCGAGCTGCCCAAGCAGCTGGCAGGGGCCTCGGCCTGCACGTGCACCCTGAGACCACCACCACCACCCCCCGCCGCCGCCGTCGCCCCAACCCCCGCCGCCGTTCCCAGAGACGACGACGAGGAGGAGGAAGAGGAGGAGGAGGGCGGTGGGAGACAGCGGGGGCGGAGGCCCCACCGCCCCATCTGAGGAGAACCGAGACGTTCGTCCCACGGTTTGCTTAATGATGAGTGAGTGGGAGTCACACATTGTGTTGTGGGGTTGACTTCAACCTGTAGAGGACTTGTTGAATACGGTTGAATCTGAGCTAATTTTCGTTTCAGTGAAAGTGAGTTCTCCCAGACTAGAAAGAGTAAACTCACGTGTGATGTTTATGTAAAATAATTTAAGATACTGATACAAAATGACCTGACTGGTTGGATTGACACTTTATTTAATTTATTTTCTTGGTGTTTCCTAATGTTTACCAAAGGATTTGTCTTCAATGGATAACGCTTTTTTTCTGTGGAAGATGGTGCAAATAGGAAACTTGGTTGCATTTTCTTTTAGGATAAACCAAAAACTCTTTTCGTTTATTTAAGTTATTTGTTTTACAATTTCAACACACATCTGTGTACTACGTTTTGCCAGTGCATTTTACAGTTTAGTTTCTTGGTTTTTCCTAATGTTTACCAGAGGATTTGTCTTCAATGCTTCAACGCTTTTTAATGTGGAAGATGGTGCAAATAGGAAACTTAGTTGCATCATATTTCAGATAAAGAATCTTTTTTAGTTTATTCAAGTTATTTGTTTTACAATTTCAACACACATCTGTGTACTACGTTTTGCCAGAGCATTTCACAGTATAATTTTCAAACATAAGAGATGAGATGGAAAACACTGAATAATACAGTTTTAAGGAAAAGTTTCCACTTTTTCTTCTCTCTGCCCTTTCATGCTTATTCAAATGGATAATAAGGATGAGACTTGAGCCTGAAAACCAGAAATACATAGGAATTTGTTAGGTTGCTTTTCTGAGCCCCCTTTAAATGTCACCTCAAGCTATTTAACTGCACTGATGCATTGGTGCTTTGGTAATGCATACCACGACCAATACCCCTGTTATTATAATGAGGCCTCACACATCTTCCATAACGCTGTTCATAACCAAAGCCCTAAGTAGCAATTAGATACATCCATTTGACATGACTTTATTTATTTATTTGTTTGTATTTGTATGTATGAGCACAACGTCTTACTGGTCAAGGACACAAGCTCTCCATCCACGGTCCAGCCCCCTCAGTGCTGCCATGTCCTCCTCCGTCAGACTAAAGTCAAAGATCTGCGTGCAACAATATATTCTCTTGGCCGTTGTCACACAACAAAATAAAATGTTTTATGCTGTCTGATGCCTTCTGAAATTTGTGAACATTGAAGACGTTAATTTGAATTTTCTTTGATTATGTTTCTGATTTATTGATTACACAAACACCAGTAAAGATTGATTCCTCTAACACAATTTGGTTTCGAACATGACCTCTCTTTAGGCAATAGCTGAAATATAGCCAAGGGACAAAGAAATACTGATCTGCATTACACCTGGATGCTAAACTGGTCTTAGCTGTATGTGCTCACAAAAGCAAAGGGAAGATACCAGTGCTACCATAGTGGGTGAAACTGGAAAATGATGAAGTAATGGATATGAACACGAGGAGAGACACGGAGAACATGAGGACAGAAGGAAGCACAGAATGAAGGAAGGAATGAGGAGACAGTCGTCACCTTTGTGTTCTCGAGGATGTGATGAGATCTGTCGCTCTTGGGGATGACTGATATACCTCGCTGCACGTGGTAGCGCAGCAAAACCTGGGACACACACACACACTAGGAAGAACGGAGTACCTCTGCACACATACAGATCCATACTAACTGGTGGGAAATAAGAATGACACATCACATCAAACACTTGAAGTACTATATCGTATAGTTATGAGGATTAAGTACGTCTTTTTTGCAAGCTCAAAGAAAGCTCCCTTCCTCTACTGACACTTTAGCCACGAGACCTAACGCGCCATAGCAGATGGCCCTCTTCCCCAGGAAAGACCCCCGCACTCCTTAGGTGTAACAAAAACTTGTCTGCCCCAACTTCCCCCTCTTCCTGGTTTTACTATACTGCTAATCAGCTCAGAGACTCAGTAGTTCCACTGACAAGTAACTAGGCTCCTAGCCTAGACCGCGAGCCACTTCTGTTTTAATTTTGTTTCCTTATATCACACCTAAATAGAAAGAGACCATGGGAACCGCTTTTGTCCAACTTTTTGATGCATGTGCTACCAATGTTCGAGTCACCCTAGAATGATCATCAATTGTACATCGTCCATTGTACATTGTACATCCATTGTCTCATTGAAGGTTCTTGGTAAATCACTGCCTGTGATTTACCATGGTCATACTCTATTCCCATGGTCATACTCTATTAAATAAAATTCTACTATACTTACAAATACTGTCAAGAA
>NC_140283.1:7539760-7934760 GCF_964030765.1 Micromesistius poutassou | reverse complement strand
ACCTGCAGGTCAATAGGCACAATTTAGAACGTGCTGTGCTGCATGTGCTGTGTTTGCTGTTCTAGACACACAGTGTACCCACTAGCCAACAGGGGGGGGGGGGGGGGGGGGGTTGCAGCGTACTACTCACCATGATGTACATGGCTCCGGAGGGCATGATTGGGGTGAGGCCGGGGACAGTGGACAGCTCCTTGAAGCAAATCTCCGCGTTTGCCTGCAGGAGGAAGGAGGAGAGGGAGGAGGGGAAGAGGAGGAGGAGGAAAGGGCATAGTCAAAATAATCACATCTTTTGTTTCTAGTACACACACTCCGAAGCCAGCCAAACTAGTTCAACGTATGTCACTCATAGTTCCATCAAATGATTCCAATGGGAATGAATAGCCGTTTAACCCGGACAAAACTCTTGAAGGTCTACTCTGGAATACACAAAGTATGTGATTATCAGGATGGAGGTGGCATGCCTAATTCATTAAAGCACCACACAGAGAAAGGATGTGTGTAAGTATAAGAGCTAAAACTCTTAGGTTAGAAGACCATTTAAAAGACCAATATGACCCTAAAGAGAAAAATTACAGCGTTGCAGAACATTAATTCCTATCTATAAGTATATTATTATTAGGGACCGAGCCAAACTTGGCAAGGACCCTATTGAAACCCTCATGATTATTAGGGACCGAGCCAAACATGGCAAGGACCCTATTGAAACCCTCGTGTTTCTTCTTCTTATTATTTTTAGCCACTTCGACTGCATTTTTCCCCCCCTGAACATATACGAAAACTCATTTTTATTTGGCACATTTGTGGGGACTGGTGAAAAATTTGATAATCTAGCCCTCAAATTCACATTCGCCCCTAGGTGGCGCTATAACAACTGTTCAAAAGTGCAAACTTTGCACAAGCAGCACGCGTCACCGGTTTGACCTACATTCATGAAACTTTGCCCACACATGAAAATCCTCATGATGAACAAAAAAGTCTCTTGAACTGAACACTTCCGGTAGCCATATTTTCCGCCATTTTGAATTTAGTTAAAAACAGTAAATTCCCCAAGGATCCCAGGTTTTTCGACTTTGACAAAAATCCTTTGCCACATATCATATATGGCCCATTATCTTCAATCTGACTTAAGGATTAGTCTGTACAATAAAGTTTAGAGCACCAATGAGTTCTAAAAGGGGTGTGGTTGAAACCTCAAAAATAGTTATTTGCTCATATCAACGTCAATTTGGACGCCTATGATGTTGGCCCCAACACAAAAGTTGTTCAGAATCAAATTCTGAACAATATAAAGTCAACATATTTTCAAATGGGGCGTGGCATCGAAATGGGCGTGGCCTGACACTAAAATCGCCACAGTTCATAGACGCAATGTTTGATTTGAGCGGGACCAACTCAATGGCCGTAAGGTACCAAAGTTCTAACTGCTCACCAAAAATTAAGTCGATTTAAAAAACAACATGGCCGCCAGAGGAGGGTCGATCACTCTGCGGACACCGTAATAGTTATGAATATGAAATTCACAGGTCACGTGTAGACTGGTGCCGATAGCTCACATACCAAAAATCGTGTTTCTCATGTGTGTAGCGCCCCCTACAGGAACTTTAAAAAGCAGCCCTTGCGCCACGTTTCACCAATATGTATGAAACTCAGTATTCACGTACAATGTACCCATACCTACAGAAAAGCCTCTTGGACCCATGCCCCAAACCCCACCGGAAGTCGGAAATTTTAATTTTTTCATTTTCATTCTTGGCGGCCATTTTGAAGTTTTTTCACTTTTTTGCCTTGTATTTGAATGAACTCCTCCTAGGGAATTTATCGGATTTGCTTCAAAATTGGTCAGTACAGTCATGAAGTGGTGCTAAACCAAAATCGTGCTATTTGTGACTGTACGTTGAAGGGCGTGTCCGTGGCATGCTGTCAAAGTTGGCCATTTTTGAATTCCGTCGCGTTGTATTTGAACTAACTCCTCCTAGGGAATTTATCGGATCTGCTTCAAATTTGGTCAGTACAGTCATGAAGTGGTGCTGAACCAAAATCGTGCTATTTGGGACTGTACGTTGAAGGGCGTGTCCGTGGCGTGATGTCAAAGTTGGCCATTTTGAATGGAATTTCACTTTTTCGCATTGTATTTGAACGAACTCCTCCTAGGGAATTTATCGCATCTGCTTCACAATTGGTCAGTACAGTCATGAAGTGGTGCTGAACCAAAATCGTGCTATTTGTGACTGTACGTTGAAGGGCGTGTCCGTGGCGTGCCGTCAAAGTTGGCCATTTTTAATGGAATACTTTCACTTTTTCGCCTTGTATTTCAACTAACTCCTCCTAGGGAATTTATCGGATCATTGATGTAGGGTTAATAATGTTAGTTAAAGTTGTTACAACATGTAATTCAGTTAAATGTGGTCTTACATGTTAATGTCAAAACAATCAGTAGGACACCACAGGACACCTCTGCTTCTACAGATTACATAAATTTGCGAATTTTTTTTAAAACTGCGCTTTTTTAAAACTGCGCGCAGTGATGAACGGGACCTCGTGCCGGCTTGCGGCTGCGTCACGTGCGGTCCTAACATGTGCACATCTTGCCAGCACACATGTTACGACGGCACGTGACGCGGCCGCAAGCCGGCGCGATTTTTTTTTAAAACTGCGCGCAGTGATGAACGGGACCTCGTAGTGGCGGCTGCAAGCCGGCGCGAGGTCCCGTTCATCACTGCGCGCAGTTTTAATTAGGGACCGAGCCAAACTTGGCAAGGACCCTATTGAAACCCTCGTGTTTCTTCTTCTTATTATTTTCCCTCATCTTCGACTGCATTTTTCCCCCCCTGCACATATTCGAAAACTCATTTTTATTTGGCACATTTTGTGGGACTGGTGAAAAATTTGATATTCTAGCCCTCAAATTCACATTCGCCCCTAGGTGGCGCTATACCAACTATGCCAAAATTTCAACGTTTGCACAAGCATAACTCGTCACCGGTTGGACCTAAACTCATGAAACTTTGCACACATATGCAAATCCTCATAATGAAGAAATTTGCAGATACTAACTTAGCACTTCCGGTAGCCAGATTTCCCGCCATTTTGAATTTAGTTAAAAACAGTAAATTCCCCAAGGATCCCAGGTTTTTCGACTTTGACAAAAATCCTTTGGCACATATCATCTATGGCCCATTATCTTCAATCTGACATAAGGATTAGTCTGTAGGATAAATTTCAAAGTACCCATGAGCCATTGAGTTCAAAAAGGGGTGTGTTTTTCACCCCAAAAATAGTAAATTGCACATATCTACATTAATTGGACTCCTATGGTGTTGGACCTCTCTACTAAAGTTGTTCATAATCAAATTCTGAACAAGAATAAGTCAACAATTTTTCAAATGGGGCGTGGCATCGAAGTGGGCGTGGCCATTTACTAAAATAGCCACAGTTCATAGACGCAATGTTTGATTTGAGCGGGACCAACTCAATGGCCGTTAGGTACCAAAGTTCTAACTGCTCACCAAAAATTAAGTCGATTTAAAAAACAACATGGCCGCCAGAGGAGGGTCGATCACTCTGCGGACACCGTAATAGTTATGAATATGAAATTCACAGGACACGTGTAAACTGTTGCCTCTAGCTCACATACCAAAATTCGTGTTTCTCATGTGTGTAGCGCCCCCTACAGGAACTTTAAAAAGCAGCCCCTGCGCCACGTTTCACCAATATGTATGAAAATCGGTAGCCACGTATAAGGTCCCATGACCTACAGAAAAGCCTCTTGGACCCATGCTCCAAACCCCACCGGAAGTCGGAAATTTTAATTTTTTCATTTTCACTCTCGGCGGCCATTTTGAATTTTTTTCACTTTTTAGGCTTTTATTTGAATGAACTCCTCCTAGGGAATTTATCGGATCTGCTTCAAAATTGGTCAGTACAGTCATGAAGTGGTGCTGAACCAAAATCGTGCTATTTGTGATTGTACGTTGAAGGGCGTGTCCGTGGCGTGCCATCAAAGTTGGCCATTTTTGAATTCCGTCGCCTTGTATTTGAACTAACTCCTCCTAGGGAATTTATCGGATCTGCTTCAAAATTGGTCAGTACAGTCATGAAGTGGTGCTGAACAAAAATCGTGCTATTTGGGACCGTACGTTGAAGGGCGTGTCCGTGGCGTGATGTCAAAGTTGGCCATTTTGAATGGAATTTCACTTTTTCGCATTGTATTTGAACGAACTCCTCCTAGGGAATTTATCGGATCTGCTTCACAATTGGTCAGTACAGTCATAAAGTGGTGCTGAACCAAAATCGTGCTATTTGTGATTGTACGTTGAAGGGCGTGGCCGTGGCGTGCCGTCAAAGTTGGCCGTTTTGAATTCCGTGGTCTTATTTTCGTTTTTTTCGCCTTGTATTTGAACGAACTCCTCCTAGGAAATTTATCGGATCTGCTTCACAATTGGTCAGTAGAGTCACAAAATGGTGCTCAACCAACGCCGTGCTATTTGTGACTGTACGTTGAAGGGCGTGGCCGTGGCGTGCCGTCAAAGTTGGCCATTTTTGAATTCCGTCGCCTTGTATTTGAACTAACTCCTCCTAGGGAATTTATCGGATCATTGATGTAGGGTTAATGAACATGTAATTCAGTTAATTGTGGTCATACATGTTAATGTCAAAACAATCAGCAGGACACCACAGGGCACCTCTGCTTCTACAGATTACATGAATTCACGAATTTTTTTTTAAACTGCGCTTTTTTAAAATTGCGCGCAGTGACGAACGGGACCTCGTGCCGGCTTGCAACTGCGTCACGTGCGGTCCTAACATGTGCACATCTTGCCAGCACACATGTTACGACGGCACGTGACGCGGCCGCAAGCCGGCGCAAATTTTTTTTAAAACTGCGCGCAGTGATGAACGGGACCTCTTACCGGCTTGCGGCTGCGTCACGTGCGGTCCTAACATGTGCACATCTTGCCAGCACACATGTTAGGACGGCACGTGACGCGGCCGCAAGCCGGCGCGATTTTTTTTTAAAACTGCGCGCAGTGATGAACGGGACCTCGTAGTGGCGGCTGCAAGCCGGCGCGAGGTCCCGTTCATCACTGCGCGCAGTTTTAATTAGGGACCGAGCCAAACTTGGCAAGGACCCTATTGAAACCCTCGTGATTATTATTATTATTATTTTTAAACACTTCGACTGCATTTTTCCCCCCCTGAACATATTTGAAAACTCGTTTTTTTTTGGTGCAATTGTGGGGACTGGTGAAAAATTTGATATTCTAGCCCTCAAATTAACATTCGCCCCTAGGTGGCGCTATAGCAACTGTTCAAAAGTGCAAACTTTGCACAAGCAGCACACGTCACCGGTTTGACCTACACTCATGAAACTTTGCACACACATGAAAATCCTCATGATGAACAAAAAAGTCTCTTGAACTGAACACTTCCGGTAGCCATATTTTCCGCCATTTTGAATTTAGTTAAAAACAGTAAATTCCCCAAGGATCGCAGGTTTTTCGACTTTGACAAAATTCCTTTGGCACATATCATCTATGGCCCATTATCTTCAATCTGACTTAAGGATTAGTCTGTACAATAAAGTTTAGAGCACCAATGAGTTCTAAAAGGGGTGTGGTTGAAACCTCGAAAATAGTTAATTGCTCATATCAACGTCAAGTTGGACGCCTATGATGTTGGCCCCAATACAAAAGTTGTTCAGAATCAAATTCTGAACAAGATAAAGTCAACATATTTTCAAATGGGGCGTGGCATCGAAATGGGCGTGGCCTGACACTAAAATCGCCACAGTTCATAGACGCAATGCTTGATTTGAGCGGGACCAACTCAATGGCCATTAGGTACCAAAGTTCTAACTGCTCACCAAAAATTAAGTCGATTTAAAATACAACATGGCCGCCAGAGGCTCAAAATCACTGTGCGGAGACCGTAATAGTTATGAATATGAAATTCACAGGACACGTGTAAACTGGTGCCGATAGCTCACATACCAAAATTCGTGTTTCTATTTTTTGTAGCGCCCCCTACAGGAACTTTAAAAAGCAGCCCCTGCGCCACGTTTCACCAATATGTATGAAACTCAGTATTCACGTACAATGTGCCCATACCTACAGAAAAGCCTCTTGGACCCATGCCCCAAACCCCACAGGAAGTCGGCTATTTGCATTTCTAATTTTCACTTTTGGCGGCCATTTTGAATTTTTTTCACTTTTTTGCCTTGTATTTGAATGAACTCCTCCTAGGGAATTTATCGGATCTGCTTCAAAATTGGTCAGTACAGTCATGAAGTGGTGCTGAACAAAAATCCTGCTATTTGTGACTGTACGTTGAAGGGCGTGTCCGTGGCGTGCCGTCAAAGTTGGCCATTTTGAATGGAATTCTTTCACTTTTTCGCCTTGTATTTCAACTAACTCCTCCTAGGGAATTTATCGGATCATTGATGTAGGGTTAATAATGTTAGTTAAAGTTGTTACAACATGTAATTCAGTTAAATGTGGTCTTACATGTTAATGTCAAAACAATCAGTAGGACACCACAGGGCACCTCTGCTTCTACAGATGACATAAATTTGCGAATTTTTTTTAAAACTGCGCTTTTTTAAAACTGAGCGCAGTGATGAACGGGACCTCGTGCCGGCTTGCGGCTGCGTCACGTGCGGTCCTAACATGTGCACATCTTGCCAGCACACATGTTACGACGGCACGTGACGCGGCCGCAAGCCGGCGCGATTTTTTTTTAAAACTGCGCGCAGTGATGAACGGGACCTCGTAGTGGCGGCTGCAAGCCGGCGCGAGGTCCCGTTCATCACTGCGCGCAGTTTTAATTCTTCTTCTTCTTATTATTTTCCAGGATTTCGACTGCATTTTTCCCCCCCTGCACATATTCGAAAACTCATTTTTATTTGGCACATTTTGTGGGACTGGTGAAAAATTTGATATTCTAGCCCTCAAATTCACATTTGCCCCTAGGTGGCGCTATACCAACTATGCCAAAATTTCAACGTTTGCACAAGCATAACTCGTCACCGGTTGGACCTAAACTCATGAAACTTTGCACACATATGCAAATCCTCATAATGAAGAAATTTGCAGATACTAACTTAGCACTTCCGGTAGCCAGATTTCCCGCCATTTTGAATTTAGTTAAAAACAGTAAATTCCCCAAGGATCCCAGGTTTTTCGACTTTGACAAAATTCCTTTGGCACATATCATCTATGGCCCATTACCTTCAATCTGACATAAGGATTAGTCTGTAGGATAAATTTCAAAGTACCCATGAGCCATTGAGTTCTAAAATGGGTGTGTTTTTCACCCCGAAAATAGTAAATTGCACATATCTACATGAAGTTGGACTCCTAGGACTTTGGACCCCTCTACTAAAGTTGTTCAGAATCAAATTCTGAACAAGATAAAGTCAACAATTTTTCAAATGGGGCGTGGCTTCGAAATGGGCGTGGCCTGTTACTAAAATAGCCACAGTTCATAGACGCAATGTTTGATTTGAGCGGGACCAACTCAGTGGCCGTTAAGTACCAAAGTTCTAACTGCTCAATTAAAATTAAGTCGATTGAAAAAACAACATGGCCGCCAGAGGAGGGTCGATCACTCTGCGGACACCGTAATAGTTATGAATATGAAATTCACAGGACACGTGTAAACTGATGCCGATAGCTCACATACCAAAATTCGTGTTTCTATTTTTTGTAGCGCCCCCTACAGGAACTTTAAAATGCAGCCCCTACGTCACATTTCACCAATATGTATGAAACTCAGTATTCACGTACAATGTGCCCATACCTACAGAAAAGCCTCTTGGACCCATGCCCCAAACTCCACAGGAAGTCGGCTATTTGCATTTCAAATTTTCACTTTTGGCGGCCATTTTGAATTTTTTTCACTTTTTTGCCTTGTATTTGAATGAACTCCTCCTAGGGAATTTATCGGATTTGCTTCAAAATTGGTCAGTACAGTCATGAAGTGGTGCTAAACCAAAATCGTGCTATTTGTGACTGTACGTTGAAGGGCGTGTCCGTGGCATGCCGTCAAAGTTGGCAATTTTTGAATTCCGTCGCGTTGTATTTGAACTAACTCCTCCTAGGGAATTTATCGGATCTGCTTCAAATTTGGTCAGTACAGTCATGAAGTGGTGCTGAACCAAAATCGTGCTATTTGGGACTGTACGTTGAAGGGCGTGTCCGTGGCGTGATGTCAAAGTTGGCCATTTTGAATGGAATTTCACTTTTTCGCATTGTATTTGAACGAACTCCTCCTAGGGAATTTATCGCATCTGCTTCACAATTGGTCAGTACAGTCATGAAGTGGTGCTGAACCAAAATCGTGCTATTTGTGACTGTACGTTGAAGGGCGTGTCCGTGGCGTGCCGTCAAAGTTGGCCATTTTTAATGGAATACTTTCACTTTTTCGCCTTGTATTTCAACTAACTCCTCCTAGGGAATTTATCGGATCTGCTTCACAATTGGTCAGTACAGTCATGAAGTGGTGCTGAACCAAAATCGTGCTATTTGTGATTCTACGTTGAAGGGCGTGGCCGTGGCGTGCCATCAAAGTTGGCCGTTTTGAATTCCGTGGTCTTATTTTCGCTTTTTTCCCCTTGTATTTGAACAAACTCCTCCTAGGGTATTTATCGGATCTGCTTCACAATTAGTCAGTACAGTCAAAACATGGTGCTCAACCAACGCCGTGTTATTTGTGACTGTACATTGAAGGGCATGGCCGTGGCGTGCTGTCAAAGTTGGCCATTTTGAATGGAATTCTTTCACTTTTTCGCCTTGTATTTCAACTAACTCCAACTAGGGAATTCATCGGATCATTGATGTAGGGTTAATAATGTTAGTTAAAGTTGTTACAACATGTAATTCAGTTAAATGTGGTCTTACATGTTAATGTCAAAACAATCAGTAGGACACCACAGGGCACCTCTGCTTCTACAGATTACATAAATTTGCGAATTTTTTTTTAAACTGCGCTTTTTTAAAACTGCGCGCAGTGATGAACGGGACCTCGCGCCGGCTTGCGGCTGCGTCACGTGCGGTCCTAACATGTGCACATCTTGCCAGCACACATGTTACGACGGCACGTGACGCGGCCGCAAGCCGGCGCGATTTTTTTTTAAAACTGCGCGCAGTGATGAACGGGACCTCGTAGTGGCGGCTGCAAGCCGGCGCGAGGTCCCGTTCATCACTGCGCGCAGTTTTAATTAATTTTATTTTTCATTATTAATATCATCAATAGGTGGATGAATGCCTTCTCTCTGCTGATCTGCACCCATATTGAACCTAAACAAGCAAGACTCCCCTTGATATGAACTGTCTAAGCTTAAGTCGATGCACACGGTCCTACTCAGTGGTGTGGGTGGTGGTGTTGGTGGTGGTGTGGGTGGGGGTGTTGGTGGTGTTGGTGGTGGTGCTGGTGGTGGTGGTGGTGTTGGTGATGGTGGTGGTGGTAGTTGTGGTTGTGGTGGTGATGGTGGTGGTGGTGGTGGTGGTGGTAGTTGTGGTTGTGGTGGTGATGGTGGTAGTGGTGGTAGTTGTGGTTGTGGTGGTGATGGTGGTGGAGGTGGTGGTGGAGGTGGTGGTAGTTGTGGTGGTGGTGGTAGTTGTGGTGGTGGTGGTGGTGGTGGTGGTGGTGGTGGTGGTAGTTGTGGTGGTGGTGGTGGAGGTGGTGGTGGTAGTTGTGGTTGTGGTGGTGATGGTGGTGGTGGTGGTGGTAGTTGTGGTTGTGGTGGTGATGGTGGTGGTGGTGGTGGAGGTGGTGGTGGAGGTGGAGGTGGTGGTGGAGGTGGCGGTGGTGATGTACCTTGAGGAAGCTTGTGGTGCCGTCATAGAAGTGCTGCGGTGTGTTTTGTAGGATGCTCTCCAGCGCCCCCTGGACTAGAGTGCAGGCTCCCAGGATCAGCTGGGTCAGCTTCACCAGGCCCTGTCTGATCTGGAAACGTGATCACCTCATGAAATCCATGTGAATGACAAACTAGGGGTTCACCCCTTCACCTTTTCAATAGCATTCATTGGACAAGATTTTACCACAAATTTGCTGTAGGTAAAATCCTGCCATCTGCTGTTACCAATATATATATATTATACATTTATTATACAATTGACCTATTTGAATCTTCCCTTGATTGTTCTCTGCTTAATGTGTAATCTTAATAGTAAGTAAAGATAAAAAAACAATAATAAAACATTGACCTAAAGTCTAAAGCGGTCAGGGTACTTCATGACAAACTCTAATGACGTGATGGAAGACCAGAGCCTATGGAGGACGGACACACCTCTTTGCCGAAGACGTTGTTACGGTCGTGGATGAGGATCCAGCCCATCCTCCAGCCGGGCACCAGCCAGCGTTTGGCCAGACCGCCACAGGATAGGATGGGCACGTCACTGCTCAGTGTCGCCAGGGAGGTGTATGTGCATCCTGGGAAAACCTGGGCAGGAGCAATCAAGCAAGAAGGTGAAGATGTGATGATGTGGCGGCTCATCGAGGCACACTGGGCTACAGGAAACATTTCACTACAGAACAACTTTGAGGTTAGAATACTACAATCTGATTGTATCTTTGATACAATGAAATATACCTGTATATGTTATTTTAACATAAAGGCAACCCTGTGGTGGTGTGATGGTTCTAGCTTTGTTTAAAAGTCAAACTTTGTTTTCTTTTTTATTATTATGATATTAATTATGTTTTGTGTTCCTAGAACCAATAATACAAGGACTAAAAGGCTGTGGTCCACGTAAGCAAAAACTCAACCATGTGCAATGAAGAACCAGCAGAAAAAAACAGAAAGAGAAATGTGGAAGTGAGTGTGATGATGGGCAAAGGAGCACAGCCTAGCGGTAGCGAGAGCCAGCAGAGCTTTGACACGGTTGCTGGCCCACTGAATATGCTTTCTGGCTTTCATTAAAACCAGAGCTAAGAATCTCCAGGCATAGGGATCCGCCCCAGTTCTGATTGGCTCTGCACTGTCCTGACTTACAGAGAAATAGGGAGAGGGGGAAGTAACAAGACCCTCCTCGTACTGGGTCTGAATCGATTCTCCCAGCGGAGCCAGTCCGAGCACTCGTGGGCCCCTGACGTCTCCCCACCCCCAAAGATGATCAATCATCTTCTAAGCTGAGGGCCTGGCCATTCCTCCATCACTCCCTTCTCCTCTATATGGATACTCACAAGCCCCTCCCTCTTTTGGTCAAAAACACAGCATTAATTGCAAACACCTGGGACAAAAAGAGTGCAAAGTCATTGTGGTCGGACTGTGTTGGACAGGCAAATGGAGCTGGGGGTTGGGTGGTTAGGCAAACAAACTCAACAACCCCGAAAGAGCATTCCGCTCACTCTCACAAAGAGCTCAAAGTGATGGGAGTCGACATACTGTATGTTGAGAAAATTGTTACCACATTCATAG
Source organism: Micromesistius poutassou (assembly GCF_964030765.1). Lineage (NCBI taxonomy): Eukaryota > Metazoa > Chordata > Actinopteri > Gadiformes > Gadidae > Micromesistius > Micromesistius poutassou. The sequence goes on along the minus strand of NC_140283.1, from coordinate 7,923,341 downwards.
TTTAAATATGTTATATAATATTTTTTCCTTGCCATTAAATCCGCCAACAGCCAAAACAAATGAGATCATGCATTGTACAGAGCCCATAACAGACCTCTTTACAGCAGAAGAACAGAAGAACTATTCCCTCTTTCTTCTGTGGGTAAATGCATGGTTGTGTGTGTGTGTGTGTGTGTGTGTGTGTGTGTGTGTGTGTGTGTGTGTGTGTGTGTGTGTTTGTGTGTATATGTGTGTATGTATGTATTCATGGTCACTTCCACCACTGAGACAAGTTGTTTTTAATGTTGTCTTACCATGTCTCCGTATATTTCATCAGCCAGGATCGGTAGGCAGTGTTTTGAGGCCACTGGGAGCAAAAGACATCAGTAATCAGTAACCAAGTTCCTTTAGGTCGGGTCGGAGTCCCGACGTGGGTATCAGAGACTGTTGATCTTAAATACATTGCTTTTTTTAACTTTGCATTTATTTTCTATCTATTTTACTTTTTTTTACGTATCTATTATTTTCTTTTATTGTATGACAATGTATATATGTGAAGCACTTTGAGTCTGCCTTGTGTATGAAAAGTGCTATATAAATAAAGCTGCCTTGCCTTGCCTTGCCTAATGGCACAGGGGTATGCAGCCAACCATCACAACAACAATCCATCCATTTCAGTTCAGGTCATTTAATAGGGCAGTTCCAATGTGCAGTGTTCAGGTCAACATGCTTCTGATCCTCTGAAGCCTGATTTATAGTCCCCGTGCCTGGACTGTGGGAGTCAGCGTGAACCAGAAATGATTTAATCACGGCCCTATCCACAATAACTAGTCGAGGAAGTGTGCACGAGGGCCGTGATTCTGTCATTACCAGGTGCTGGCTCACCCAGCAGGTTCAAGATGGGGTAACTGTGATCCATTTGACATTGGCACTATTAGCATTCCTTATTATTGAGCTTACGTTTTAGGATGGCCTCCAGATGCTCCTTGTTGAAGACAGAGCCACAGGGGTTGGAAGGGTTGGTGAGGACCAGACAGGTGGTTCTCTCATCAACAAGACTCTCCAGGTGTTCCAAGTCCACTTCCCAGGACCTCTCCGGCTGCAGAGGCAGCAAGGCACCCCCACCAAGGTATTATTACATTTGTTTTTATTTAATAATGTAATCATGAAGGAGACACCCGATGCGGGCAGTCAGGGATCAGCTCCAGGTAAGGCATAGGTACCTTCAGGTAGGCTGCTAGCATTGGGGATTTAAACCACAAATCCTTCAGCACCCCTCCTGCCACTATCCTGCCCAGAGTTCGTTTTACCCTAGACTGTGGATTAATATCTACAGTGTGATTTGCAGACAGGCTCAAATCTGGGTGAACGGGGTGTTTCACTTGCTTTCGTTTCATGTTTGTTTCCGACCAATCGTGTTGCTGGAGGCAAATATTTGTACAAAAAACTCAGTAGTAGTAAAAGCCAGCAGTAGTAAAATGTAAAAAGTATAAGTATATAAAGTCATAAGTATATAAAGATTTCAAATCAGCACCACTCTTAGAAATATGCTGCCCCTTTGGAAAGCCTCATCCTCACGCACAAATGATTTTCCTCCGTATAATATCTCCAAAAAGATACCGCAAACTAGGCATAACTCCGCCCCCTTTGTTTTTTGACCCAGGCTTTCTGCTCCCCCAGAAGTTCTGCTACAACACAGAAGCAGTGGTGTATCAGAGATTAGCCAAACCCTACCTCTGTGCAGTTGGCTAAGAGCATGTAAAGGTGTGAACCTGTCACCCCCATAATGATAACATTGGTCTCGGGCTATATGCTATATTTTTACATTTATTGGAACAATATCACAGTGGCTGAGTGTTTGAGGTGCTTGACTTTATGGTGAAAAAACATCTCCCTAGGACAAGGGTTGTAGAGCAGGCTTACTTGCACTGCACAAACCCTGATTGTGTGATGTGTGTCTACAAACTCTGCTTCCCATTATCAGAGTAACTGGAAGGACTTATGACCACAAGGAAAGTCTGGTGAGTAGCTCAGCAATCACAGCACGGGTGGACTGGCCCTGTAACTGCTGCACAGAATATATATTTGTGTGTGTGTGTGTGTGTGTGTGTGTGTGTGTGTGTGACAGGGCGGAGCCTCTGCTCACCAGCAGGTTATACAGTTTCACTTGGACCCCGATGGACAGAGCGATGGTCTTGTAGAGGGAGAAGCCCGGACACGGGATCAGGATGTTGTCTCCCGGGTTGCTCAGCACACTGATGCACAGCTCAATGGCCTGGCTGCAGCCGCTGGTCAGCACCACGTCCTGGGGACCAAGGGGAGAGGGGGGGTACCACTGAGTTGGACCTCATCATGATAATAATAATGATATGGGGTGAGACAAATGGTAGAAACACATGAAGAATACATACAGTCCAAGTTTAGTCAAGGAACCATTTGAGGTTGGTCAGTCAGTCAGTGTGTGTGTGTGTGTGTGTGTGTGTGTGTGTGTGTGTGTGTGTGTATGTCTATGTGTGTACGTCTGTGTATGTCTGTGTAGATGTATGTCTATGTTTGTGTGTGCTGTACATGTGGATGTGTGTGTGTGTGTGTGTGTGTGTGTGTGTTTGTGTGTGGGTACGTGCCTGTGTGTGTGTGTGTGTGTGTGTATGCCTCTAGCAGATGACAATAAGACACGAGCATAAGACGGTGTGCTACCTTGGCCTCTAACGGAGCCAGAGGGCTGTTGTAGAAGTTAGCCACTGCTTCTCGGCTTTTCTGGTAACCTGCAAATGTGTGTGACAAGAGGATTGCATTCATCCTGATCGGAAACACACTGAAATGTGTAGGAAACAGGAGAGATGCAATAAGTGTTGATGTGTGTGGATAAAAACCCACACTCTAACACTTAAACTAAATACGAGAGGGTCGAGAAGGTTTGAAAGATAAATACTTTATTATCACTTGCACAGAAGTAATAACAAAACCTGAGTTGGTTTGCAAAGAACTCCTGATCTGCAAATTTGCAAATGGTGTGGCTTCCCCCCACATGCACTGACCAATCACAACACTGTATCCACCGGGCCTAGAACTGATACCTCCGTGTCCCCCATCCCGGTTCCCCATTAACTAATCATGGGCTTATCTTCCTTCCCTGAGTTCTCAGTGTCAAGAAGTAACATCTTAAGCATGACAGTGTAAAGAGAAGTTACATCTTAAACATTACAGCAATATCAAATGAATACTCATTTGATATTGTGATTAAAAATACTGTGATTAAAAGCAACTTGTCACCTTATTAATTATGAGATGAGCCATGTATAATCTAAGAAAACAAATCCCTATGCCACATGGGTTAACATAAAGATATCCATGAGGAGGTGTAATAAACGACACATGGAATTCTCTTGGGAAAGGGCCCTTGGTTGACTCTGTTCGCTATAGGTCTTCAATAGGTAGGCTAGCATCTACAGGTTATAATAGAGTTGGTCCTCTCACAAATAGACTTGCTTGGTCATAATTCAATCGTTCACAATATTTCTGGTGGACAATAATCAATGGTTGATAGAAATTTTCAGAATACTAAAGTTTTGGTCAAATTGTTGATCAGGAGTTGTTTGCCTGAGTTTAGTCTACATACAAAGCCCAACCCTTATTTTACAGCCTGAAAATCAATAAGAAAGAGCCAGTGTTAAATTGAATGGAATCCTGAATTGAAATACCCACCTGCATGGGACATTAAAGGTTTGAACATGTTCTTGTTCTTATTTCTTATTTTGTTTTCTAGTTACAAGCCATTTTTCCCTAACACCCCAAATGGTTTAATGTAAAACTCTAAGTAAGTCTATGGTCTCACCGATAGAGGGCGCATAGCCATTGTACCGCGCCGACTCCACGGCATCTTTCAATGCCTTGAGGACGCAGGCGTCAGTAGGAAGGTTCCCAAACACAGTGGGGTCCCCTAAACAACGGATATAACAAGAACACATCCCATTGAATAACATAGACCAATAGAGATAGCAAGGAAAATACATGTTAAGTAGACCTATATATTGGCATTATTTCTGGATAAAATTCGAATTCAATCATTTGTCATTTGATTGTAGACTACTGCTGTCATTTGCCCAAACAATAGATAGCCTACCTACATCATACAAAATAGGCGGATGTTGTGATGCATCAGAGACAGGCCAACGGCAGTTCGTATATTAGATACATACAGATACATACTGCCTACAAAACACAGGTTGTGTAGACTCTGCATGTGTAAAAAGTATGTATGTGTGTAAGTATGTATGTATGTATGTAAAGTTAATTGAATAATATGTCTCACCTATGGAAAGAGCGATCATGGCTTTCTCCGGATTAGGCGTGAGTTTCATACCATCCACAATGTCCCTAATGGGATTGCAAGTTTTGTTCGCCATCTCTGAGGGTCTGACGTCCCATCTCTGCCTGCGGCTCTTTACTTTGGCTGGGCATTTCATGTTGTTTACACTGACCTGATGGAAGCCATTCCCTCTCACTCCTTTGCTCGTCAGACTGGCCCCGTTAACAACATTGCTTTCAATCACTCCGTTAGCGTTCATCTGAACCACATATGATTTGCTTGTCATTCTGAAATTTTACTTTTGTAAAAGTCTGAAAGAAGAGATGAGAGAATTAAAGCAACATCGGGAGGAAGGCAAAGGAAATTGTTTGAAACGTTGCTTGAAGTAAGCTAATAATAATAATAATAATAATAATTGAAAAAATATTGTTTTTTAAATCATATTTATATTATATTATAATTATTATGTATTTTCCATAGGTATAAACAATAAATCAAGTATTTCGTTTAGTCATGCAACTTAAGATTGAAACCTATTATCATATTACACGAAACAAAATAGCCTACTAATAGGCATAGTAAGAATACAAATGCATATCATGTCCACTCTATCACTTTTTATAGGCTATTTGAAAGGAATACTCTCTGTGCATTCCCTCTGCACAGGTAAAATAGTCTTACTGAAGCACAATTTAAAGACCAAAGTTTGTTACAAGGAATTTAAGGGGAAAAAGGGAAAATTGCAATAGGGCCTACCTCAGAAAAAATCGGTAGTCCAAATGCGGGTATTTTTCCTGTAAGATATTCACAATAAGAAGGGTAACTTTAACAAGGGTAACTTTCATTTAGCGGTTTTATAGGAATACCCTGAAAATGGGTGTTGAATAGGGCCTATATTTTCATTGGTTGAAAGAATGGGTGTACAATACACCCCCGTTGCATCACTGCTGAACCAGTCCTCCCTTTGAAAATGTGGGCGGGTAGGCTACGACTAAGGGGTCGAACCTGGTTTAAAGATCCATGGTATTTGGGCATTTTATTATTTTCTACAGCTTCATTCGTATTAAATGATGGGCAATTATGAATGAAATAATATATTTAATTGTACATTTATAAGTAGGCTATCGGCCTGAATTATTTATCTATGACTCATGTTTTATTTTTCTGTCTTTTGTGTGTTTTTTTTATGCACTTTGGCCCCTTATTTACATTCAAAGTACTGTGGTGGGAATTTTCACCACGCCATCGTTTCAGTCTAAACTGTTTAAGAATAAAGAGTCATCCGAACTTATAACAATTAGTCTAATTATAAGAAGTAATAAACATACAATAACATACAACAAACATAAAATAATCTGAGGCCAAACATACAATAAACCGAGGCCTATACAATAATCTGAGGCCTCAGATTCACCCTGCGTCTCTCTAAGAGCTTCCAAAGCGGAAGTCCAATGCATTGGCAAAAGCAAGGACTCAGGATGCTGAGAACAGCTCTGCTCCCCAATAAAACTAGTATGGTTAATCAGATGGAAATCAATGATTTATGGAACTCCTCAGGACGTCATAATGGGGGGACATAGCCTTGTCTTATCAGTTGGAGCGCTTGCTCCTCGATTGTGATATTTGCTTCATCCACAGCATGCCCTTCCAGATCAAAATGAACAACACAACCATTTGTAAACAACGGAAGCACATCTCTTAGACTGATTCGAGACTGGGTGCAAGAATCACTCGATGACATAACATTTTTCAAATAGGCAAACTGCTAGGAGTTCTAAAATAAAGAAGCAAGAGATGGAGAGATGTAAAAACGACGGAAGGTCTGTGGCGTGTATGGTTGGGCCATACTCCTCGATGTACGATGGGGCCGGAATCGTTTGCAGCACAGTAGGCAAGTACCAGTGACTTGAATAACCCTGGAGCAACCACCGCTAGCCAGTGCAGGGTGTGGAGGAGTGGAGTAGTGTTGGAGAACTTGGGTAGGCTGAAGCATTCTGGATCAGCTGCAGGGGACAAATGGCACATGCAGCCAGACCGGGTAGGGATTGAGTTGCATTAGTCTAGACGTGAGATGACAAGAGCCCGGACCAAAACCTGGCCTTCCAGGTGAGGAACATAAATCTGCAGGAGCCGGGGGGTCACAGCCGTGTTGGCAGCACAGGACAGCTGGACATTCAGTGTCACAGCCAGGGTCCTGGCGGTCCAAGTCGTTTGATGCTTGCACAAAAACATTGTGTATTTATCTAGAATACACAATAATAACAAATAAGCCCCAGAATCAATACTCCTTACATAACCATTGGTCTCACACTCTTGTAACATGGTGAACACTGTGGCCCACAACAGCCCCCACCTGTATAATTCAACATCTGTGTTGCATGGTGATCAAGCGTCTGACCTGAGTAACATGTGCTTTGCTGACATGCTAAAGCACACGGACGTCAACAAAGAGCCTTCAAAGAAAGTGCCCTGTCTGGTTCTAGGTCAAAGTGAAAAACAAAAACAAGCATTTCAGAAGCCATCTAGTTTGGCCGATTGTAACATTCAAAACAACTCAATGCATCCCGCCTCCATATTGGTGCTTTGGTGACCTCAAGGAGGAAATACACACATAATATCAAGAGATATTATTTTGATGCTTCTTTTATAGTTTAAGAATAATTAAGAAAGTACAAAAGTACGAACACTTCATTAGTTAATCCTCAGCATCATTATCTTTCAATAGGTTTTCTCTTAAAGAACACTTTACGACGAACGGTAAGGGACAATGCCAGGGAAGGAAACACAGGGTCAACTCTTGTTTTTTCAATATTAGAAATTATTAGAAAGAATAAACTGATCAGATTGAAATACAATATTCTTTTGCATTTGTTTTGTGTAGAGAGAAGTAAATCTTTCTTATGCTGACATTTAATGTATTATTTAATTGGACCAGGCTTTTTTTTACTATTGGACAAAACATTGTACTAATAGTAGTCATACACATTAAAAAGGGAAATCATTTGGTTTTGTACAATTTTATTTCTTGCTTGTCCTCTGTTGGAATGTACAGAAAACACCTAACCTGATAAGAGCAGAAAGCAACCCAAACCAACTGAATAAATAAATACAACTTTAAAAGCCCTTTTGCAATAATCTGTCACACAGATACACAAACAACCATATATATCAACCTTTGTACCACCCCCATCAAACCTTTGGGTTGGTTTCTAAAAACCCTTAGTTGTTTAAAATGTAGCTATTGGCGAAACCATGTAACATGTATCCATACACATAAGCACCATGCTAAATACCAAAGAAAAGTACACTACAATACATATTTCCTTCAATTGTTGGTAAAAGTTTAGAGCATACAACAAAAAAATATATTTTTTCTTTGCTTGGGTACAGCAAATCATACCCATAGCAAGTTTCACACTCATTGCGTTCATCAATGTCTTGGGCTAAAACTATTAAACACAAATGTTTCTAAAACCCTCAATTCTCAGAAAGGCCTACAGGTTGTTGTCCTAACTTTTCTGCTCCCGATCCATTTGAGTCAACAAGCAAATCTAAGCAAACAGGAGTGGGGGGGAATTTGGCAGAATGGGTGAAATCCTTTCTGTCATCAATATGTCACAATGGACAACAGGACCACCAACTGCACACTCACACATCAACACTGCACATACGGCAATTGATTGGACTACTCACGCAAAAATAAAAAAATCTCCCTCAAATATATATAATTCAATATAAATAAGAAAAACAACTTAAAAAGCATTGGTTAAGGGTTAGGTCCCGTTATGTTCCAATTGAGTAATTACATATCAGGTGACATATTAGACACTTCTTTAACATATCAGGATAGCAACCGCTTGTGACTCTTTGTGGGCATATAATCCAGGTCCTCAGAATCCCCAGAGTCACTGCATGAAGAGTCATCACTGGAGAAGAGAAGGTTAGGATCAAAGTACAGAAACTTCTTTCCTCCTTCCTCCTCCTCCTCCTCCTCTTCATCATTAGGATCACCCAAGGCCTGCTTCTCAACAAGCTGTGTCCCTGTACTCGAAGGAGCTCTGTGCTCCGTCTCTCGGTGGTACTGCTGCTGGTGCAGTCTGGTGAGTCTCACATAAGGCTGTGGCAGGGACTGCGACGGTGCCTGGGGGCCCTGAGCTGAAATGCTCGGGGGGGGTCTGTCAGTCACCATGGAGACAGCAGCGGCGAGTGTAGATTGCGAGCCAGGGGGAAATTCAGTGCATGGAGTCGCTCTTGCGGTGCTGGTCAAGGTCGGAGACGCGGTGTGCAGGTTGGAGCTCGGAGGCAGGACCGAAACTTCAGAAGAGTCCTTGGACGAGCCTGGAGAATCACGGTGAAGCAAAGCAGGATTCCGTTGAGAAGATTCTGACAGGTGGCACCCTCTTTCAGGAGCGGTCACGCATCTCGAAGGCCCTGGAGTGTGGGCTGCTGTGTGGCCAGGTGCTAGGCTGCGGAGAGGGGGCAAGTTACTACGAGACACCGTTTGCTGGTAGTGTGCAGGCAGCGTCAAGGTGAGGGCCGGCTGATTTTGCTCAGGCACGGGGAGCGCAATGGCAGGGGCCAATTCTAGTTGAACCCCGTCTGGAAAAATGGCAGGGGCCAATTCTAGTTGAGCCCCGTCTGGTAAAAGGCCTACAGTCAGCCTGTGCTTCACGTCTGAAGAGTACGATGGAGCCACAGGTTTTGGTGGGCAGAAAGCAGCTGCTTCATTGCTTGCCGAACATTCATGAACGGGGGTGCAAGGGATTGTAGATGGTGCCGTATGATGTGATGTATTTAGGGCCACTGATCTGGTGGACACTGAGTGGACCCTGGAGGAGCAGAGCGGGTGTACAGACTGTGCAGAGTAGGGGTTATGCATGGGTGGGGTCTGACTGGGCCCCTGGGCGGTTGCCGGAGAGAGGCTGGAGGTCTGACAGGTAGTGGGCTTTTGGATGAGGTCGCATGGGATGAGGTCGGAGGGGGTGAGGTCCTGAGACGAAGAAGAGGAAGAGGAAGGGAAGAGGAGAGGGGAAGGGGAAACGTCTCTCTGTGTCTGCAGCTCTTTGGAGCACTCAGACAGGATGCTCCTCACCCATCGCTTGTGCTTGGTGCAGAAATGTGGCAAAGAGGAGGAAGATGAGGGAGAGGAAACTTGTTCAGAATCATCGCTTCTCTGGCTGAGCTGCACATCCTTGTGGTCCTCCCCAGCTTCCTTATCTCCTTGGGAACCACCTCCCTCCTCCTGCTCTGTGGGGTGGACTGGTGCCCTCTTATCTGAGCCACCATCTCCCTCCTTAGCTGCCTTTCCTTCTCCAGCCTCCCTCTCCAACCCCTCTCTCGGTTGGGAACGTCTGACCTCACCATCTCCCACACTGCCACTGTTCTCCTGCTGCTCCATAGGAAACAGAAGAGGGCTGTCTTGGGAAAGCTGCCGGCACAATGCTTTTGGTTCCCGTGTCATGTCTTCCGGGGCCATTTCGGGAGCTTTGGCCGTCTCCGTCCTTGGAGGTGCACCGAACGAGATGTTGTTCACAGCAGCCTCTGGGAGATCAACAGGTTCCACCACAGCTGCTGTTGCTGGTTTCGAGGAAAATTTCACAGGACAGCCTTTGTCACCTTAATTAATGCAGGAGAAAAACAATTAGTACCAATTGGCGATTATTAATAGAGCCAGAAACAATGTGCAAGAGAAATTCCTGTGGCCACCACTATCAGCCTATACACAAATTTGATCATGAATTAAATTATCAAAATGAAACCATCAATATTGATCCAATAAATATTTTTCAATCTTTTAAACAATAGAATAGGTTTTTAAAGATTAAAAAAGAATGACTATCAAGTACTTAAAAACACAATATTCCACATGGGATGATAACGTAGTAATGATGAACCATAACTAGTCTTACCCTGTTGCAGTAGCATCCTCAGGGAAGTTGTGATGGCCGTTGAGCCTTGAGCAATAATCTCCAAAAGTAGTTTGTGCTCATAGCTCACGGTATGCTCTTGCCGTAAGATCTGGTGGAAACCCATTAATATCACACATATTCATATCACACGCAAATGTTGTTAATATGGAAATGTATTCTGTTTTAGGTAATACTTTGTGGTCAGCCTTGGATGTAAGGTAGATATATTTTATATGTACAGTGTATAAAAGTCCCCGCCCAGTAAGGTCACTTCCCCCGATAAGTTGTGTGTCGCGGTGCAATATCAGCCGCTTGTACTAATCCAGCATGATTCCAAGTGTTCTGAGTCATTGCCGAAAAGTAAGTTCATATGCGCTTGTTAGTTCAGCTAAAACACATTAATAACCCTTTCCTCATAGCATAGATTAGTATAAGCTTCTTAGTGCTAAGTTTGTTCGGATACTAAATGTGTTAACGTGATATTTACATTTAGAACTACCGCTGTTGTTCGACTGCCATAATGAACATGTGTGGAGGAAATATCTGTTGTAAGCGCCATTGCGCAGTACCGCCTTTATGCTATAAGATGGCGACACAGACCACGTAATAAGCATATTTCGTATGTAATGTTGCGTGCCTTTCAGTGTTGCGTGCATTTCCAGTATTTGTGTGTTTTATATTGGTTATTGTAATGCACTTATAGGACATATTATTTGTATGTAGATTTGGCTCCTTATGAGGAATTAGATTCTTGTATTTTTTGTTTATCTTTTCAGACTCAATTCATACCTCCAACAAGTGTACTTTCAACCTGTACAACCTGAATCAATTCTGGAATACAAGTTTCAACCCGTCTCTCCTCCTTCACTGCGTATTTTTATCGATACCCCATCTTGTATAGTGCTACTACCCTTCCCGAATCAGTGCACACTATCCTCTCCTTAATATACAGTATATATATATATATATATATATATATATATGTTCCCCATTTAATTGTTTGTGATCCTTGGGAGAGGAGAAGCCTGTAGATATCTTGAGTTCAAATACATCATCAACACATAAGAGAGAGAAAAATAACATATGATGATGTATTTAGATAAGACAGTAGGAGCTCTCCTCTTTCTAAGATGCAAGTATGTCAGCATACAGTTGCTCACAGGATGGTTCCATTGAGTTGGATCTTTTTTAGTAGATATAATCCTGTAACAGCACGTTGTGGGTTATTATAGATAATTATTACACGACTACACAGATCCAGTTGTTTTCAACCACTGTTTAACATTCGGAACGAGAACAGTTTAACACACTCACACACACACCTGGTCAATATAGGTATCTCTCGGTAGCATCATCTCCAATTCGTGTACATAGTGCAGAAGTCTGTCCTCTACTTTCTGGGTATAATGTTCACCGTAGTGCTCCTCCAGCTGATTCTGAAAGACAGCCAGCATTGGACACGTTTATGATGTGTAATCGTCAATGTAGGTAATGGCAATTTTTTAGTTCAATAATATCAAATAGCCTAAAATATTTTAGTAGTATTAAACATCATAAAATAACATATTCCCCCAGTAGTTACATTAATATTTAGGGCATTTACCAGCCGCTTTTATCCAAAGCGACTTAGAACGGTTCATACACATATTCTCACCCCGACAGTGTTGTCAACCATCAAATACACTCTGTTTGTAGTTATTTAAAATCAAATCAAATTAAAGTAATCTACAGATAAAGAAAACATTTTGTGAATACATCCATCTATGTGTGAGGATCATTGAGGCCCAGAATCTCAGGAGTAAAAAAGATGCAGGCTGCCTTTTTTCAATAGTTGCAGGGTCCTGAACTTGATATGTCTGAGGTTTAACATCCCTGGGGTCTTTTAATAAAATATGCATTGCATGTGTTAAATCGAGGTCCTGGTATGGTTAAACATCAGAAAGCAATCAGCTACTATAGTACAGTGAAACCAAGTATTTTTCCAATTTATGCCTGTCTGTAGTGCACCCTGGTGGGAGAAAAGGGAATATCTGTTTTAACAGAGTAACCTCACTAAAGGAACTCAATATTCTATACAATGACCACCAAGACAATGTATTCTTCTGCCCACAAAATAATGTGTTTTTACAAGTTCTTCTACCAAATAAGTGTGCAGGAACATTTTTACCTTACTGTAATCCTTGAGTTTCATCTTGTCCAATGCAAGACTTTGGGCAAAGAGCTTGAAATCCAGATGATTTTTTTGCATTAAAAATATTTCTTTATTGCTCTGAATGAAACCAAAGGGGGGGAAGACAAATTATTACATTGATAATCAAATAATTTACGTAAATGGACAATGTACTGTATTCATTAAGTAAAAATGTTCCTGGCTTGTCTTGCACAGATCATTCACAGTTCATTCATAGCCTCAACCTGGCAACCCATGTGAGCTGTGAGTAGGGGGCGGTTGGAGTAAACTCTCTCTAATATTGTGAATTTAGATTGCAATAAACATTTTAAACGCAGGGTGTCAATGTTACATATTGTACCTTTAAATAAATTGGTTAAGCACTGCCCCCAAAACATTAATTAGAACGATAATACTTACACAGTGATCTTGGTATTGAGGTAGTTTGCTGGGAAAGAACTGGAGGATTTTAACCATGACTGGAACAATGCCTTGGCCTTGTTTAAGCATCCACATAATTACCTAGAATGAGAAGTGCATTCAATATAGAACAATAAAAGCTATGTGAAACAGTAATACCATTCTTACCCACAAATATGACCAAGTAACCCACCTGAATTACAATATCCCAAACAAAACATATTTACCTTTTAGTGTGGTACATCAGAACACAACATAACACTTAACATAAAAACATAACACACAACATAAATTGTCCATACCAATGTCTTCAGTCCAAACATGATCTTCATGTGTTTGATGGCGGCCACAAGTGTCGGTAGAAGTCTGTACGATGCCTCCAAAATGGAGATCACCCTTTCATAACGTCCAACATCCCTGTTCTTTATGATGGAGTATGCCTGGGCTGTAGCTACACGTAGCCTCCATGGTTCTTTGAGGGAATAATATTGCTGTTTGGCTTCCATCCATAAAGAAGTGTCCACAACTTTACAAGAACAAAAAATATAAACAAATAGTGCAATCTGTTACTGGTTGTTATTCTGTACATTGGTAGCAAACATCTATACACAACTATATACAGCTATACACAACTGCTGTGAAGTTTGGTTTGAATTGGATATTCATTCACTCCAGATCCAGCAGCTTCTTCTTTTTAGGTTTAGCCAAGTGTTGTCAGTAGAAGACTACAAATTTGACACATCTGTTTTTTATTGGATGTTGGTGTTTCTATTCTACATTAATAGTTTTCGAATGTCTCCCATGGTGTCATAAGACAAACTGACTGCAAATCAGTAAGATAATATTACTACAAATGGACAAATAAGACACACCTCTTTTAATTGAATGTTAGTGCTTCTATTGTACTATTTTTAATAGTTTTGCAATAGCTCCCATGACTATGACCAACTGACTCCAGAACAATAACATAGTATCACTACATTAGGGCAAATAGGACACCCTTATTTGGATGTCAACGCGTCTTCCATTTAATATGAATATTTTAATGAAAATGAAAGAAGCACTCAAATCCAATAAAAAGAGGTGTGTCCTACTTGTTTCGTGTAGGTATAGTATTATCTGGTATTGATTTTGAGTCACTGGATCACATGAAATGGAGCGATTGACTATCTTTTACACATCAATTATCAAAAAAAAAGTGTGCTACATGAGATCAATTAAGTAAAAAATCATGTTATCATAATTTTCACTAATATGAGAGAGTTAGCACGAAGGTATTACAAATACAATTGGTTTTGTATCATTCAAAACTTAATTATCGGTGGTTCCTATTAAGATCTCTGTTGTTAAGGGTCTATATTAACCGTAACTAGAAAGTGTTGACGAATGCAAACTGCAAACGTTTAATGAGTAATTGTAAATTAACTTTCAAAGAAGTCCACATAGTCAATGTTACACATCGTATGAACCATTAAGAAAACAATACATCAAAAAATAGATAATGTGTAAACAAACCTTCTTGTAAATCCTTCATCTTGTGAGTCCAGGCATACTCTACTATCATCTCCTGCAGGTTTGGAGAAGTCATGTGTTCATCATCCATCCTTCTGCTTGAGGAGGAGGGATAGCTATGTTTTTACATTCACCATTAGTTCTTTTAAAGTTTCACAAATTTGAGTAGTTTCGCCCATCACTATACATGGCTGGACATGTACCGGGCAAGATTTGAACATGCTATTGAACAACCCTTGTTCCGCGTTGATCATTTCCGGTTACAGTCGAAAACGTTGCAAAGTACTTCGGTGTCAACACAGCCTCTTATCAAAATAAAAGTCCCCAACGTATTGCAGAATTTCGCTCAACTGAGTACAAATGTGTAGATATCTGTAGTGTAGATGTTGCGGTTTTCCGTGAACACGAACCTGGAATCCATTATATAACATTAGTGACAGAATTCCCCGTTTGGATTATCGTGACAGCGCCAGAAATGTTATAAGGAAACGGAAGTATCGTTTGTTCTTAGCTAATAACCTTGCTCAGTACCTTGTGGATGGGAACGCGTTGTGATATTATACTACCGGTATTATGCCGAAATATAATCTTTCACATTTCTTAAAACTACTTTTGTTAGCGCCGGTATCGCCCTGACTTGTATTTATTTAACAGCTACCTCAAATTGGACTGAGCCATGAATAGGACAATATTTCGCCGGGTGCTGCGACTGTCCAATGGAACTTTTGGACTGTCTAAATCAAAGCCATCTCTCCTCACTGAAGGTGCCACAGCCTTCGGCTATCAATTAACCCCCCTCTTCTTCCCGCTAGCCCCTACATGTTGTTATTCCTCCAACGTCAGGGTGCGTTCATATCTCCAGTACATTAAACGCAAGATCCAGCCACCTTCCTGTCCTCCCTACAATCACGTTTGCCAGGTTGGGGACCCCGTACTGCGTTCACAAGCTGCGGATGTAGACCCAGCAACTATTTCTAGCCCCGAGGTGCAAGGCGTCATCAAAACTATGGTAAAAGTGATGCGAAGGCTGGAGTGTGTTGGACTGAGCGCGCCTCAGGTTGGGGTGCCTTTACGCATCGTGGCGCTGGAGTACCCCGAGAAGATGATGAATGAGAGCTCACCTGCGTCCAGGGAGGCGCGAGGTCTCTCCGTCCAGCCCCTGAGGATCTTCGTCAACCCAACTCTGCGTGTTTTGGACGGGCGGACGGTACTCTTCCAGGAGGCCTGCGAGAGCATCTCGGGGTTCTCTGCCACGGTACCCCGCTACTTGTCTGTGGAAGTGTCAGGTAGGACTATACCTGTGAGATCAACTCTGAAGCGAGAATCTGAAGCAATATACTCAAAACGACCCCAACAGAAATGCAAACACACATTTGGCAATTTATTTTGTGCATTTGTGAAACATATGCCCCTACGCAGGTCTGAACGAGAATGCTGAACCTGTCAGTTGGCAGGTGAGTGGCTGGCCAGCCCGAATCATCCAGCACGAGATGGATCACCTGGACGGCCTGCTCTACGTTGACCGCATGGATAGCAAGACCTTTATCAACGTCAAGTGGCAGACGCACAACGAGTAGCATTAGAACATGGGCTGACTGCTCTACAGATCCTTTATTCTCCAAATAAACACACAAAGAACATTTTCTGATGGTGGATCTGCTAAGATAGGGACTGGGACCTGACCAAGGATCCCCATGCTATAACTAAGCCTTAGTCATTTACATGATATGTATGTGATACGCTCTCTCCAAATTACTTAATAGATGTAGTCAACTTTTGTCAGTCTTGACAAAAATACTGCTGAGTTTATAAAAAATGGGATCAGATTAAGCTCTGTGTGACCATGTCCTGACCAGGAATAGTCTGGTAATCTGGTGGTATCATTCATGGGACTGTATTGAATAAAAACAATGTGGTTCAAACATCAAATGTGATTTGACATTTATTTGGGCAAATAGGCTGTGATTCACCTGGTTTTGTTTCGGAAGCCATTGAAAATACAAATAAATGACAACAAAGGTTTTTAACTTTTAGCATGTATTTTATTACTGTCAAGTTTGCTGTCAACTAAAATTTAAATTGAAACGAGCAGGAGACAAGAATAATTAACATTTTTTAAGATTGATAAATGTACTGTATGGACACTTATAAAATGAAATGAGTAAAACACAGAATGACCGTGGTTTAAAACAGCAACCAAATAATAATTAAAAAAAAGCCACTTGAAAAAATGTTGTCAATTACTTTGACTAGAAGGCAGATTGTTTCAGCTTGCCATTTTGACGTTACATTTCATGTTATGAATGAATGAGTGAATTTTGATTCCAATAAGGCACTGTGATTTGGCTGGAAGTGCCTTATATTGTGCAATAGTTTTCACATACTTATTTTGATCAGACCGATGACGGATTATCAAAAGTTTCCCCACAGGTGCATTGTACGGGGTTCCTGTACCAGCAATTGTTACAGTACTCCATGCCGCAGTATCTACACAACACTAGAGGTTTTCTGGGGCACGCCATCCCACAAGGGCACACCCGAAGCGGCTTGGTTTGGTGGTACTTCTCACAGGACAGCACCTCTCTGCAGGCACCAGAGTGGAAGACCTTGCAAGTGACACAAAGGTACTGTGGATCCAGAGCCTGGTCACAGCAGCTGTGGAACGTGATTGGCTGAGGGGTTTTGGCAATTGAATCTGTGGTGTCGCACAAAAGCATGGACATGGCTGCTTCGTCTTTGGCACGGCTCGGAGGCCTGCACCAGCCCGGCTCGTGGAGGCCTTGCGACGACAGTGGCCTGGTTTTACCGCTCTCCTCCTGGTTCTTGTAAGTCCGTAGAACGTGACGGCTGTTGCGGCACTTCGGCAGTAAGGGGCAGGTTGTGCTGTGCAGAGTGTTGCAGTCCAAACAGTTCTTCAAGTGTGAACTGCTCGATTGGACACAGCTACAAACGTGCTCTGGCGAAGGTGGTGAAGAGTCTTCCGACTTTGGCAAACCAGACGCGTGCATCATTGAAATGGATGGTCGGACCTCATTTCTGTCAAAGACATGACTCTGTGAGTCTTCATCGGGGGAAGCTACTTGTTTCGTAGCGGCTGATGCTGTTCGGGTGGCGCCCGACGGGATCTGCCTTGGCGGGGAGGTCTTGGAGAGTTGGCAGTTGAGAGTGGAGACACAGAGGGGCTCTCTTGCCCTAGAGCCGGGGGCTGTAGCGCCGGCAGCAGCGGCCGCAGTAGTTGTGCTTGAGGAGGAGGAGGATGGGATAGAGAACCCGTTGCTTTGCGTCATGAGTACTGAAGTCATTGACGGGCCACCTTGATTGGCCACCCATGAAAGAGAACGAGGGCCCCCATGGGCATTCCATTCCCCTCGGACACTCTTTAACCCGCCGGCGGTGTAGAGATCCAGCTCTAGCTCGCTACCTGCACCACATTCCTCCGACGCTTCTTCGGTAAGGATCTGGTTGGTGTCCAGCAACTTCTTGGTGTTGTCTAAAGCCACCTGTAAGGGGGCCCCTGGACACTGAGTTTTACTATGTTTTTAGACAACCATCAATATAATCTATTTATACGTGGTTAGCAAGAACACTTTGAAGGTATTTCTAAGAGTGGTGACAAATGCAAGCGTCATGTAATGAATAGTTAAAAAACATGAGCAAAAGTATTCAAGACACCTTTTCACTACATAAAAAAAGAACAAAAAAAAACATGAATTGACAAGCACTGAATGCAAGATTGATCAACTAGTCAGACGGACTGACCTGTAGGCTGTGTCCTTTGCGCCTCTCCATCACCATCCCCAGCTCCCACTCAGCCTCACCCCCATGGTTCTCCAAGGCAACCAGCAGGAGCTGACACTCACAGCGGGCGAGGAAGAAACCACAGGACAGCTGGAGGAGTTGGCCCTGGGAGGGGACGCCAGAACGTCCCTGAAGAAGCTGATCTTGCTGTCCTATGCAGGGCTGGTATCCTAGCAACCCAAAAAGTTTTGCGATCTGCACCGTGGACAGCACTGGCTTGATGCAGTGTGTGAATATACCGGAGTACATCTGACAGAGAGAAGGCGAGTGGAACGAGAGAAGACAGATTTCTAGATTTAGTAAGGGGATTAAAAGGTAGCAGGACACACAAAAATACGTATTTAAATGAACAAACCTTTACAACTTTGTACTCCTCTCTCCAGGGACTCAGATAGAGGTTTAGAGCGGCTTGCTCCAGCACTTCAAAGGCCTTGGCCAGCCCTCTCAGCCCCCGTCTGCATGGACTTGCAGTGGATACTGGCAGAGCTGCTGTTGCCTTCAGAGACTCCTCCAACACCTTCAGTGGATCCAGTCCCAGTGAATGCATATCCTCAGCACCGGCGTTCTCCAGTATTGCCTCTGCATCCTTACGCAGGACCTCATCGTCGCATGTAAGGTTGGAGGCTCCCTTTTCTAAACGCTTCTCCAAACAATGATCATAATTCTTCACCAGGTCTTTGGTTATCTGGCAGAGGATGCTCATTTCTGTGATTCCGCCAATAAGGCATACACAAAAGAATCCCCTGTAAGAAAAGAAATGGTGATGACACACGTATCGCTAAATTGCCCTTTACACTTCCTTTAAGTGCTCCGTCTAAAACCAAGTGGAGCTGCGAATTTAATATAGGTTTACACGCCTTATCTTCCAAAGGGGCGACAATCGACGACGTGTGGCTCCCTCCTATGAAATAGGTGGTATATATTTCTTGACTTTAAGTCATAAATCGTAAGAAAACACAAACATGTTCGTGTAAGCACTAAACTTGGGGAGTCGAAAGCAAAGCCAGGAAGACATATGACGCATAGCTAGCGAACCTGCTAACGCTAAAACAGAAGCACATTGGTCACTGCCAAAAAACGACATTACCAACATTAAAAATGATCGATTTGAGGTTTTGCTCAAACGCCATTCGTTCGGTTGTTGGTATCATGGAGGTCACAGAGAGGGCTTACCGACTGGTAACGTTACGAGTTCTTAACACCCACGAATTTGACAGAAGCCTTTAGCTAGCATCAATAAGCAATGAACCATATTTCCATTCGAAACCGAAACCCTATGCGGTAATCCATGATAAAAAAAGGTATAATCTCACCCCGAAACTTTTCTTGTGCGATTATCTAAGACATATACTAGAGCATTGTCAATGGCGTTAGTCCGTCGTATTCGACTGCGTGGATTCTGATATCAGGGAAAGTTCCGAAAAAAAGTAAACATTGTCACGTGACCGAACCCCGAATTTCCGGTACTTGTTCTTGATATAGAAATCAGGCACCTTGGTCCACTTATTGTTATATGGTCAAATGTATGATAGGATGTGCAATGGTATGGCTTTAATTATATGTGATTCATGATATGGTTGAATCCTTTTCTTTTTCCAGGCGTCATTTTATGAACGCAAATGCTTCATCCATCAGATGGCGTCCCATCCACTGCAATCTAATGGATGGACTGAAAACAAGCCCTGTCGGAAAACCCCGCACTCACCACACACATTTATATGCAAGCACGCACGTACTCACACATTCTCACACATGCACACCCTCGCACACACATCCGTTGTGCGGAGTAAAGACGGTGCGCCAATTAACAGTGAGAGAAACATTTAATTTCATCACCGGGCGTGGCTTCACTAACATGGACCAAAGGGCGGAACTGCAGAAAACCAAATGGGTTTAAAGCACCTTAAGTTAGATTATGCCACAGTCAGTATTGACAACATCGGCGTATTAAGTCTGCAGTTCAACAGCCCTGTATAACTACTCTCAGCTCAGGATGTCAAACTCGGATCGAGTTATTCTAGCTCTCGGGGGAGCAGGGACAGTGGGCTCAGGAATAGTTAAGGCATTGCTGGATAAAGGTAAGTGCTCTAAATTGGGAATTAACTGGATTATCTTGTTTGAGTTGATATAGACTTTTTTTATTCGTTTCTGCTTATCACACAGAAAAAGTTGATCCATCTTGG
Organism: Micromesistius poutassou; assembly: GCF_964030765.1. Lineage (NCBI taxonomy): Eukaryota > Metazoa > Chordata > Actinopteri > Gadiformes > Gadidae > Micromesistius > Micromesistius poutassou. Next base: position 7,903,061 of record NC_140283.1, on the reverse strand, counting down.
AGTATTTCGCACCTATTCTCCATACAACCCGTAGGCCTACCCTACAAATTACGGCGTGTAAGGTGCATGTTTATGCACGTTCAATTATTATGAATTATGATAGGCGAAATCTGCACTGTACAGGCTTTGTCATTTTTATTTCATTCATAATTTACATTATTTTCTCACTCAGCTTGCATCTTTGCGTCTGCCGAGAAATGTGTGCGCTCTCCAATAAAGCCTGGATAATGGGCAAGGTGCTTGGGTATATTCTACCTAGGGAACAATGTATCACATTCTCCTTTTTATGGTGCCAATTTATTAAGCCATAGGCCTACGTGACAGTGGACACGCTCTTCTCGAACATTTAAAAAAATAAGGATCATTTTAAATATTAGACTCATTGCAGTGACAAATATATGTTCCCCATTGATTTGACTATACGCTCAATTAACCATGTTTTTTTTATGTGGTAAAAAAAAAAATGCAAATAGGCTATATATAACAGCATTTTTTCATATTTGGGTTAGGGTTCCGTGGTGGTTAGCGGGGACCTTGACAGGATTCTGTAGTGTAGCCAAGCTTGGTGAGGCTTTGGGTATACATTGCATGTCCGTAGCTGACACTAGCACCAAGTTACCATCTGCCATTCAGCCACGCTTATCCGATCCATGTCCTTGATAAACACAGATAAGCATAATGTAGGTCTATAGGTGAATTATTTTTACATGAGAAATGGATTACACCTGTGACAGATGCATGTGAGCTTCTGTGTGATTAGTGATCTGGTATACTTACTACTAGTCATTGTAGCGTCAACGGCAAGTTGTTTGATGTTAATATTCAAGATAAACAGTAATTGAAGACAAACTTGTGTGTGTGTGTGTGTGTGTGTGTGTGTGTGTGTGTGTGTGTGTGTGTGTGTGTGTGTGTGTGTGTGTCTAGGTTTCAAAGTAGCCGTGATCTCCAGGGACAACAGCAGGCTGGAGAGGCTGAGGTCATTTGTCTCGGCCAGTAGAAAGGATAACCTCACAACCATAGTCGGAGATGTTGGTTCGTATGGCAGAGACTCAGACCCTTACCCATCCATCCGAATACCCTGACCATCCCTCCCCTTCTCTGGGTCGTAACCCCCTCTGTCTGCCCCCCAGGGACGGAGGAGGGAGTGGAGGCCGCCAAACAGGCCGTGCTGACGGCTGTGGGGAAGGTGACAGACATCATCTCGTCACTGGGCTTCAGCTGGTGGCAGGGGGGTCCGCCACACACACAGTCCCTCAAAGATCTCCAATGGGTGAGAGTACCCACCTGCAAACACACACACACACACACACACACACAAACAATTAAGTTCTCCTTCCCCAACCAGGAAACATAATGAAATGTGTTTAATTGATAAAGATGATTCAGCAATATTTATCTTTGAACAATCTTTTTTTTTTACAGTATTTGTTTAGGTGGTGTGCGTGTGTGAACATGAGTGTGTGTTTATGTTGAACCAAAAGCCGGATTTCAGTTTGAACCTGGCTTGTTTGTGTTCTCCCGCTGTGTCTCCTCAGGTCATCGAGACGTTGCTGCTCAGCACCTTTGTGTCGTGGAAGGCTTTCTTCCCCTTAGTGAGGGACGACCCAAACTGTTCCTACACCTTCATCACAGGTGCGGATACAGGCCCTCGTTTACCCACGTCTTTGTCCTTGTATAGAGTAAATGGAGATTAAAATGGAAAAGCCTCGACATGGAGGACTATCATTCTAGCTGTAATGCTGTGCTGTCCCCTAGGGGGAGCTGGTGAGAAGCTGTTGATGCCAGGGACAGGCTTCCTGACACTGGGAGCGGCAAGCACTTTGTCGTTCTGCCAGGTGCTACGAGAGGAGTACCCTGAAGTGGCCTGCAAACTTAACCAGGTATTAACGGTATTAACTAACTTGCATGTATTCCTACTGCAACATGCAATAAAGCATCTGTTTAAATATATAAAAGTCCCATCCTTCCCCGAATGTGTAATGTAACATCACTTTGATTTCTCTTTCTTTTCTTTATTCTTTGGACTCGCAGACAGTTATTAATAACAAGAAAAACTTTAATCCCCATAATCGTTGCATTAACATGCATGTGTATCACATTCACATTGGACCAAAGAAAATCCTTTTTGTATCTACTCCTCAATCTATGATCCCCCTCATCGTCTGGGCAGGTGAAGATCAACACAGGCGTGGCCCCTCCAGAGCGCATGGCCCCTGGCTTCCTGAACCACCTGGAGCTGGGTGAGGGTGTGGCCGTCCTGGTGGAGAAATGCACCACCAGCCACTCAGTGTTCACCATCGGCTGCCCGGCTGACCTAAAGACTGTCCTGCTCGAGGGTGACCTTTAGATGAAGAGGCCGCTCAAACACATGAATCCTCCCGCCTTTCTGCCCCCTCTGTGTTGCCCCAGAGAGTGGTACGGAGGGGGTGCCCCACTTAAGAGCTCACCCCAACACACACGCAGTTTTCCATCCACATTAATGTATGCATAAACGCATGTATTCTATTTGTATGCCCTTTTTTTTTTTTGTATTTTGCGTAAGAACATTGATCTCCAGGTTGTAAGATCAGGTAATAAGATCACATATTGCTTTTTTCTGTTATAGTCTGATAATTAAACACACAAAGTTTTATCATCAAAAATGTAATGTTGCCATGGTTATTCTGTTGATATCCACGCTACCAAATGTCTTCATACGGGATTGCACTCGCTGAATAAAGTCAGACATTCCGGTCTGTGAACATATATTTATTTGACCCAGGATGAAACATATCTAATGGGTAGAGGGGGGGTGGTTATATCTGCCATAGAGTGATTCGGTTCCCAGGCCCCTATCCCCCGTATGACCCCCCCCCCCCAAACCCCATCACAGACCCCTGTGTGTTTGCCAATCCGATATGTGGGGCAGCATGCCCTTAGATCAACAAAAGAGGGGACCAGTGCGCCAGAGCCCACTATAGTGGGAAATGGGGGTGGTTGTTTTTGTTTATTCTTCCGTGTTAATGCCTACATATGTTTGCAACAGTAGGGCTTGTGCATCGCAACGGTCGCCTCCAGTTGGGAAGTATAGGCGCATAGGAATGTTATTGTGTAGTGATTAGTACATAGTTGTATCTAATCTAATTAAGTGTGAAATAATTTGACATTATGGAGAGTCATTGCTGTGGTTGAAACTGCCACAACTTTTCTAATGGGAGATGTGGAAAACAAAGTGGGTTTGTTTTGGATTTTACATGTGTCGCCAACAAAAAAATCATATGATGCAGTCTGATGTACAAGCACTTTAATCTAGAACACTCCTGTTATGCAAATAAAGCTGGCTGTATTGAGTATATTCTCTGGGCCTCTTTTGACCTTGTTTGATAGAAGCCAGATTAGTCCCAAATTATAACCAAAAGCAAAAGAAGGAGGTTCCATTTCCTCATTCTCTCTGCAATTTTACTACAATGTTCCTTTTCCCACCTCCGAATATGTGGTCAAACTGGGGCGCCCAGGTCCTCTGGCTGATAGACCACCCATCTCTCTGGGTCATAGGAAAATAAAACGTTCCTTTGTTTGGGGGTATGGAGTGCATTGGGGAAGAGACCATGAGTAGTAGCACAAAGACAGTGAATAAGGCCGTTTTAACCTTTAACAAAAATGTCTACATTTCTCTTGACAAAAACATACTTATTTCATGGGAACTTGAAAACACTTATTTGTCGATAAGAGACCTTGGTATATGACTAACGTGGTACGGGTAGTCTGCTCGTCAAGTCTTTACCCGTCGCTACATGAAAATAGGGTGCGTCAGACTCTTTGGGGTATTAGACATTGCATGCAAGCAAAGCCAAAGTATTTGAGAAAAAAATTATTGGATTAAGATGGATGTGCATGTGACCAATTCGTCAGATGGTCACTCATGGTGGAAAAAGGTAGCGTCAAGAAAATGTGGTTATGTCATCTGGTTAACATTTTCAACTGTGTAAACAGTGTGATTGTGTATCCTTGTATACCTGGACACAGAAAATATCTTAGCAACATGATATGAAACAAGATCTAGGAGTGTGGTGGCACGTGATGAAGTGTCTGGAACACGTTAGGACACTTGGCAACAGGAACAGTGAGCGATGGAAGAAATGATTCATCCATTACAACCAAAGGAATAACAAATGGTCTTGGCTAGTGGAAGTGCGGTGCTCCGTGATAGCACAGAGAAAAACATACAATGCAATTGAAAACACTTGCGCTCTATTTACAAAACCCCATTGTGTCTCCAAAACCCAACCCTCCCTCACAAACACATCATAGGAAGGCCCAAATCAACCAAAAAAAATAATAATCTAAAGTTTCCGATGTGTTGGTCCATGTGAGGGATACTAACGTTTTAGATACTTACGGGTTGCAGAGTTCACAAAATGGCCATTATCTATTCAGTAAAAGTCTTATCACAAAAGAGGTTGCTGATACGCAATTGTGGGCTAAACTGTGGTGGTGCACACCCTGTGATGGCTTGCGTGGCTCTTGAGTATAACACACTCACACATACACACAGCTCTGCTTTTATTCCTCACTGGGAGAAGAGAGGCACAGGGGAGAATGTGTGTGTACGAGAAAATCCACTAAATCAAGACCAATAGTAGTCCCTGGTCACACATGAGGGAGTACATAGGATGGCGACACCTGTTGATTGTCATTAGCTCAATTATCAAATCAAAGGGGAGATTTCTCACAGAAACCAACTTTTTGCCTCAAACAATACAGAAACAAAATATATATTTTTTATATTACACTGAATTTAAAACAAATTTATTTTACTGAAATGAAAAAATAAAGACAATCTTCATTTAACCGATGAGTAGTGCCATCTGAATTCAGTACAAGGACAATAAAAACATAAAACTAAACAAAAAATATTTTGCTGATGTCAATAGACACGTTATTGTATTTCATTAAGCTACAAGAAATTCCAGTACTTGTTAGTCTCCTTTATTGATGTAATTTTCAAGCAGCAGCTATTCACATTTCATCTTGATCATACATTCATAGAAATATATATTGACAAAATAATACATTTGAAAACTTTTTTTCATGAGAAAAGAAAATTTGCTACTTGGTTGCAACTGCAGTGGTTTCATGTGCTCTACAGAATAACCCAATAACTATCTCCTTTTTATTAGAATTATATATTAAACATTTAATGGGGTTAACATCAATTCAGATATCTTTTTCACATTGTCTTTTGCGCCAAGATAGAAAAAAAAAATACAAGTATTAAATAATAACATCAAATAAACAAGTCAAACATAATTGAAAGCCATGTGCAAATACATTCATTTAAAACTAAAGTGGCTGTTCAGAGCTCGGCATTTTAAGTAAGTGGTGCTTCCAGGAGTGCTAAAAAGATAAATAGCACAAATTACTTTGACCCTGCCAAGTTAAAAGTTTTAAGATGTATTAATGTGGGGATAGTAAGCTAAAAGAAAAAGGGTTTAAACAGCAGTGCATCACTTATTGTAATATCGGAAAAGAGAAATGGGAAACACATGGGGCCCCTACACATCTGAGCTCTCTTCACCTCCAATATTTAAAAAAATTCACTGGCGGAGGCAACAAATAAAAGACTCAACTGAGGCTGGCAATGTCTGTTTATAAATAAAACATTTTATCTGAAACAAATCTATATTTCCACAACAATCCATGTGCCCACATGGCACACTATTAAAACGGCTTAAATATAATGCAAGAACTGCAAAAACAATCTAAAAAATGTGCAGTCAATTGATTACTGGTAAGGATCAAGAAAACACCCCCCATCCCCTAAAGAAAAAGACTCCTTTAACCATTGAGGATATTGCGAAGCCAAATAAGGACTTCCTGAAATAAACCACTCAGGCTTTGACCTTGCCCGAGTCCATTCACCACAAACAGGATGTTGTAAGTTCAAAACGCTGACCCTGAAGCCCATCCCGAATGACTTCACTCCCAAAGTACATAAACGATACTTTTTTGATTGTTCGCAGATGAATTTAAATGTTCATCATATCAACAAAATTGGGACCCGACAACGGACAATCACACACACACTTTATGAATTTCGCCTACAAGGTTATGTTGGTTCACACATTATACATGTCCTGAAACAGTTCAGACTCATCTGAGATTATTACATTTCTTATAATGAAAATGAAATGGGAATTCTCAGTCATCTAAAAAACATGACACACCCAAATTGACCAACTAGCCCAAGCAAGCGAATGCAAACAGTGGCAGAATTAGTTCTGAAGGTTCCTCAAGCCTTAAGAATGCGGTTGCATCTGTACATATTTTGGGTGAATAGATGGCTGAATAGGTCATACACTGTTTAAACACGTGGGAGGAAAAAGAAAAAAAAAAAGGGTCCAGCATAATCTGGTCCTGCCAAGAAGCAGGGGCTTACATTGGTGTTACATGCAGAGACCATGCAGAGTGGTAGCGAAGCCGTCTCATGCAGCGCTTCCTTCTCCTGCAGTACTTAAGTGGCTTATGTGGTACTTGTTATACTCTCGTGTCCAGCGGATGGACGTCACACAGCTCCTGGGTGCCTCTGCATGTTCCAAAGCGTAGCAGAACGCAGGTATGCTGGGTTCTGGACTGTCGCGGGGATGTCTTCACTTCTGTCTGAGACTGACACAAAAGATGGAACACTGAATGAGCATCTCACATTAGCCATTTTCACATATGTCCTCCGTCTTTTCTCCGTATTTGTAGAGCAGGAGGTTCGACTGTGAGGGTCATTCACACTTACTCAGACCGATATGTGGACATCGGTGTCGCTCAGTCATCAGTAGAATCTCTGGCTGGTTTAGGGGGGCGGGCTTGCAAGGGGCGGGATATGACGTAGGGTCGAGATTCGCAAGAGGACGACCGCTGTCACTCACTGGTTTGTTTTGCTTTGACCGCAGACAGCGTGGAGGCAGAACTCATCGCGATCATCTTAAATGTTGGTGCAGCGATGCATCATATGACTGACTGACTTATATTCCGTTGCATCCACAACATCCGCATCGATCGATGAAAGATTGGAGCATGAGTTACAGACAAATAGAAGAAACGACGAACAAGAAAGGCGTCATGAACCGGAAGAAGAGTGTCTTTTTTGGCTTAATTTCACATCTAACAAACACTGGGACAAATGTAGTTGATTTCTGTGTTTAACTGAGGAAACAGGAAGTGGAAGGACGGGACCCTATAATGTTCAGCTAACTATTGTTAGCTGAACTTAGCTTATTGTTACGAGAGTTAGTGTATGTGTGTGCTCGAATAAAAAAAATAGTGCCAACATTTAAATATTTTTCAACCATTCAGCGAACACAAGGCAACAGGCTGATTATTGATTAGGGTGCGAGTGCCACTCAATGACATGCAAACGTAGACCGAAGCGTCATCAACACGCCCAGTCAACTGGTGTGAAATGCCGACATTCTACTACCAATTCACATATAAGGTAATTGACATTTCCGCCGGCCAAAATACTTCCTCAGGGGTAGTCTTTTTTTCAGGATGTCCAATGTCAGGATTTGTCATTCACATATACAGCCATTGTGAACTCAAGTCACATAACTTGTAAAATAACGTTTGTAAAAGAAATATGCAAGTGTCCTCCCTTAAGTGACCTTTAAAGAGCTACTGACAATTTTGATGGGCCTTGAACTGGTGTACATGAATCAGGTGTCTAAGGGCCCGTCCACACGGAGCCGTTTTTTGGTTAAAACGCAGATGTTTTGCATCGTTTTGGCCGATCGTCCAAACGAATCCTGTAAACGCATCGCATGAAAACGGAGTTTTCTGAAACCAGGTCCCAGGGTGAATAAATTCACAAACGCAGCCCTTGAGTGTTCGTCTGGACGGCCAAAACGCATACTTGCGTTTCGATGATGTCATCGCCACACCCCTCGAGCGTAACCTCTTGTAACCTGTGACGACGTCTCATTACAACAACTATGGCCGACTACATGCTTGTGTTCCTGCTGGAGAAGATATTGTGCCTATTAGGGTTACTATCGCAAAATTAGTGGTGGGCATAGATTAATTTTTTTAATCTAGATTAATCTTGGAATTAATCTAGAGGGCGGCGGCGTTGACGGCAGACGGCTGGTACGCGTCCGCCTACCGCCGTACCAAGGCGGGCAGCTTGGAGGAAGATTTGGATTATTACAACAACAACAACACCAACTATTTCGACGCTCTGATGTTACGATCAACCCAAAACGTGTCATAGCAAGTTATTTCTATTATCATTGCTACATTGTCTCCAGCATATGGCGCGATTATGGACAGTATATTTTATTAAACACTCCGTTTCTGGTTAGTTCAACTTTGAGAATAGATTAACGGCGATATTTTTTTTATCGCCCGATAAAGAGTCTCGCGTTAACGCAGCACGTTAACGCCGATAACGGCCCACCACTACGCAAAATATTATGCTCCTGTGCCACCACGCTGAGCAAAAAAGACTGATGGACAACCACATAAGCCACATTTTACAAACAAACAACAGCCATGCGTGCGCCAATTGAGACGATCAAAAGGGTTGCGTTAACGCTTTATTACTTGACTCGTTTCCGGTGAATTTCTAAAACTAAAACAGCGCCACCTATACGCCTGGAACATGAAGTAGCGTGTTGAGTCGTATTGAGATGGATCCGTGTGGACGCAAATGTTCTTGAAACGATGCCAGGGAAAACGGAGAAAAAAAAGATAGTTTTGGTACGTGTGGACTTGGCCTAAGGTTGAGCTAACACTCGTTTTTCCCCTGAAATTGCCCTAGATGCATGTATCTTGTTTCAGTGTTAACTTCAACACCTTGAACAACGTGTCTTGTTTGTCAAGTTTAGTGGTCCAAGAAGTTATGTTAGAAAGGATGAACTCATTTGTAGTGTACTTTTCCTACCACTTGTCAATAACAACGTGGACAGACACCCTTGTCTCTCAAACAACTTTTCACACAGACAGAAATGTCAGACATGGAATTGTTCCCTCCTCCCATTCAAATTCCATATTCAACACAGGCCTGTACTAGGCCAAAATTCTCCTGCCTTAATAGATCTATCTCTCCGACCAACTCTCGCTCTACTGAACACCCCAGCGCTGGCCAACAGTAGATGCCAGTGAAATTCTAGGTACAGCCATCACTGTTGGCAAGCCTTTTCCTTTTTTTTTTTGGACGCCCAGCGTCCATCTCCTCTGCCGGCCAACGGGGGCGACCGAAGAGACACTTCCCCGGAGGGGATCCCTGCGCTGCGGTTCAGTGGAGTCATCGTGTCACACAGAGTTTTGGGGAAAGCTGGCTAAGTGTGTCACAGGTCATAAACATAAACAGGTCCTGCACAGTAGGACCCCCTCTGCTCCGCCTGCAGGTCACTCCATGGGTCCCCCAAACTTTAAACCAACCTGGCTAATCCATCCTTAATGTTGAACACACCAAAAAGTAATCCTTTGCAAAGACATTGCTAAGATTCATTGATTTGTGATACAGGAGATTGCTGTATGCAGATTTGGTGTAATTTATTCTGAATATTATTCATTTAACTGCGGTGCGTCATATTTAATTGCAAGGAGTATAGCGTCAACATTAATCAATCCCCCATTAGGAAGATTGTAGTGGTTTACAATCTCCAAGTGCTGAATATTGTAATAAATTGTGCAAAGATACATTGACCGTTGCTGAACACTTGGTCTAGCAAATGACCTTTGACCGTTATACTATAAACACTTTACCTGCGTCAAGTCAGCTTGGCTGTGCAGAGCAGAGCGCCTCCTGTGTGCAGTGACTCCACATAGGCCAGGGCACTCTGCATGGAGGTCAGACAGTAGCCCTCCTCTCCAATCAGATAACTGTAAAATAACGACATGTTGAGTGTGATCACATCCAATTGGGGAGTTATAAACAAGCACATCAATTGCCTTTCACTTCACAATCGCTAAAGACCCGAGGAACCTGGCAGGAGACAGGCATGGAGAAAGACACCCGAGTGACCTTGGTGAATCCCCTCCCTAAACAGCCTCTCTGTCCCGCACCACCAACACAGCCAGCAGCTCGTCAATTCTCCAGACCCCTACTTCCCAAGAGGGTGGTCAGATAATATACCCCCTAACCCCCCCCCCCCCCACACACACCATCGATCATAGCAGCACAACAAGAAATACAAATCAACTTTTTGGCAACTTATTTTCTAGAGTCTTAGTAGAAGTGAGGGTGGAGCAGAGGCGCAGTGCAACACAGCGCCGAGGAGGAATGGCTGAGAAGAGGGGCTGACCCCAGGTGACCCCTGGACTAACGAGACCAAGACACGAGAGCGAGGAGGAGCCAAGAGCCATTACATTACGGCCTGGAGAAGAGAGCGAGGGAGGCTGGCTGACTGCCGGAAGAACTTTGGTTCGGTTGCTGCACAGTTGACTGATCCCCTTCCCTTCCACTAAGAAAGGCTGCAAATCACCGTGCTGTCAAGTATTAATTTAGACGGAATGGGAAAATCATAAATACTGGCATTCCTTGTCTACCGCCAAGCTAACCAGACTGCCAAAATTACAGCTGTGGTGATTGGTCTGTGTGTGAATGTGGCGACAACTAACTGTGTGCATGCACGCCAAAGTGTGTGTGTGTGTGGTGCCAAACAGCATCTGTAACCGTGGTCTGCACTCACACGCGATACGACTGAGTTGCATTACTCTCACTCACTTTCATCACTCTCACACTCTAAAGTTTTGGAGGCTTCATCATTTGCATCTGTCTGTGTACACATGCTGGCGTTCTCCAAACCCACGCCCGACCACAGAGATGCTGAGCTCTGACATCCCTGCTTCGGAGCTGCGGTAGTATGCACACCCTGTCCTCCGTGTGTGATGCACATTTTTCAGTATAGTTTACTCCACAGCTTTATCAATGGCACTTTTCCTAGAAACGTTCCTCTAAATGCAAAACATTTGCTTGGAGGAAAAATGCCACTTGACAAAAAGTGGAAAAGTGACAATATTCTAAGTATAAACCAATTTTGGGGAAAGTCTCAAAATAAAACCGCACAATTATAGGTGGGTCGATTTAACGGCGAGTGGCACACGCTAATTTGAATAAAACTCTAACGACAGAACATTGAAAAGATGGAAAAATTATTAAAATAGCTCTACACACAATCCTGCCTTTGAGTAAGTGGCAGACTGGCTGGAGAGGGCCCAGACACTTACCCCTCATGGATGAACTCTTCGAGGGCAGCGCACTCAGACACCAGCTGGGGAGAGTCGCAGCGGAGGGCCACATATGACAGGATGGGCAGCAGGTCGTCCGCGCCACTGCTCACAGGGACACACAGACACACATGGGTGAGGACCAGTAGGGAGAAAAAAAACATACACACATACACTACAGGGTTGGCTGAGATGAGTGAGTCCCATGGGGAGGAGACTGACAAGGGTCCTAATCGGATCTTGATGGGAAGGAAATGGTAATGACCGCTACACTTCTGCCCAAACAACAACCGAAAGGGAGGGCTAAATGACGGGCCCTCTGAGACGATGGCGGCTAGATAGCATGTTCTCGCTGGGTGCAGACCTCCAAGTATTTGTATATGTGGGCCCTCACACGCAGGGATTTCGGTAAGGCTCGCGTGAGAAGGTAGGCTGGCCGGCCGGCCGGGTCCCTGAGAGCAAAGCAACCAGATGAAAGCGGATACTGGAGATGTGAGAGCTTGGCTCACCAGGGTAGGTGGAACTTGCGTGACAGTGTACTGACACTCCTAGACAACAATCCTGTGCACAATCTCCTGTAAACACAAACCGCCAGTAAAAACACACACACACACACACACACACACACACACACACACACACACACACACACACACACACACACACACACACACACACACACACACACACACACACACACACACACACACACAGCAAATCATCCTCATTTGTTCCAATACAAACATCAGCACAGGGAAATAAAACCCATCACCCTCATCATCGCTTATTATTAAAATATCCCAATTCCACACATGATCAAACAGACCCAAAAGGACAATGGAAGGTTAGAAGGTTGAGAAGGAGGAGGAGGAGAGAACTGGGCGAGTGACAACATGAAGCGAGGAGAGGGAGGTTTGATGGGACAAAAGGTGCACAGCATAGAACAATTGAGCCGGTCACCCGAGTGGGTCAAGAACAAAACAAATGATTGAATGTGGAAACGCTTTTGGATATGAATGAAAGGATTAACAAAAGAGTAAGCAGAGAAGAAGGAGAGTGGCGCTGTGCGTGTGTGTGTGTGTGTGTGTGTGTGTGTCCATGATTTAATCAGGTAGGATCCAAACAAAATGATGTGGGGGATATATTTACTGTATATATATTTCTTATATCAAATAAAAATACAATCACCATGGCGGGGTGCTCTTGCCAAGGAATAATAAAAGGAAACAGTGGCTTAAGATTCAAAATTTGTTGATTTGTTCAACCATTATTTAACAATTAATGATAAAAACCGATAAGGACTGCAATATGTCAGGACAAGTCAGGGAAATATTACAAATGAATCCCAAATCAAGCATGGTTAAACAATATCCCAAATCAAGCCCTGGGGAAATCCATACCCCAGTTAAAAATGAGAAAAACCCTGGCTGTGATTGTATTGGTGCTGCCTCCATGAGCTACATTCATTTATTGTTCAGAAATCTTAAAATCTGAAATCAAGTTGACGCCCTTGTTTTGGGGAGCACCGGCAAGAGAAAGACTTGTCGACTACTCTGCCTCAATTGTGTCTGTCCGGTTTAGGATAATAGAGTTCATATGGGCATGACAATGGCTTCCTACGAAACTCAAAAAAAACTCTAAAAAACAGCAAGATCTCAATTCAATCCAAGAACATGCACACATATAGTTTGTAGCAGCCAATTAAACTGCTGACATTCCATGGCTTATTTTTTCTCTTAAAAACAACAACATCTCTGATTTAGAGAAAAGACTAGACAAAAAGGCTAATGAATGCCTACTCCCTCCACGACTGGAGTATTCCCTGGTCCTCCGTTAGCCTCATTCACCGTTATTCCTAAACACACATAAACATACATACTGGCGGACACCACCCCTCATTGCTTAGGCATGAGCTACACAGTGTTGTCAATACATTCATGATAGGATACCCTCTTCTCTTATAAACAGTGCCATCCATCTATTCTCTCTCCTTGGAAATGAAAAACAACTTGTTTACAAGATGATGTAAACTCACATACATCCCAGTAGTGCATTGCTTATTTTGCACTACTGACACGACGCCCAGTCTCCTGCTGTACTGTGCGTTCACTCTAGGTTCACTGACCCAATGAGCTTGATTCCTTGTGAGTTACCCTGGATGCATTCTATTGGTACTCTCTGCCCACTCTCTCCTTCCCCTGCCCTTGTTCCTTGTAGCACTCAGAATGCATCAAAAATACAGACGGACGACCCAATTTTAGGGCTGGCCCTTGGGAAGTGGTGCCCGACATGGGGCCATCAGACACAGGACAGTCCCCTGCTGGGCTGGGCCCAGTGAGCCCTGATCAGATCTGACAGGCCCAATGAACAAGGCAGGAAGCCTTCCAGGGATGTGTGTCCCACTGGACGACAGGATAAGTTGTTGTCTTTGTGCTATATTAAAGTATGACAAGCATCGAGTTCTCTTTTTGGGATAGAAAATGGAAACCTAGCTGCACTTTCAGTGCATTTCGGGGGATTCATTTGTGAAGGCATGAACGTTCTCACTCACATGGCGGCGCTTTTGGGCGGCGAGTCCACCTCCTGATGGCACCGATAGTCCTCGGCGCAGACGCAAATGTTCCGCAGTGTTCGAACTGTAGCAAAGCAGCACACAGAACGTCAGTAATATTAACAAAAAAGCTGCCAAATCAAATCAAGTTCACAGCCTACAAGTTCGACATGTTGAAACGGAGCCGCAGCACGGAGGTCACCATGACTCCACAGGGAGGGGGGGGGGGGGTCGCTGAACCACACTTTTAAACACTAGCTATTGGCTATTAAACATCAGACGCACCGATACACTCCAGCTTCCTCTGGGGGCAGCAGTCGTTGCAGAGCAGCTTCAGCTCCTGGACGGCTGACTGGTAGGGGTAGGAACACTGCTGCCCGCCGGTGTCCTGGGGAAAGAGTTTGAGCGGCACGCCGACCACCTCGGGCGAAGCGTCGCGGTAGCGCTTCATGCTACATTCGAAGGCCTGCTCCCTGTCCTTGTACACCTTCCTGCACACGCACACACGCACACGCACACACACACCTCTGAGCAAAAGCAGTACTAATGCTGCCCCATGCTGGCCAACAATAGGAATGCACAACTACATTTCTTTACTTTTGCTACCTACAATTTGTGTAACCTGTGTGCTTTATTGTTGCTAACCTTTAACTCATTTGTGCCTTAAGTCCAAGTAGTACACAACGTAAGAGCATGGTAAACATCTATCCAAGAGATACAATGTGTGTATGTAGCTTCTAAAGATAAAAGCCTTAAAAAGAGCAATTAGGTACAGCACTACCTTTGTTCTTTGCTACATATTTTACACTTTTGCTCATCATTCTCTAATATTGTACCAAGTGGGAATGTATATTTGTTTGTTACTTGTAGATTGGTACACAAAACAAAACATTGTGCAAGGGTTTGTTTCAGACTTAGGTGGACAAAAGCCTGAATTACCTGAAGAGAACCAGCAGGGGGCTCCATAGTGGTGCGAAGAAGGCTTCCTCTATGCTGGCTACACACAGGTCCTTAGAATTGGCTGTGTTCAGACACTCAAAGGACAGCAAACACAGCGAGAGCAGCTGATCTGAAACAACAGGCAGAGAGCCATAGGTCAAGACAGAACATATACTCAATAGACAGCATAAACCGGGTCTGCCTGGTTTTGGTTTCAGACTCTGCATTGCAAAAAGGTGGAACATAAAAAGAGATTCCTAAAAGGGGATCTCTGTTGCAGCCTACAGGTGAGCAATGCAGCCCCTTCTGAAGTGCACCCAATGCTCACCAATGGAAATGTGAATGTCCTTGACAATGGCCTTGAGGTGCTCCCTCAGCGCTTTCACCTCCAGCTCCTGCTCCCGGCTCTCCTCCTCCAGCGGCTGCACAGAGGGTTCAAAGGTCAGCTCGGTGTTGCTGTTGTCATGGGACGGCTCCCATTCCAGTTGGTTGAGGAACTGCTCCAGGTCCTCGAAGGAATTCTCCCGGTCCACAAGTAGCGGCATGACGGGACACTTCCCATCCCCCTTCTCAGCCAAGGTGACCACGAAGCTCTGGGATGGCGAGAGCGCAGAGTCTGAGCAGGACCTTTCTGT
This sequence comes from Micromesistius poutassou, assembly GCF_964030765.1. NCBI lineage: Eukaryota > Metazoa > Chordata > Actinopteri > Gadiformes > Gadidae > Micromesistius > Micromesistius poutassou. Next base: position 7,887,734 of record NC_140283.1, on the reverse strand, counting down.
GATGACCCGCGTGATCCCAAACCCTTTGTTGTTCAGGTTCTTCTGAGGCTCTACATAGAGCCAATTGGATGAATGAAGAATACAACAAACAAAAAAAATTATGCTTCTCATTTTATCTGTGACTTGATAATAGTAGTTGTCTTTGTAAATTGGTCCTTTGTAAAAAGGAAAAGGCAATTAAATTGATCGATTAGTGTTCAATCGACTTTGCATATACTTGTTCTACCTTGCTAATAGCCAGCTCACCAAAACCATATAGCCAGCCAATAATTATTACTACTTGTATAGGTTGCAAATCTGTAACAATTTTGCATGCAAATCCGTAAGCAGCTGCAGAACTATCTTTTGCCAAGGAATATACCTGTGTGTCCTACAGTATGTCTTTACTAATATTGTGTTGTTATTCCTAAAACTACTCTGAACTTTTTTACTAAAAGTATCAGCCAAATGACTTAATGAATAATCCTAGATTTTGGAGTTTTACTCTTGAGAATCACCTCTTTATATAAATTCCTTCATACAAATGATAATTTTATAATTCAAGGGCAAAAATTACACTAGTGCTGCTGATGCATTTCCCTTTTGAAAGGCCGCCCATATTTTCAGTCGCATGCAAGGCAAAATGCTGAAGGCAAATCTGTTTCAGGTCTACCTTGATGCAGTTGAGGACTGCCAAGCAGGCCTTTACTGATGATGGGGTACAGACGGTCGTACACACGATACTGGTGCTTCCTCAGCAGTGTCATAACCGGGTGGTCGGGGCAGCTATTGACACAAGGGTTAGCAAAAAAAACAACATGAAGAAGCAACATCCAGAACATTGCCCTCTCTCTATCTCAATCTCCCCCTCCCCCAAACAGAAGCAAACACTTCTTGAAAATGGTTTCAGAAGTTACATGGCCACTCATGATGACACAGCAGAAGAGCAAACAAAACAATCAACTCTTGATTAAAATCCAGTTCCAGTTCACGTTTCGCCTCCAGTTCTGCGCCTACCTAAGCAAGTAGGACACTAAACCAGAGACCAGCGTGGGATCGTCAGGATTCTTCTTGAGGTTGGCCTTCCACTGTTTGGGCCAGTCCTGCAGAGCAAAGACGTACATGACCCGGTGTTAAGACACACACACATGCGCTAACACATGGCTCCCTCGCCCTGCTCCCCTGTGGCGTTCACCGGGACTCACGTGGTCCTGCTCGTACTCCAGGATGTTAGCGTAGATAACTCGCTGTTCTTGTTCCTCAGCGGTTGTTGTCCCCGACGCTGCAAATCTCCTGAAGCAAGACGGCCACACAAAGATTACAACAATCCTCTACCAAAAAAAAAATACATTCCATGAGCGCTAACTTTATTGACAAAACAATGATCAAGGCCACACCCACACCCAACCACATACTGTACCTGTTGGCCTCTTCCTGCAGCCTAAGTCTTCGCTCTTCCATCTTCCTTTGGAGCTGAATCATTGAATTAGGGATATACAACAACATTCCTATTAAATTAACTATCTAGACTTATTATTTGGCAAAACACATGCTAATAAAAGTCCTGTGTATTATGTATTATACTGAATAGAAGAATAACCTCTAAATAGAAGAAATAGTTGAGTAAAAGAAAATGATGATGTTATAGACGTGGCCAACTAAATAGAGTTTAAATACATTTAGAACAAAAGGATACAGCATCCTGTCTGGCTTGGGCTATGATGAGGTTCTCCATCATCTGCCGCTGGAGAGACAGGGACTGTGTGGTCACAAACAGAGAGAAACATTAGAGAGAAGAAATACTACTGCCATCTTATTCTGTATAGGACCCAGTCACATTCATTCTAACATAAATCTAATGATTATCTGAAGAAGAAGAAGAAGAAGAAGAAGAAGAAGAAGAAGAAATGCTTAGCCATTTATGTTCCCCCTCAAAAAAAGCTATACAGAAACATGCATGCATGTATATGTACTACTGATTGGAAAGCTTCAACTAAAATGATGTTACATTGACCTGAAAGCTAGTTTAGGAAGGGATTTAATGTGGTGCATGTACCAAAAAGTGTATTTAGTGTGGCCCAATAATCATATATAATGGATGTTACTGGGTTACCTCATTGTTAATTGGTAAATCTGGTAAATAATCCTATTCAAAACGTTGTGATTGGATGCAAAACCATGGTTGTTGTATTTTCCCATCATGCTCAGCTGGCATGACACTTTTTTAACTGGATTGAGACATTTATATTTGATCTAGCCTTTGGCTAGCCTTATTTCAAAAGGCTATTCTGTGATCTAAAGAGACTTAAAAGATGATGTTGCATCGCAGCTGCTGTCAAAGGCAGCTGCTGATTAAAATCCCCTCAATGCAAGAGTAGAAGAGACTATCCAAACGTTTAAGTTACGACTCTTCTTGTGGACTTTAAGTATTTTGACCTGGTTAAACAAAGTAACATTCAGACTTAACTCGGGATATCCAGGAGGGATGGACATCAAAATGCATCTTGAGGATTTTTGTTGACGATACTACGCCATATTGAGAGGACCATTTAAATATACCTTTGTTTTTGCCAAGTCTAGCATGAGAAACACAAATCATTCCACGACGAATTACTAAAACAATGACCCATTACTACCAACATTACTACAAACATTACTACCAACTTAAAACTCCAACGCTCCGATGCTTCCAAACGGATGCGATGTGACATCTCGATGTATCACCACTGAGCAGTTTATCCCAGGGGAGCCTGTGCAATAGTGCCTGATGTATTCCAGCAAACACCGAGGTTTAGGGATCTCTGTATAGCTCCACTGTCTACCATCACGTCTAAGTAACTATTTTTATTGGACAAAAGTATGGATACTCAAATTGAAATAGTGGCCGATACCGATCTCGCCTACTCGAGAACACATACATTAATGTAGGCCTAATATGCCTGTGTGTTATGCCTGTGTGTTATGCTCGTCAACGAACGCGTCAGTAAAGTTGCGGCTGAACTCAATCAATCCGGTATGCGGTTGAGGAAATTAAACTTTCTTGTTGTGAGGGCTCCCCCGTGGAAACAGTTAAACTAGAATAGTTTAACTAGCGTCATAAATACACAGCCCTACGTATCCACAATCCGAGAAGTCGGTGTAAATGTTCAGAGTCACTACATTCACCGTTTGAGTATGGATGTATGCAATAGGACTTTGAGCCGTATGAAGCCAAAGATCTTAGGCTCCGGTGGCTTCGTTGGTGATTTGTAAAAAAAAATGTTTTGTTGGGGGGGGGGGGGGGGGGGGCAAACAGTTTCATACATTCTCGGATGATTAAGAAAAACTAAAACGGGATTTACCTGTAAGAATGCCTTTAGTTTTCTCCAGTAATCCCGCGGCTCCATTTGGTTGTTATTACGACTGAACATTTTCCTTTTCTTTGCTTCCTTTTTTTAATGTCGGGGGTTAAAATAACTAGTGCATCAGAGGAACGGTATTTGCGATTCAGTTAAAGTTGATCTTTAAAACGTCCTTGTTCCATTAAGAACAAGGAGTAAATTGCGTTAAAAAAAACACAGGTAATCCTATATAATTACATATAATATATTCCAAAATGAATGTGTCTAAATTAAGCTATGGTGTCGAGCCACGCAATTCCTGTTCTCCGCAGAAATGGGCCTGGAGCCATTTAACAGAAACGGAGCAGTGATTGACTGCTGATTGTCAACCAAAACTTGCTTAGCGGAAAGGGCGTGAATAACACGCTTCATTTGTTTACCATCACGTGTAGGTATCTGCCATTGGCTGTGCTTGTTGGACTATCTTCGGTTGAGATGTGTGCTGTGTAATAGACATTGTTTCGAATTCAATTTATTTCTGTAAATGTTGGAGCCATTCGTTTCGAATAGATTGCACAATTGAAATTGCACTGATAATGGATAATAGGAAGAAATCGACCTAAACCATATGCTGTGGTTTAGGTCATATCTTCCAAATACCTGCTGCATCAAATAGACCCTTTGGGGTACACCAGAGATCAGTATTTCGTGGTTCATCGCGGGGGTTAGACTACTTTAAGTTACATAACATTCTTTGCATAGCATTCTCTTAAAAGGACATTTGTTGTTCAGCCTCACCCCTTTAATTTAGAATTGGTGCCCCCCCCCCTCTAATAAGGCCTTGATCAGATCACTGTTTAGACGGTGCCTTCAAAGACGTACTCACCAGAGATGTCTTTTGACAGGCTTGACCTGGGGCCAGCCTTGCTAGGCGAGCTTCATATTTAGCTTTCAACCTCTGGTTCACGCGTGATGCTTCCTCAATGGGCGTCAGCGCTCTACAGTCCAGACATACACATTAAAACATTGAGGAGTGTACAAAAATACAACTACTCCCATTGGGGTATACATCTTAGGGGATTAGCAGCTCCTTTATAGCTTGAGAATAGTGTGAGGTGAAAATCCTAAAAGATTAACTGACTTGTGAGGACTGGTTTAGACTCGTCACTTTATCAGATCATTGTTTTGCTGACATGATAGCTGGAATCAAATGGTGTTTTCACAAGCTGTGTGAGGTCTCATGGTTGTGGGTGACCCTTACTTTCTGCTTGTGTCCTGTGATTCGGCTGTTTGGAGCCTCTGGAAGACCTCAGGAGGTACAAAAGGAGTGGGCTCCTCATCCGCCTCCGACAACCCCCTGCAGTGAGGAGATTTTGACGGGCTGGCTGCTTTCTGAGCTACATCAATAAGCGGGTCATATTGAATGTCTGTGGGAAAAGAAAGAGAGCAAGTCTGTTTATTATTTAGTCATTTAGTGGACACTTTTTTATGACTCAAACATGACTTATTTTGTTGATTTCATGTTATCTTGCCCAAGGATACCTACCGTTAGACTTTTTCACATTTTATTTCACCACATGTTTATTTATATATATATATATATATCACACAGCAGAACTGAAAGAACAATTTTATCTCATCACCAGGGGTTTCCTCAGTGCTGATAAGGTAGCTGGCACCCAGAGCCTTTGGTATTTCTGGTTGGTGGGGCAGAATGGAAGGGGGTGGGGGCGAAGGGCTGGGGGTGGAGAGGTCCTGGGACTGCTGCCTCCTCCCTGAGAAGGACTTGGCTCTCTCCATACACTGCTCTGCTAGTCGGAACATCCGCTCCACCTCTACTGCCTCTAACTCGTTCCCCTCTGTGATCACAACAGAGAGAGAGAGAGAGAGAGAGAGAGAGAGAGAGAGAGAGAGAGAGAGAGAGATTAGAAACACTTAGCTTTAACGGTGATCTCATGACAGTTCAGATCTGATTATAACCTTGTTGACCAGGTTTGGACTCTTCGAGTTGATTAGATCAGTTGAGGGTACAATGATTAGGCTGATGACAAGTGTTGGTAAGCTCTGAGCCGTCTGCTTCTGGGCAGACCCAGCTTGATCAATAGGATATGTGCTGGACCAATGGGCTATGCAAACACTGATTAAATGAGCTAAAAAAATATAATGGCTACAATAGCTTTCTGTCCTATCATGTACACAAATCTTACTTTTCGTCCCCGCGTCTTCCAAAAGTGCATGTGATATGTAGTTTATACTCCTGAGGTATTCATAGTAGGCTTCCTGAGGAGGGTGGGGGGAGAGAGGAAATATGTTTTATGCTGCTATACCATGAACACAGACTAATAACAATACAAATGTATAGTTGTAAATACTGGATCATTAAAGGATCAATAGCGTGCTACTATAAGGTTTGACAGCACATACAGCGTTTTAAGGATAGGAAAGATAGTGGTAGTCGGTACTTGTGTTAAAGACTGAAGATAGCCTTTTTGTTTACATAATGTCATTGACTATGTCTGATAAAATTTTAACTAGCTTTAATCCCGCAGTATAACGAGACGACGTATTACCTTATGTTGGTTCTCTGCGTCCATTTGTATCGCAGTTTTAGCCATTTTCATGGCATTTTGAAGTGGCTTTAGTATTGTATCCGAACCAAATGCTGCCATAATTGCACCGGAAATGACATATGTTGTTCAGGGAAGTGTTGGTTGCACAATTGGGAGTGGTTCCCGTTCGCGAATTTTTTTTTTCGTAGGATGGTAGGGGCACGTACCGCTTTTTTCGCCTCTGATTGGTTAGAAGGGCTCTCCTCCGATTGGTTATGGCACAGGGCAGGCTGTCGGCTAGTCTACCACTAACAGAAGTAAACAAACTCAATCCAACAGTGATAAGTGCGTCCTATTAAAGAATACATAAGCCGACTTATGCATTGAATAAAACGGCACTATTTTGCCCAGCTGTGTGCAGTGCAGGTCACACAATTACACAGAGGGAGCAAGGTATGGAAAGCAGCGAGAAATGTAATGCGACTATTGGTTCGTGAATCTTTTTTTCGTTTTTTTCGTACATTCAACACTCGACACGATGGACTTTCAGTCTTCCTTCTTAACCGCAACCGAAAAATAGTATTGTGGGCGGGGCTGGACCTTCCTAGGCAGGGCTAGTCGTCCAGCCTCGCCTTCTAACCAATCAGAGGCGAAAAGGGCGGTACGTGCCCCTACCATCCTACGAAAAAAAGATCCGCTTCCCGCAGGCCGCAGCCGTTAGAACTTGGTTCTAAATTAGCATGGTAATAGCCTCGCAGAGTGGATCAGTCCAGCAGGCAGACTGATTAAGTGACGTGTGTTGACAGTCACCGATATATCAATTGTCTATCGTGTATTGTTTCATGGATCAAATTAATTTAAAGAGAAGTTGAGCAATGCACTTTCGGCCTTATTTATTTAAATTGTTTATGTGATAAAAACGCATTCTAAGATTATTATTCTTATTTTTTTAAATGACTTATCTATAAAATGTGAATCGCGAATAATTTAGTTTTCTGGCAAGGGTGGCGCTGTCTGCCTTTTAGTCCCTGAAGTGCATACAACTTCCGGGTTTCAATGTTTACATGTGGGAGCTGATTTCAAACGTTTCATATCCAGATTTGTGCTTGGCTAGTGTTTGGGAAAACTACGCGCATTTACGTTTGGTTTAATACTGCACCGTAACGTTGTAAGGACAAACGTTTACTCGTAAGTCCATTTAATTTGCAAAGGTAACTAGACATGATCTGGTTAAGATAGCTACTGTACGTACCACAGATGATCCTGTTTAGCATTTTTATATCCGAGATTTATTGTTTGTTTAACGATTCTGGAAATAATAGTCATGAAAAAGAAAAGCAAACGTGCGCGGTTGTCTGATCCTTCACAAGAAAAAACCGTGAACGTAATTGCCAGTGGGTTCCAGAAATCACCTGGAAACAGAGGGCGACCACGAAAGAAAGCCACGCCGACCCCTCCACTACAACATGGTTTTAATCACAGCAACCCTCCATCACTAGAGCAGTCAGCGAGTTTTAACTTAAACATGACAGCAGTCGGCGTTACACAAAGTCATAGTGACAGCAAATCAAAAACATCAGGTGGGAATGTCCTTCTATTATTTTGAATTGGAACAAGATTACTTCACATTTGGCCAAGTTGTCAATGGCCAAATGTCAAGCCATTGTAGTCCTGCCTTTGTACTGCACTAGTCTGGTCACAGGCTGACCCTGAATACTAACATGTTTCAATTCCTACAGGTAGACTACCCCAAGCTCTCTGTCGGCTCTGCCATGGTAAATTCTCCCCACGAAGCTTACGGCATGCCTTTAACAAGTTGCCTCAGGATTTTGCCGAGCTCCAAGACTATGAAGACATTGCTCCCAGGTCATCCCTCCTCTTCCACACTGACTTCCAGAGGCTGGTGGGGGTGCCGCTGGACCGGGACCCACGGCTGTCAGAATTTGTCTGTAAGAAATGTTACACCAACTTCTACAAATGTCACAGCATCCTGCTCAGGTTTCTACAGAGAGTTAACCTGCTGCCTGTAGGAAAAGAAAACGCTAGAGACCGGTAAATATGATCAAATCTATAATTAATATATTTGGAACCGTATATATTTATATATACACATATACATATACACATGCCACTTTCCATACAAGTTTATTACTTAGTTGGCAAACATTTGTCTCTTTTTCAGGAAGAATGAAACAAGTCCTCAGTCATTGGTGAATCTCAGTTCAACAAGTATGTGATTGTCCTCTTTCCCTTCTTTGTTATCATGAGAACTAAACCAAGTCCCAATGAAAACTTTGCATCAATCGATTTCACAGATTTAAAAGAATCAAGCAAATAAAAGCATCCTCCATTCGATTTAACTCTGTCTTGCTGTACCTCACTCCTATCCGTAGTGCCGCAGTCTTTCACAGCCGACCGAAAGTGCCTCCACAGCCTAGTGTCCTGGGCTCACCACCACGGGGAGGCCTGCCATTCCTGCCCCGACCTCAAGGATGTGCTGGAGGGCCAGTGCTGGGGCTCAGTCCGGGCTGTGTGGGGCTGCTTGAGCGGTCACAGTCACATCATGGACACGCAGCGCACCGCTGGCGCCAATAGAGATTCTGGATATGTGGCCGAACTAAGCTGTGCTCTATCGGGTGGTGGCGAAGGGGCGTGTGAAGAAGGAGACGAAGGGGACGTCAACACGCAGGACGAAGAAGAAGACCAGGATGATGAAGTGGGGGGCCAGCCCAGTCTTTCTGCAGTTGCTCCACTGACGCAGCACTCAGGCCGGAACGATGGAGCTGCGTACCCAGAAGATGGTGAGGAGAAAAGATTCCCTACACCATCTGACACTCCATCTCTCTCTGTAGCTGGTGCTGATGACCAGTAGTGCTAGTGCAAGAGACCTTTTTTTTTTTACCACTGTTGCTCTATTTGTTTTCACTGTTGGGGGAGGGGGGTGCTTAGCAGTTAGATCAGTTGATGGGATGTTGGGCTGAGGAACAGACCCCTCCTTGGTGTGCGCGTGTGTGTGGACCTCCTGTGATGCAGTTACCACTTAAAATGTTATAATCTCCTTGCAAACTGGTACTGTATGCCATTAGTGATGGTTACACACTGGGAACATTCATAAAAGCATATGATGCCAGTAAATTTTGGTCTCAAAGTTAATCCTGCCATGGAAACATTTTCCAGTTTGTTGTTTAGAGTTCCTAGGCCGTGAGCAGGTGCCATTCCCTCCTGCAAAGCTGCACAACATGACAGCAGATGGCGAGATGTCAGACAGGTAAACACATACACCTAAAGGAATGTAAATAAACACTTGTTAACGCACTGCAACATTTGCATCACTATGAGAGCACTATAAGGTAGCCTCTTGTGAAGCACAAAGCATGGTCTATAATAACATGGGTATGTCTGTTTCCTGCATGATGACTCGTTTGTGCTTCTTGGGGAAACAGAGATCTATCTATTGAGGAGGACTTTGATGAGGGTAGGAAGAGAAACGCCTCAGACGACGAACTATTCCAGCCTTATCAGGATAAAAGGTTAACTCCTCTTCCGCGCTCAATAATCTTGTCTCATCCCAAAAATATGATCTATTGGTTTATTTGGTTTGAGTAACAACAATCCATGTTTTCATATTGAGTGCACCCTCTCTTCCCTTTTTGTGTGTTTGTTCGTCTAGGCCTCGGAGAGTGACGGGGCCAGGCAAGAGGAGGCGAGGCCCGGCCAGCCGAGAGGAGCCCAAGGTCCGAGGTAAACCGGGACCCAAGCCTGGCTGGAAGAACAAGTTCAAACCTCAAGGGTATGTTTTAAAATTTAAGTCTTTGTCCATATTTTACACTAGGGTAACGTAAGAACACACTAGATCCACGTATTTGGAAGATTTGGTAGCATGAAAATGTCTGGTCGATTTTAGCATTTTTTTTCAGCAATGAGGGACAACATTGTCTCGTATTACATTTCATCAGCCAATGACAGCCTCTTGTCTAGAGAGGTTTCACTTTACTTTCATTGTACAATCATTGAGGAAAGACCACAGTCCCAATCTAATTTGTGTTTAATTTGTGTCGTTTCTCAGTGAAGAGCTACCCAATATCTACAAATGTCCTTATCAGGGATGCACAGCAGTATACAGAGCCACTGATGGGCTTAAGGTCAGACCTCATACATGTTTACAATGTAAAAACAGGTTTCCTATGTATTATATTACACAGAATGCTATCATATTCCATAACAGAAGTATAACCACTGAAATTGCTGCAGGGGTAATAATTATATTCTCGTATTGATATGGTTTCTAGAAGCACATAAAGGAGCAGCATGAGGAGAACAGAGAACGGCCATGTCCTTATCCTGGCTGCAACAAGATCTTCATGATTGACCGCTACCTGCAGCGACACGTCAAGCTTATTCACACAGGTGAATTAGGTCACTTGTCTTTGTTACCTTCTTGTTACCACCTCCGCCGCAATGTAGTGGCTTTCACTCAAACTCAGGACTCTTTCACTGTGACATAGAAATACCTTGATAATGACAATAATTCAACAACATATTTGTGTCTTATTGTAATTCTTTCAAAAGTATTCATCTGTTTACATCCTGGTGACAATTACCCAGTCTTAAATGTATATTTATTTTTGTTTAGTAACACACCTGTAACCTTGCACCCAACGTGAATGAGCAGGACAATGTCAGGGTCATAAAAAACAGCAGACATTACTAATGTGTCTTGGTACAGTGCCGCTGTTGCTTCTTTGTCCCCATCATGGCAAAACATTGCGTCTGAATGATAAAGAAAAAACACTGCACTACTCCCCCCTATAGTGTGTCTTTTTGTCCTGTTTTTGACGTCATCATGGTGTTTCCAGATGAGAGGAACTACATCTGTGACCAGTGTGGTCAGACCTTCAAGCAGAGGAAGCATCTATCAGTTCACCAGATGCGTCACTCCGGAGCCAAGCCACTGCAGTAAGGCTGTCACAGTGAGACAATCTGGAGTCCTGAAAACCTTCTAAACCAGGATATCGAGCAGTTGTCGCATACAGTTATGCCCCTTGAGCTATTTCACTTTGTCCTTTTTTAAAGCATTATTTCACCCATTTTGTATATTTCTCTTAATATCATCCACCTGACTTCCGCCATGAAGTAAACAAAAAATATATACTGATCAATGTCATAGTGATCCTGTGTTTAGTGAAACTATTAATTTTGACCTCCCGCACAATGTCCTTTCAAACAAGTTGAACGTACCTTTCTTTCAAACTGCCAATCGAAAAAATCGATCCCACCTCAGTGCCCTCCTTCTCTCTCCCAGGTGCGAAGTGTGCGGCTTCCAGTGCCGCCAGCGCGCCTCCCTCAAGTACCACATGACCAAGCACAAGGCCGAAGCCGACCTGGAGTTTGCCTGCGTCCTGTGCAGCAAGCGCTTTGAGAAGGCCCACAACCTCAACGTCCACATGTCCATGGTCCACCTGCTGACCCAGGGGGAGGCCCCGAGAGGCGTCCCCCTCCAGCAGCAGCCCACGCCCAGCCAGCTGTACTCGGACTCGCACACAGTCACAGAGACGGGAGAGGGGGTCCATCAGCAAGAGCAGGAGAGATGACCGTGGAGCGCCAACCGTTTGCCCCGGTAGCTTCATGGATTTGTTTGGGGGGGGGCCGTGGGGTTTTTTGTGGAAAAAGACACTGTGTTTACATGGGTCCTGATCTCAGAGGGATACGCCATGTTCTCCTCGTTTACAATATCAGACCTGTATGTCCTGATTGACAAACTGATGCCAACGATGATTTAAAGAAAACCGTTAAAGCAGTAAAACAGGGTGTAAACAGTAGACAAACAGTCATTATATCCCCATTTTGATATGTAGGACAGGTGGAAGAAGGGTCAAAACTACAGCATGGAGCTCCAAGGAGAGTAGAGGATACTAGCTGAAGCATAGTGATGACCTTGCTGGCCACCCAAACCCATTTTTTTTTTCTTCAAGGTTAATTTCAGTTGGTTAGATATGGACTCATTTTAGCACTATGCATATTGAATATTAATTTATTCCTTAAAGAGCACCACTGACATTTAAAGCTGCTGTAGGTTTGATTTGAGGGTTGTACAGAGAGCAGAAGAGATTTTGAAACTATAAAACTTCCCTCCCTACGTTTCTCCGACATTGTGAAGTCTTGCATTTCACATACCTTTGATTGACAGGCAAGATGGATTAATTGGCTCATACAGAAGCCGGCGCAGTCAACTTGAAAGGAATATTTTCACAGCACATTTAACTAATAGCTGACGGATGGCTATACCATTTCAACAAATCATCTTGAATCTTAACTTTTTAGCTTTGAAACAATAATGTATTCTCCATTACTACACCATGCATTTCCTAAATTTGAAACCATATATTGATTGTAGCCAACCTGTTCTTCCAGACTGCTCCATGGACTGTTGTCGACTCATAGAAACATAAACCTCTTACGTAAGATGTTTTTATTGAGTTATTCTGAGGAATAAAAATGATTTTCAACTATATAATGTAAACTGTGCAATGGAAGATGCAAATGTATAATACAGACTTTATAAGTCACGTGTGTGTGGTTCATGACCTGTATGATGTGTAGAGGGGTTTCTGATGTATGTTTGAACAGCAGTCAGTTTCTAAGACCATAAATATAAGCACTGAAACTACAACAAAATGACATCCCCCAAAACACAAGCTTGCATTGAAGATGGGTGGGACATTTCTTGTCGGCCTCACGCTCAAGCATTTGAACACAGGTCAAAGGTCCTCTTGGTCAGTCAGAGGAAATCCATCTCTTGACTGAGCCTGGTGGGGCCAAGGAGTGTGGAGAGGGCTGCAGCCACCTCCAGGTCCAACTCCGCACACAGAGACTCCAGCTGTAACGTATCAGGGGGACACATTTTTGTAGGTCCAGTTTAGAAATACAGATGCACCGCTTTACAGATCACATCACTTGTGACATAATGTACCTGGCTATGTTGGGAGGAGGAGAGAGCAGTTGGGGGGGTCTGGGATATGGTCCTCAGTAGAAACTGCCGGGCTTGACCCAAGATCTGCGAGGGCTCCATCTGACAACAAGACACACACAGCCATCATCATCTATCAGTACTGTCCCGCTGTGGCAGAGAACACTGTGAGTTGATGCACAGTTAAAACCCACAGACTGTATAAAATACATTTCAACCCATGCCTCGTCACCTGATTGACATGGGGTTCAGCCAGTAGATTGGGTGTGTGTCCATCCAGGAAGAGTTGAAACAGACAGGCATAGCAGAGGACAGCAGTATGGAGGAAACCTGGACACAAGACTGCCCTCTTCAGCAGCTCAGGGCTCTGCTCCAGCAGCAAGCTGGAGGAACACACATAACATAAAATTGTTTCTATTTTGCTGTCGCACTGCTGTAGAAATGTGGTGATATGAGGAAAAAAAGAATCACCTGTAGAATGCCAGGGACCTCAGGCGTGTGTACTCATCCAGTGTTGCCATGGTAACTGCCCGGTAAGGACCTTGATCTAGTACAGGGGGGATGGATGAGTGTGGATGTCAGTGATTTTCAAGGTAAAAATACAAAAAGGTACAAGACTTCTAACTGAACAATTATTCAATGAAGGTAAAGTCTTGCTACAGCTTCCAGTAACCATCGTCTGACGAGTGGTAAACACTATAATGAATTTGGACTCTTAAGTGCCTGAGAGGACAGAGGCAGACAGTTCAGTGTACCGGCTGGCTGAATCTTGAATATCAGATGCCAGTCTGGAGAGTCCACGAGCACCGTCAGGAGGTCAGTACACATCTCCCTGGACCCCTGCCTGCCGGACTCCTACGCACAAACAGCACAATGGGATCCAACTAGTTCATATTTCTTGTATTATGTTTTTTATGACGGATGGGTTAGTTATGAGTTATGAATAATGTACAGGACACCGACGCAAAGCTGAGGTGTCTTGCTTTGCCCTGAAGGGGCCTATTTTTAATAATGACCGGCGACGTTCTATACATTATCCCGCTTATTACATGGCTACTTGCCAAAACGAAAAAATAACTTCACACAGTGTGTCTTTTTACAATTTATTTGTTACCAGCATTCGTAGTGTTGATCAGCAGAGAAATAGTCCGCCAAAGACGTTGACGTCGCTTGGAGTATGCTGGGGTTGATAAGTTACCGGACTACTTGCGGAGTGATACGAAAGAGGTGAATCAGAGGCCAAAAATTCCACTTTCGTTGACAGCGGTCATTACATGCTTAGCAACGGTCAATTATCGATAATATTTAATAATAATTGGCCGCTGGAAGTCGGGAAGGCCCATGCAAGTGAACGGAGCATTCAACAGCATTGAGAAGAGCCATGTAATAAATAAATAAATAATTAAATAAATATATATATATATATATACACATACACACACACACACACACACATATGTGTATGTACAATATGTATGTATGTATGTATGTGGGGGGGGGGGGGGGGGGGGGAGTTATACAATACATATGTGTAAACACACACACACAAACACATATATCTATATTTTAAACTTTGGTTTAAATACATTGAAGAATAACAATCCAATGGTAGGCTAGTTTCTAGAAGGCCAGTGTTTGTGTGAGAGCCTGAGTCAACCATTCGTTTCAGTTTGTGTGTTCATCTGTGCATTACCTCAGGGTAAAGGACTGTAGCCAGAGTGTCAGTCACACAGAGGAAAAGTAGAAAGACCAACACCTGGAACAAAATAATAACTGATATAGTGAGAGGTTTGAGGTTTAAAACACACACACTCACATACACAAGGTTAGGTCGAACCGGAATTGAGTCACAATATTTGTCAAAAACAAACCAAAAATCAATAGTGAAGCTTTATGCTTGTTCAGAGATAGGGGTGGAGAGGTTTCAAGGCTAGTATTCACTCGTCTTGTAAACAAAATGTCACTCAACATCATGACATGACATATTTTTGACCTATTTAGATCCATATGGGAAGTCACCATTTTGTAGGGACTTTTCTAAATTTGCCAGATTAAATCTTGTTCCCTATAAAGTGCACTATTCATCACCCAAGCACTGTAAAATAAGTGAACAATAAAGGAAAATTATTTCCACACTAAATCCCAGATGCTTAGTGTTTTTTATTTTCAACAGTGCCACAGGGTGATGTGACCACCTCGCAGTTCACCCTTAACCCTCTCCACCCTATGCATCCAATGTAAATCCTGCTTTAAACCTCTTCTTGGCGTTCGCTGTCTTGTATGTGGACCTAGGTCTTTAGGCAGCTGAAGGAGCTGGGCTTGTCATTAGTTCTGTCATAGCAAGAGGGGAACTAGTGCTGGGGGAGTGTCTATCTTATTATACTCCTATACACAGGGCAAGAACGCCCCCTGCAGCAACAAAAACAAACAGGATTTTACGAGGGGGAGGAGCACAGCTTTCAAAATACAATTGATCAGGTTTTGGGTGAAATTTAATTGAGGTGATTGCTGCTATCTGTAGCTATGGGAATGTACTACAAATATGTCTAGGTCATTTTTTTTATTTTTATAAATACTAATTATAAACGTTAATCTTACTTTAAGCGACCAATACACATCACACCGATAGTCAGTTCTCCGGTGCCTCATTTGTGTCAGAATTGTCCCTATTCCCTGCCTTATTTAAACCCTTAATAATTCTCTATATCGTGTTCACTATAAGGAACCATAGGGATAAGGGAACCGATACCCAACTAGAACACAGCCATAGTCCCCTATGGCGTGCAACATGGCTCAGGCAGAGTGGCAGGTAAAAGCAGTTCTTCCTCACCTGTGTGCAGTGCTTGTCCTCCCTTTGCACCAGTGTTTCCAACGTTTCCCTGAAAGCCTGGCCCTTCTTCCCTTGCAGACCCCCCTGGCCTCCCCTGGCGAGGTGCAGACTGGAAGCCAACAGCAGAGCTGGAGCTTCAGGCAGTGGCGACAGCGCCGCCTGCTGTGAGCTGCAGATGATGAGGAAGAAGACACATACAACTCATGGTAAAGTCAAGAGGATCAACATATGGCCTGGAAAGCCCAAGCGCAATGTACACAGTTCAGATGGATTATTCAGTGCAGCATTAAGCTTCAACTATTCACAATGCATATCATTTCTTCCACATTACTACTATTAATCTCAGAGGAGTCACACCTTGTTGGGTGTTTTGTTAAAGAGATGTTCTACAAAAGAAAACTAATTTGCAGGGGAGGATGAAGCTTTCAGAAGTGTATTTCTACAGCGGGCAGAACACAGTATTGATTTGAAATCTTTACATGAACTTTTAACAGTTTATTAGTGCTGGCAGAGAATGTGTTCCCCCATATCACGCTTACAGAGCCTAACATGATTGGTTGAAACGCCCTGTTCCCCAATACTGAGCTTGCCTGCCATAAGGCTTTAGATATTGATCTTAAGTCTGATCTGGGAAACTAACACACCATAATAACACAATCTAGAAGGAGACAATTATTGTCTGTGTGAGTAGAAAAACAAAAACCTACAGATAGGTTGTGAGATGAGAGATATGTCCTGGAGTATTGATATTTCTTATAATCATGTGACAGTAAAAGAATAGGACATTGCTCCACAGTTTTTTAAGGATGCCTAAAGGAAGAGGGTTACATGAGGGCCCAGTGCAGACAGACAGGGATGGTCCTCAGCAGCTCTGGCAGCGGATCTTCATCACAGAGACGCTGCCACACAGATATCAGCATAGGTGACAGTCGTCCCCACCAGTGCTGTACATGGCGCACACACACACACACACACACACACACACACACACACACACACACACACACACACACACACACACACACACACACACACACACACACACACACACATACATTCAGTTTAAGAGTCATTTGAGGGAATATCCACAATGACTTCCACCACCTTTTGAAGTGGGAAGTGAGTCAAGAAGTTATATTTGCCAAATACAACTAACTGCGGTGGAATTTATATTTTGTCTTGAAAATATTTTTTTTTTTTTAAAACAATAGATCAAATAAGAATAGATCAAATAAATCAAATAACAAAATGGAAAACTGTTCAGACCTTGTTGAAATAGATGATAATGATCTAGAGGAGGCTATAGTTATACCAGGACAGAGGAGGCTCATCCTTAACTATAGGATATTGTTTAAAGCTTGAACGTATAGTCCAGTTCACATCAACGTCTATGTACCACGGTGGAGATGAGAAGCAGTGGACAGCGGAGGGGGATCTCAGACCACGCCCTGTTGACCTCCGTGGAGGAGCGGGCACAACGTGCGCTGGCACTCAGCATACCCTGGGGGGAGGGGAGAGGAGGAGGGGATTGGGGGGGATTGGGGATCAGGTCAGTACTGAAGGATGGGAGCAGAGAGATGTGTCAGGTGTTGTAGATGGGAGATCTCACCCTCAGAAGGTGTGACGTGACATGGTAGGGCAGCAGTGCAGCCGGAGAGCACAGCCTCCTCTGATGCACACACGCAGACCCAAAGGAAAGCAGGGGGAACACACACACACACACACACACACACACACACACACACACGTGAATGTTATTAGTGTCTATGCTAATGGTATGTGTGCAACTGTATATTTTATCCATAAACAACACCTGAAGCAGATCTGACGAAACAATCAAAGCACATCAAGTAGTGCATCTGCTCACCTGATACTGGTTGACATGCTCTATGCTACTGTTGAAGTCCAGAGTCCATCCCTGGTCTGCGTTTCTCACTGCGACAACCAACAACTCCGCTGGGAGGGCTAGGAGAACTCTGTGTCACAAAGTCAAGTCAAGTCAACTTTATTTATATAGCACATTTCATACACAAGACTCCATGAGCGTCATACAATAAAATAAACCAGGATTTCATGAGTGCGTAAGACAACTGGATTTGAAATAGTACATAAAAGATATATGAAAACAGCATTTAAAAGAATGCATGGAATACATTTGAAAAATATATTAAAAAGTAGCAGAAAGCGAAGGTGAACATAAATGTTTTTAACCTTACTTTAAATGTAGTAAATGAAGTCTCAGAGCTTCAGGAAGTTTCTTCTAGCTATGTGTTGCATGGCATCATTTAATGGTTTATAGGTGAGCAGCAGTATTTTGAAATTAATCCTCTGACATATTGGGAGCCAATTCAGGGATTTTTCATTTTTAGAACTCTATTAGCTGCATTCTGAACAAGACCTAGAAAGATCTTGATTAGACATGAGTCCTCTTAGTCATGTTTTTGGAGTGATAGTTGGCCGATGATATCACTGACTTGATGTGGCTGTTGACATTCTTATCTGAATCTATAATAACGATTAATAATAAAGATTTCTGGTTTGTTGTAGACTTAAGGCTTAGTTATGGTTCCACATCGACGCAACGCATGGGGGTTTATGGACCCATTACGTCCTTGCGGACCCAACGTGTGCGTCTGTGTGGTCATTGCGTTGCATCAACGTGGAACCATAACTGAGACTTTACTTTCTGTTAAAAACAAATATCTCAGTTTCGTCGCCTTATTTAGTTGTAGGACATTCTGGCACATCCAGTCCTTGACCTGCCCAATGACACAGCAGATCTATAGTCAGACGAAGACGATAGTCACTCAGTTGTTGATAGGGCTAAAAAGATTTGTGTGCAATGTTGTTATTTCAGATAATTAGCTGTAGTGGGATCATGTCAAGGTTAAATAAAGATGGACCAAGGATTGTACCTTTGGGTACTACCTCCACACGCAATGTTAGTTAGTTCAGATACATAGTTACTAATGGAGACAATGTAGTTCCTGTTTTGTATATATGACCTAAACCAGTTCAATATTGTGCCGGATGGCACAGTATTGAGTGGTGAAGATTGTCAAATGCAGCACTGAGGTCCAATAGTATCAATACTGAAAATTTGCCTGATTTTTTTGTTTTTTGTTTTGTTGAGTGTTGTTTAGAGTGTTGTGTTATATGTGTTATCTGTGTGTTATGTGTTATCTGTGTTATCATCTGTGTTATCATTTACAACTTTCATAAAAGCAGTTTGCGTGCTATGAAGGGGGTCAAAATCCTGACGGAATTGTTACAGCTACCAGTTGAAGCTATTTATTTTTAAAGGGATTTAAAATCGTTCAAGGCTTTTCAACAAGAAAAACTCAAACATCCACACACACACACACACACATTTGTGTGTGTGTGTGTGTGTGTGTGTGTGTGTGTGTGTGTGTACCTATTCCATGCGTGTAGTGTTTGCTGCAGGCGTAGCTCTCTGCCGATGCACTGTGAGTCAGAGTTCCCAGCGGAGGAGCACCTCACAGAGAGCAGCTCAAACAGGAAGTGACATACCTCCTCCCTGCCACTGTGACCGTTCAGTTGCATCTCATAAACCAACTCCTGGACAAACAAAATTATATCTGAGCAAGTGCATCAAAAGCTACACCTCAACATAGAGTGCACAATAAGCAGGAGAAGAACATTCTGCCTTCTGAACATGCAGCAATGGAGCAAATGCTGCACTTAAGTGATACTTTTTTCTTACTTTTACAAATGCATGCATGCAAACACAGACCTGTAATCTAGATAAGATGTCTGGTAGACATGTGCCTGTGTCTTGAAGTCTTGGGCCACTTCTCTCCAGGCTTCTGTAGAAAACATTGAGCCAAACACATTGGCCTTCAGAAAAGGATCCCTAATTTAAGTTCCTGTACTATACATTGTTGAAAGAAATTATACAATGTCCATCCATCCATTGTTTTAAGATTATTTAACTTATCTACACCAAAGAAAACCTCCAGACTTATCATCTGCAAGGTGGTTGTTATCAGCAGGGCACAGTTTTAGTTTGAACGGTTTATAATATTCAGACTTATCAGCGTGAGGTAAAGACGTTCCTGAATTTACTGTTGGGATTAAACGTATCTTATCCAGAAAGTAGCATAAATCACATTAGGTTATAGTTCTCGTGTTTACTCAAGACAAAAAAGAGTTAGTTTAAGCAGTAACCACATTGATGTAAACACTTTTACTGATTATTTAATCTGGGAAGCAATTGAATGGCTCCTTTCAAGACCTGTTGGAGAGGAAGTCCTGTGGTGACCCTTCTTGCTGGTCCATGATGGCGTTGAGTATGAGGGTGCATAGAGCTCTCATGTCCCCTCCACAGCCCCCCTGCTCCACAGGACCAGAGAGGTAGCACTCCATGCAGGCCCACTGCTGGTACTCCTGCCTAAATCACACACACACACACACACAAAAATGAAAATGTGTGTGTGTGTGTGTGTGTGTGTGTGTGTGTGTGTGTGTGTGTGTGTGTGTGTGTGTGTGTGTGTGTGTGTGTGTGTGTATGTCTATGTTCAGTATGTGTGTGTGTGTGTGTGTGTGTGTGTGTGTGTGTGTGTGTGTGTGTGTGTGTGTGTGTGTGTGTGTGTGTGTGTGTGTGTGTGTGTGTGTGTGTGTGTGTGTGTTTAGGTGTGCCTATGTTTGGTGTGTGTGTGTGTGTGTGTGTGTGTGTGTGTGTGTGTTGGCTGCATGCCTGTTTATTTGTGTGTATACGCATTGAGGTGTTACCTATCGGGGTCAGATAAGACGTCTTCATTCCGCTGTACTCTTAGTTCAGCTGCCAGCCACTCTGACAAAGACAACTAGATAAAGGGGGAAAATATGGAATTCCTCATGCATTGGTCAATATCAATAACAAAAGCCAGAACTGTGCACATGCACATAAACAGCAAAAGCGTATTTGACGTAATTTGATATACACACTTATATCGTGTGAAGGCAGAGACTCCACTGATTAAAACTGTCAAAAACCGTCCATATTATTCTCTGATTCTCTCTCGCTAAACTAGAGGCAAAAAACATCAAGAACAAACTTCACTTATTCTTTTTATGATCAAATAAATGTCTTGCTTTTGTTGTTTATGTCATCAAAGTGGTTTTTGATTTTGTTTTTTATGTCATCAAAGTGGTTTAACCAAAATAAAAGGATAATCCAGTGTCTGGGCTCCATTTTGCAACTAAAGATTGTGTACAATAGCAGCTAATGGAGGGTTTCAGAGGACTTATGAAAATCGCCTCCAATCAGAACACATGGTATTTGTCGCCATCTGATGGCTGTATGGTGCAATTGCGATTGTTTGGCTTTGGGTGCCATATATTTATGAAAACACCTTTCCACGAAAGGGCAAGAAAAAACTCCTTTAATTAACAAGGAACAAATCTTGAGAAGGAACACGTAGTGTCCCTCCTTCAAGGGATGGCCTAGTAGTATTACAAGCCAACATTTTAAACACGATGGGAAAAATATTGAAAATGCTCTCCTCCACCTCACCCGGTATTGCGGTAGCTGTGCCAGTTGGCTGAAGGTGGGGTTCCTCCACAGCTGCCAGGCAGAATTCCTCCATGTTGCCATGCAGGTGTCTGCGGTGCCACCCCACCGCCTGGGGTCCAACTCCTGCCACCCGTCCACTTGAGGGGGCTCACTAAGGGTCTCAGGGGAGGCGGCGGCGCTCAGTGGGGCCCTGCGAGCTTCAGGCAACAATCTCGGGACGAGGTACAGGAGCTGAACACAAAGCACACATATCAGGTTCTGTAGCTGCTATCGAAGCTAGAATCCCCACAACCACAGAAGAAGTAAGGATAGTATCTAGATGCAGTTTCCTGTCCATTGCCCCAAATAAACCAGAGCCAAGATCCAATGTTCAATCCTTTATTTATCTCACGCAGGATACCCAAAACAACCATCACAGTCCCTCAGAAAAATAAAAGCAGGATTAACATGCAGAATAAGGACGCATGAAAGAGAATCACTGAAGGACTATGCTTGTTGTTTTGTGTAGCCCACGAATAAAGGATTGAACATTGCATCTTGGATCTACGGTATGTTTGGGAAAACAGACTAGAAACTGCTACTTGATTTGATTCTTACTTCTACATTTAGGAAGCAAGACCAGAGTTAAGAAGAGCACTACATCAGATCTTAACTTCTACATTTGGCGAGAAAGCCAGGAGTTAAAAAGAGGACTACATAATCTTAACTTCTACACCAGCTTCTTCGACTTCAACTACTGCCTCAACATGCACATCATTTGGGTAGTTTGACAGCGCAGCATATGTGTGAGCATCAAGTTGCTGTACCTTCTTGACAAGACCAGTGGGTATATAGTCCTGCAGCTCTTGTAACGGTAGTGGGTTGCTTCTGCAGATACCATAGCATACAGCGGCCACGGAGATCCTATAATAATGAACAAAAGTCACATTGGTCAACCTGTTGCGTTAGTGCACATACTGTGTCTGTGGGTATGTGTGTTTATGCATGCACCTTTCAAAATTGGGCCTGTTTTCCAGTATAATGAAATGACCCACATGAACAGTTTGTCACTAACACGGCCAGTGATAATAAGAGCCCATGAGAATTATTTCTAATGAGCCCTTCTCCAACAATGACAATTAGGGGTATTGCACACTACATGAAGGGCTGTGCAGTGTTCCTGGATGTAAACTTGTTCATTGTAGCAACAAGACCATCCTTAGGGAGGGCCCAGGGTCCATCTGTATTTAGGGGCCAAAATAATCTTGATCATTATCATTATTTGAATATTTTTATTAGAATAACAACTCTTTAATTTATTATTTCAAAACGTTTTAATTCTCCAGCAGGATAACTTTTCCAACTATGACTATTTGGGGTATTGCACTTTACGTGAACGGCTGTGCAGTGTTCCTGGATGTACACTTGCGTGACAAAAACATGTTCATTGCAACAACAGGTCATGCAACTCTTCCCCTCGTCCCCCTGAAGAGCAAATTAAAAGACCATCCTAAGGGAGGGCCCAGGGTCCATCTGTAATTAAGGGCCAAAATAATCTTGATCATTATCATTATTTGAATATTTTTATAAGAATAACAACTCTTTATTTGATTATTTCAAAACGTTTTAATTATCCAGCAGGATAACTTTTTAAGAGGACTTTTTAAACATAAGATAGATTGTAAAAAATAAAACTATTGGTTGGAACCAAACAAATACCAAGATCTAGGCACGTTCATTTAGTAAGAGTTTGAGAAGGAGGGTGAAACACCAAGAAGCCCGTCTGACATCAACGTTTCCCGCTAACATGGTGACTGAATCCTACGGCCCCCCTAAAGCGACCCTGTTCTGTTTCTTCGTCTGGCTAGCTTGGTACCAAGCAGACTTGGTAGTGCAGGACTTTTTTGTTTGTTATCAGCTCGTAAGATGCTTTGGATAAAATAATCTGCCAAATGACTTAATAGAAACATAGATCTCAAATGCATCGGAAATGTCTAGCGTACAATAATTTAGATTTGTTTCTGCTTGTGAGCTCCCAATACTGCACAGGAAATAAAAATGAGGCCACAGAAACAAGGTTGGTATAATTGTCACCCTAAAGAATAATTAAGGGAACAAAGCAATCAGAATCAATGTTTCACCCTTCAGTCTAGGCGGCTTGGATTGCGAAAGCATGGTCACTATTAGGCATAGACATAGGTCAAGATTAACCAGGGTAAAGTTAATCCAAATGGAACCATAGGGGGCGCAACAGCAATAGATTGAAAACTTTGAAGAAGCAGAACTCTATTCCAACGTTATCAACTGTCTTCATAACCCCCCTGCTAGACTCAGGCCCATATTAACACAATGTGGTGCCCCTGGGCACTATACCTCAACTTTACCCCTGTATTTTATTACATTATTATTATTGTTATTTTTATGATATTAATATTCATAATCGAGTAATGTATGGTCTTTCAACATTTTCAGGTGGATAATATAAAAAAATTACGATTATTTTTTTTAAAGCTTGTTTCATGTGGTGCCCCCCCACTGGTTGTCAGTGGTTGGTGCCCCTGGGCACAGGCCCAAGTGCCCTTATGGATAATCCGCCCCTGGCTAGACTGGGCACGCAAGCGTCGCGTTGCATAGCTTAGAGTCGAGCAGTAAGGAAAGGCTCCCACTCTCATCCATGAGAGCTGCTAACTGAGCCCGTCTGAAGCACAGCAGACGCGCAGCAAAATGCTCTAAAAGACTTCTAAAAAGAAGTCTAGTTTTATGCGTGTCAACACGTCCCTCTATGAATAAACTGTGTTTTCAAAGAAAGTAAGCCAGAATCTACACTGCGATGTGTCCGTTGAAGCAGGTCGTAAGGAACCGCGACCGCAATGTGATGCAACGCAACATGACGCAACGCAACTTGACCTGATGCAACACATAGCTGCGCTTTCAATGCTCGGTGTAGCTCCTGGGTGAGGCTTGGCCCCTGATAAATGCTGCTTGCACCTTTGGGACCAAAGTGTGAGGCAACCTGTTGTATTAGTGTTTTTAATATAACTATTACTGCTGTGTCGCTTTTTATGAAACTTTCCACATCTGTAGAGGCTGACTAAATATTAAAGGAGACATATTATACCACCAGGTGTGAGTGTGAATAGCGGTTACAAGCCATTTTGAAAATCTGCTTCTTCTGACATCACTAGTGGGCGTGTACACCTAGATGTATGACAGATAGATGAGCAACGTTTGCTACATGTTTGCTTCCATAGAGCACTCACACCCGGTGGTATAATATGTCACCTTTAAGAGAGAAGATTTCTTTTTCAAAAATGAATTGGCACTATGGCAATAGTCCAAAAACAAGCATATCACCTGACCCCTTTGAGTTACAGTCATGAGAATTTGCCAACACACGCATCTCCTCACGATAAACAAATCTGCCTCAAGAACCTATGACTACCGTCTGATAGATTTCCCGCCATTTAGAATTTTGGGAAAAACACTAAATTCCATAGGGATTTTCTTTTTGACTTGGATCTAAATCCCTTGGCAGATACCCTCTATGGATCAATAGCTTCCATCTTACAAGAAAGAAAGTTTGTACACAAAAAATTCAAGCCCCCAGGAGCCAAAAAAAGGGTGTGCTTTAAAACATGTATGGACTTACATGCTTATTTCAACTTCCTATGATCTCGACTTCAATAGAAAAGTTGTTCAGCATAAATTTGTGGACAAGATGACATCCCCACATTTCCAATTGTGGGGATGGCCTGACACTAAAATGACCACATAGATAACCACCTAGACAGATTATTTGATTTGAGCGGGACCAACTTAGTGACTGTTGGGGACAAAAAATTCTAACTGCTCAAGTAACAGAGCTGCCAACTCTCGCGGTTTCACCGTGTGACACATGGTTTTGCCTGCTTACACACGCTCACACATCCAATTTCTCACGGCAAAACCCCCCCCCGTCAACAATCCCGATCGCCCCCCCCATCAACATTTACGCCCGCGGATCCTGCTATAAGGTATGCAAGGAGCCAAAAGGCAGGGTTAACTAAAGCCAATCATCATCAAACTTCAAGATGAACGGCTCCGAAGTTCATCCAATTTGGGCCACAGGGGGCACTATAGCAATCAACAAAAATGTTAACTTTGGACGGCAAATCTTTTAACCCCTTTCACCTACTGTCATGAAATTTTGTAAACACTTGTCTCTCCTCAGGATGAACAAATATTCCCATAACCTGTATCAACATGGCTGCCCGCCAGCCTAATTAGTACAATCAAGGCGGGGTTAAATGAAGGCAATAATCACCAAACTTGGTGTAGGGCTGTAGGCCTACGTAAAGCAGTGGTTCTCAAAGTGTGGGGCGTGCCCCACTGGTGGGGAATAGAGACGTGACAGGTGGGGCGCGACAAACGGGAGGAAACTTCACTGAAAACTCCATATTTCTTATGGTAGGAGCGAAAGCTTGACAGTAGGGCTGGGCGATATGGACCAAAAGTCATATCTTTTCAAGCAGAATGTCGATATAAGATATATATCGATATTTGTTCACAGTGGCGACTGGTCATTAGGGGCAGGTGGGGCTCGGCCCCACCTACTCTCACAAGAAAAAAAAAAAAAAAAAATTAAAATTAAAATTAAAATATAATAAATATATTATATTAAAAAATAATATGTATATATATATATAAAATAAAAAAATCTCCCCAGAAAGTACTGTAAAATAATAAGTTTGGCGCTTTTAGTTCATTTGTAGTCGACCCTAGCTTGCTTCTTCCGGCTGAGTTCATCCGGTGGGGCAAGAGGGGCTCTAGCCCCACCAGCCCAATGTAATGTGTATTGGGCTTGAAAATTTGAAATGCGCATGCTCAGAGTGTTTCTCTGTTGAAGTGGACGGAGATTATTTTACTTCCTGGTGGGGCTAGCCCCACCGGCACCGCCATGGACATATATGGTTCGTTCCACTACAGCGTAATGTGTGTGGCGCGCGTGATGAGTCATGACTCGAGTGACCTAGTCCTCACCTCACGTATTCAGAATTTTATTAAAAGGTTTTATTATTGAGCTATTGACGTTTAATACGTAACAGTGCTTGTGTACATTTTTATTGGTTATTGAACTGTTAACCCGCGAACTTGGGTTCAATATGTGTAGAAAGACTCCCTTTGTTTACGTGACGTTGCCTAGCAACGCTGCGCATGTGCAGCCTTTATCCGCTTCGTTCTGAGTTGGAGAGTAGCACGTTTAAGTTCAAATAGTAATTAAAGTAGTTTGTTACTATACAAGTTAAGCGCCTGTAACATCAGTGTTAAATGCGTATGTGCCGGTTGGTGTGCATTGGTGTGCACTCCGCTTAGCATTAGCATGCTAAGCGGAGTTAGCTTTATTCACGTCTTATGTTGCCTTACTATGTCATATGGATGAGATTCATGTTGCTTAGCGTAATGCCCCATCCACCGCTTGTTTTGCATGTCCCGCAAACCAACCAGTGGAAGTCAGGGGAGGGCGAAATAGTTTTGGAAAGCACCACTACTGCGATGAGGTTGATTTGTTTATCGGCGTTACCATGGCGATCATGACGGTACTGAGCATAAAGTCAAAAGTAGATGAGACGATAGAGGGGTTAGAAAGGGGGTTAAAAGGATTTTTATTTCAGTTATCCTATTTTTGCACCGAAAATATTTGAAAACCATGAAAGTTTAAAAAGTAAAAAATAATGACCGCTACACAAGCAAAGTTTCACAGCGCCCCCTAGGTTCTATGAACGCCCCCGTTGAGAAACCCTGAGGTAGATCATCTGTTGGAGCACAGATTTGAGACCCTTACTGTGTGTTCACACCGCACTTTGTCCCATTTCGCCTATTTGCGCGAATAGGCGAATGTTGCCGCGCGACAAATCATAATCTGTCGCTGTGCATTTTTGTGTGCATTCGCGGGGCGAATTTTTTTTTTGCCTGACAACGGTCATTCATGCCATTCTCATCAACCATGGCCGAGATGTGTGTCTGTACCTGTTGTGGAAGAGGGAGAGCCCGTCGTTTATGGGTTAATAATATAATCCGGAGGCGCACACCGCTTTGTGCCGTGATATTATATATATCGTATATATTATATGATATAGATATTTATATATTATATGTAGATATAGAGCGGGAGTCGCAAACGGCAACAATCACTTTCTCCTCCAAGCTGCGGTTCACTGAACGGTTGAACGGTGATTGGCTGTTTTACGTTACTTCACCCAGGGAGTGAACTGATTGGCTGTTACGTGACGTCACCCAGGGAGTGAACGCTGATTGGCTGTTTTACGTTACTTCACCCACGTTACCCACAGGGAGTGAACGCTGATTGGCTGTTTCAACGCGAATGCCGCGAAGAAGTTGAAATATTTTAACTTTATTCGCGGGGCGAATTATTCGCGGCGCGAATCCACGTGAACGCGCTCGCCGTTCACGAGGAAAAATTTCGCGCTGTCAATCAAATCTTGTCGCGCGTATCGGCGAAAAAAAAATTCGCCCGATTCGCGTCTCCACGTTCACTTAACATTGAAACGTGTCGCGGGGCGAAGTGCGGTGTGAACACACCTTTAGTCTGGAGGAAAAATTAGAGGTAAAACGCCTTGGTCCCCACCATCCAAGGGATTTTGGCATTAGCCAAACCGCTGGCAAAAACATCTGTGCATTTAGTGTGGAGTTAAAAAAAAAGGGTTAGAAAAAAAAAATATATATATATATATATATTAATATTAATTATTTTAAAAAAAAATAATAAAAAATATTAGCCTAGCCCCACCTGTTTTTTACATGTAGAAACGCCACTGTTTGTTCATGCAATAAAATAGGTGCCGTCGCCGCACTCCAACTCGTCATTCTATATCAGGGGCGCCGCATCGCTGTGCTCGTTAACCTGCCTTGCTGATTGCAAACTCAATCCTAAATTTGGGTGTAGGCCAGGGTAGCTAAACATTTTAAAATTAGTCAGTCAAAAACAGTCGGAGCAAGATGTGGCAAATACATATTTTGCGCTGAAGGAGATTTAAAAAAGTGACGCGAGTGGAAGAGCGGGGCCGGGGCAGAGTGTGTGTGAGCCAGAGGCAGAGCGGGATGGAGAGAGATAAGCAGAGCAGAGTCCTGCACGGCTCTTATTTTGCAAACCCGCACCCGTCCTTACCCGCAAAACTTAAAACCACATCCAACCCGTGTTCCGACAGTAACGCGAATTACATTCCGCACCCAGAATCTATAAATTGATACCGACGCCCGACCCGCACCCGAAGGAAAATTAGACATAAAAGATGGAACGCCAGGGAATTACACTAGTGGTGTTTGGCGTGGTGCTTTAGATTGCCGTGCAAAAAAGCACATCATCCACTGTTGACAGTTTTAGTTGACTCCTCCGCTCCTGAATATCAGATCCAGCACCGGAGAAGTCTCGCTCGCTTGCTGCGCTGGATGCACTGAGCAGGGATGGCGAGGATAAATCTGTCAATCTGAGCAATATTGGGAAATGAACGACCGTGCTCTCCCCACCACGATCACACACCAAAAGAGTCATCTTTAGGTGTTGTAATCAAGCAGCAGCTTCGTCCCGATGCTGCGGAGCGGAGCCTCATCACTGGAATCCTCTACGTCCGATAGTGTGTCCGCTGACACTCAAGCTCGCTTCTCGGCCGGGGGCACTGCTCGCATATTGTGTAGATGTGTCACTAATAATTTTTTTTAAATTTGAAATACATTTTAACATTTTAAGCTTGCAGCTTTGCAGCCACTCATGCAGGGATATGTCTCATAAGTTATTTTTTTAAACTTGATTAATGACACAGCTGCACAGTCATGACACAGCTGCACTCTTATTTTCTCTATTTTTGAACTTGATGCAAGTTATGACACAGCTGCACTTTTATTTTCTCTATTGTTGAACTTGCTGTTATTTGATGTTATAGAGTTAGAATTTAGATACAACATGATGTAACTTGATGTTACTTCAATCAATTTGGAAATGTTAAGCTTGGCGTATTTCATTAGCATTGTGTTGGGGCGATGAGGGCAAGTGGGGCTTGAAAATTCCCCCTTGTCCAAATGGGAGATGACCGAAAAAGTTTGAGAACCACTGACTTAAATGAACATAGGTCAAGGTTTAATAAGCTAATGTTCATCCAAATAGGAACATAGGGGGCGGTACAGCGATCGATTGAAAAACGTTGAAGAAGCATAACTCCTAACCCTCTCGACATACGGTCATGAATGTTGTGCGTTTTAATGCGCATTACCAGACTGCAGAGGCTAGTTGAGGCTATTTTAGCGTTGTCAATGGTATACAATCAAATAACGTCAAAAGTAAAAGCTGTCTTCAAAATAAAAAATAAACATATTAATCGAAAGCATTAGTCTATAAATGACGCAATACTAGATTATCCCGAGAGATAGAGGTCCATCCTCTTGGGTAAATGGGTAAAACTGGACATGAAGGAGGGATTATAATGAGATCCAATGAGAAAACAATAAAATGAGCAAACCATCTAACAATAAAATTTAGACTGCTGTAAAGCTCTACTGGGCTCAATAACAGCATCAACCTTCCCGTAAACAAAGAACAGCTTCAAATTTCACTGTTTAGTTTTTTTCTTTTTCCTCAGTGCACAGAAGATATCTTACAGGATAATTACTTACTTGCCCTCAAGCTCATTGACTTCAGATGGATGTTTATGATAACATGACACATATTATCCTTGGGGGGCATGTACAGCTTTCAAAATATAGATATTTTTATTTCTCAATTACTTTCCTGCTCTTCATTCTAATTATCTGCAGTAATACCGTTGTTTTATATGTCATCTATGTACATGAAAGCCTTCACAAACCCATGTATATTTTTGTTGCTGCTTTGCTGATGAACGCCCTGTTTGGAAGCATAACCGTCTATCCCAAACTTCTTGTGGATCTTCTGTCAGCAACCCAAACTATATCTCGCCCTGCCTGCCGGTTACAGAGCTTTTTAATATACTTGTATGCTAGTTGTGAATTCACGCTGTTGTCAGCGATGGCTTTTGATAGGTATGTATCAATATGCAGACCTCTCCAATACCACTCCCTTGTCAGGACACAAACTGTCAAATTCATTTTGGTTTTGGCCTTTTGTTTGCCTAGTTGTAAAATTGGAATTGCCATTATTTTGTCAACTAATGTAGGACTATGCAAGTTTGTGATAATGAGAATTACTTGTGATAACTATTCGCTTGTCAAAGCGGGGTGTGGGGACTCCACCATAAGCAATGTATATGGGCTTTGTGTAATGGTATTTACCGTAGTTCCACATCTAATATTTATTGTGTTTTCTTACACAAGAATATTGATCATTTGTCTTAGGAGCTCCAAGGATTTCAGGAGAGGAGCTCTTAACACGTGTCTCCCCCACCTTGTTATATTTCTGAACTTCACCATGATCATAATGTTTGAAATTATTCAAACCAGAATCCCTTCTGGCATACCGCATATTGTTCGTCTTATAGTATCTCTCCTGTATGTTGTGGTTCCTCCTCTCTTCAATCCTCTCATGTATGGCTTTAAAATGCAAGAGATATCGCAACGTCTTGTAGCACTACTCAAGTTGAAATAACAGTATTTGTCACATGATGAGCTACTAGACAAAGGACTACTGAATATATGCTTTTGTCCAATAAAACAAAATATTGTTGTTAGATAAGCTGTTGTGTATAACTTAGAAATATAATAAGAGTGCAATTTGTTAGAAATGCTAGAGCCATCTGTCAGCTATTAGTGAGTTCAGTGCCTGTATGTTGTTCATGCCCCTGTATGAGACAATATGGAATATGGAGAAACGGAGGGAGAGAGGGGGCAGAAAGGGAGAGACATTTTTTTTATGGTTGTATATTTTCAAAGTAGTCTTCTGCTCTCTTTCTTTACAACTCTCAAATACTACTCAATACTCTCAAAAGGTTTTTCATTATTTGATATTGTTGGCCATAACAGAGTGGGACTTACTAAAAGGGAGATATGGTAATATACATTAAAATATACATACTCATACTTGGCATTTTATTTTGTGTTATTTGTCACTCAAAATAATAACTGCATACTGTGACAAGTGTATGTAAATACAACTATATTTAAATAGTTATATTTGTTAAAAAAGAAATACATCTCGCTTAGTAAAATCAGTTTTGTGTTGTTTTTCACTTCAGGTTAGAGTTACTCCTACAATTGCTTTGTATATATTGTTAACTTTTTAATATTATCACTGTAAATAAATAA
The DNA here is from genome assembly GCF_964030765.1 of Micromesistius poutassou. Taxonomy (NCBI): domain Eukaryota; kingdom Metazoa; phylum Chordata; class Actinopteri; order Gadiformes; family Gadidae; genus Micromesistius; species Micromesistius poutassou. The sequence goes on along the minus strand of NC_140283.1, from coordinate 7,856,329 downwards.
ATGATCCCATATATTGAGAAGTTAGATCCAGCTAGATTAGTCAGATTAGTCTGAAGATTGGTCTGATTTAAAAAGAGTATGCTAGTTGGTGAAAAACATAACTCTGTTAACCATCTGTCAGATCACAATCCGACACAATCTATATAAAATTATAGATTAGGTTCTGAAACTAAATGGCTGAGCATATATAAAGAAGAACCCTGTGGATTACGTGAAGGCTGTGTTTGAAAGACTCTTAATATTTATTATGTTTTCTTACACAAGAATATTGATCATTTGTCTGAGGAGCTCCAGATTTCAGGAGAGGAGCTCTTAACACGTCTCTCCCCCACCTGGTTGTGTTTCTGAACTTCACCATAATTGTTATGTTTGAAGTCATTCAAAATCGTATCCCTTCTGGCATACCGCATATTGTTCGTCTTATAGTATCTCTCCTGTATATTGTGGTTCCTCCTCTCTTCAATCCTCTCATGTATGGATTTAAAATGCAAGAGATATATCAACGTCTTGTAGCACTATTCAAGCTGAAATAATAGTAGTTGACAGACAATAGGCTGCTAGACAGTAGAAAATATGTCTAAAACATGTTTATCTGGAATGTGGACAATTTATTTTAGTATTTTATTCGTCTTATTATTATGTTTGCTAACTTAAAAAAGGTAAACTAAGATTCAGGAGCTAGATTTGAGGGAAGTAGGGAGCAGAGAGGGAGTGGCATTTCTGGGGTTGTTTATTTTCATAGTTAAACATTTATTTAAAATGATTGGCCATGTCACAGAATGTAACTTATCTAATATTGGTTGCTTATTACAGGTCAGATATGGTAATATTAATTAAATATACATATACTTTTTTGCCATTTTTTTTATTAGGCTCTTAAACAGCCTAAAGTCCCTCAACATAGAAACTGCATATTGTTATGTGTATGTTAATACAACTGTATTTAAATACTGAAGGTAAAGTTGTTAAATAAATAGTTTTGTATAAATACTGAATCTGTTACGTGTTGTTGGTTACTTAAGCTCTTTATCTTTATCGTAAAATTGGGTTTTATAGAATGAATATGAATAAATACCACATATATTTAGTACTTAGATCCAGAAAGATAAATCTGAAATTTAAAAAGAGTACGGCACCTGGCGAAAAACACTGTTGTTTAATCACCTGTCAGCTCAATAGCCAACCCAAACAATGTTTTATAAATGAATTTGTAAAATGAAATCAAATGTGAATAAAGATAATTAATTATTTAAAAAGTAATAAATACAATATACATCACACAGCCATGTTGGACGAAATGCTTTACTTTTATGTTACGACTGTGGTCGTAGTTTTTGTATTCTGTGTTTGTGTGTGTGGCTTTGTGTTTTCTGTCAATCTTCTATGTAAATAGGAATGTGCCATTCCCGGGTGGGGATTGGTCCACTCGTTTCGGTCGGGGACGGTGATTGGCCAAGGCAAGAATAAAAAGGAGTCAAGATGGCCACCGTGGAAGCCAGCACTTCCATCCTCCTCTCCCAACAAGCCACACATGTTTTCATGTCCTGTATTTTAGTTTAGAAGTTTCTGTTCAAATAGTAGGGGTGGACTGCCATTTCAGTTTGTATTGTTTCCTCCTGTTTTCATTAGAAAGGGAGCTGATTTAATTGTCATTTGTATTCTTAGGTTAGAGTCTTTTGTTTCAGATAGGGACGTTTTGTTTGTTATTTTGGCCTGGGTCCACCCTGAAGCCTACTTTAGTTACTTTGATAATTGTTTGTGTGAATAAATCCTGTAATCATTTAAAAAGGAACAACACGTGTGCTAGTGGCTACTTGGGAGTTGGGGAAGAGGGGTGTTTTTCATGTTGCGTCCTAGGCCCCTAGAATGGGGCGTAACAGTTGTCTTTGAAAAAATTCAGTCAGACACCTACAATGCACACCTCTCCTCCCACCATATCAAGCCTCTCACCTGACACACAAGAGCATGTTGTCTATTTTCATAGTTAAACATTTATTTAAAATGATTGGCCATGTCACAGAATGTAACTTATCTAATATTGGTTGCTTATTACAGGTCAGATATGGTAATATTAATTAAATATACATATACTTTTTTGCCATTTTTTTTATTAGGCTCTTAAACAGCCTAAAGTCCCTCAACATAGAAACTGCATATTGTTATGTGTATGTTAATACAACTGTATTTAAATACTGAAGGTAAAGTTGTTAAATAAATAGTTTTGTATAAATACTGAATCTGTTACGTGTTGTTGGTTACTTAAGCTCTTTATCTTTATCGTAAAATTGGGTTTTATAGAATGAATATGAATAAATACCACATATATTTAGTACTTAGATCCAGAAAGATAAATCTGAAATTTAAAAAGAGTACGGCACCTGGCGAAAAACACTGTTGTTTAATCACCTGTCAGCTCAATAGCCAACCCAAACAATGTTTTATAAATGAATTTGTAAAATGAAATCAAATGTGAATAAAGATAATTAATTATTTAAAAAGTAATAAATACAATATACATCACACAGCCATGTTGGACGAAATGCTTTACTTTTATGTTACGACTGTGGTCGTAGTTTTTGTATTCTGTGTTTGTGTGTGTGGCTTTGTGTTTTCTGTCAATCTTCTATGTAAATAGGAATGTGCCATTCCCGGGTGGGGATTGGTCCACTCGTTTCGGTCGGGGACGGTGATTGGCCAAGGCAAGAATAAAAAGGAGTCAAGATGGCCACCGTGGAAGCCAGCACTTCCATCCTCCTCTCCCAACAAGCCACACATGTTTTCATGTCCTGTATTTTAGTTTAGAAGTTTCTGTTCAAATAGTAGGGGTGGACTGCCATTTCAGTTTGTATTGTTTCCTCCTGTTTTCATTAGAAAGGGAGCTGATTTAATTGTCATTTGTATTCTTAGGTTAGAGTCTTTTGTTTCAGATAGGGACGTTTTGTTTGTTATTTTGGCCTGGGTCCACCCTGAAGCCTACTTTAGTTACTTTGATAATTGTTTGTGTGAATAAATCCTGTAATCATTTAAAAAGGAACAACACGTGTGCTAGTGGCTACTTGGGAGTTGGGGAAGAGGGGTGTTTTTCATGTTGCGTCCTAGGCCCCTAGAATGGGGCGTAACAGTTGTCTTTGAAAAAATTCAGTCAGACACCTACAATGCACACCTCTCCTCCCACCATATCAAGCCTCTCACCTGACACACAAGAGCATGTTGTCTTGCGTGTCTCAGAGCAAGGCAATGCTAAGGGCCTCTGTGACCTTGAAGAGGGCACTTCCAGAGATGGTTAAAACACATAATTGACAGCACTAAGGCTGGGCTTCGTTTTAAAATAATTGAAATAATAAATGGTTTAATAATTTATGGTTTGATAATTTGTCTGAGGAGTTCAAGTGATTTCAGGAGAGGTGCTCTTGACACCTGTCTCCCCCACCTGGTTATATTTCTGAACTTCACCATAATCGTTATGTTTGAAGTCATTCAAAATTGTATCCCTTCTGGCATACCGCATATTGTTCGTCTTATAGTATCTCTCCTGTATGTTGTGATTCCTCCTCTTTTCAATCCTCTCATGTATGGGTTTAAAATGCAAGAGATATCTCAACGTGTTGTAGCACTATTCAAGCTGAAATAATAGTATTTGTCAGACAATAGGCTGCTAGACAGTGGACACCACTGACAAAAAATACTTTTGATTGATAAGATGTGCATAACATGTTTATCTGGAATGTGGACAATTGCTTTTGGTCTTTTATTTGTTTTATTATTATTATGTTTGCTCACTTAAAAAAAGGTAAAATTCAGGGCATATAATGTGAGTGGATGTTCATAGGGAGGGAGGGAGCAGAGAGGGAGTGGTTTGAAGTTGTTTATTTTTAAAGTCAAACATTTATTCAATATTATTGGTCATGTCACAGAATGTGACTTATGTAATATTTGTTCCTACTTACAGGTCAGATATGATAAAAAACATTCAAATAATCATGTACTTTCGCTTTTTCTTTTTTATTAGGCTGTTAAACAGCCTAATGTCCCACAATATATAAACTGCATATTATCACAAGTGTATGTCAATTGAAGTGTATTTCAATTCTGAAGATATGTTTGTTAAATAAATACAGATTTTGTCAAATCTGTTGTGTGTTGTTGGTCACCTCAGGTTCGTTTTACTCCTAAAATGTTGTTTTAAAGATTGTTTACTTTTTTATATCTTCACTGGATATGAATAATTTACCACATATATTTTGTACTTAGATCCAGAAAGATAAATCAGATATTTTAAAAAGACTAAGCTAGCTGGGGATAAGCACTATACGTTTTTACACTGCCAAATATGCCCGTCTTAAGCATGCCTTTTTCCCGGCATGGTCCGCTCGTTTACACTGCCTGAGGTAAATTGCCTGCTTGAGCTAGCACCCCAATTTACCCTCCCGGACCCTACACACATTGACGGTTTAATTTTGATGTAAATGCGATTAGACGTTCCGCGGTTCCGGGGTGGGGGGGGGGGGCTTGGGTAGAGGTGTTGCTGCACAGTCTCTACAACAGAGACAATGCAGCAATATCAACATTAGGAGTTCTAACTGGAGAGACGGTGAAATCCGCGAGCTGCTGACCATCATGGGAGAGAAGGTGATGCAGTCGCATAATGCATTAAACAAAGACGTTGAAAGATGGTGCGATCTACGAGAAAGACGCAGAGGGACTGTCCTTACGAGGCTTTTGTCGGGATAAAAAACAAGTGGTCAGCAAAATGAAGAATATGTTGGCATTTTTGCACTTGTAAATAGTTAATCACGTTTGTAGCCTACACTCAGACGTGAACTCATTCTTGCATGTCTTCATTCATAAAAAAATAAAAACATTCGGGAGTATGCAAATTATTCTAAACAGGTCTAGACTCCGTGCATAGCCCTGCCTTCTCCAGTGAACCCAGAAAGTCGGCGCTGTGACGAACAGGGGATTTTACACCCTCGGTTTCACACAGGCAAGACGGTGAAATTGCCGGGCGTGCCAAGCCGCGACCGAACCGGCTTGGCAGTGTAAAAAGGCCTTCTGTTTAATCACCACCTGTCAGCTCCATATCTAACCCAATATGTTTTATAAATTCATTTGTAAAATTAAATCAAATGTTAATAAAGATAATAATCAATAATTAAAAGTAATAAATACAATATATACATCACATCACCATGTTGCACAAAATGCTTTACTTTTTGTTGGTCTTTGAACGATTCAAAAAAATAAAGGCATTAGAGCAGGGGTGCCCAATACGTCGATCGCAAAGGTAGTGCAAGTAGATTGCATGACATTCCCCTTATTAAAAAAATAAATAAAATAAAATCGCTACATTTTATGTGCTATCCATTTAGGGAAGAAGTTGAAGTTGATTTACTCGCATCAAAAATTGCAGCACTTTTTCAGCTGAGCAAGCCTGCAATGGAGGATGAGATTATGAGAAATATGATTCCACTATGACTGATGGTCATTTGGAAGCCTGCTTCCAAATGATGCAATTTTTAATGTAGGTATATCGTTTTGACCTGGTAATTTTGAAAGTAGTTGCAAGCCGAAAAAGTGTGGGCACCCCTGCATTAGAGTATACATGATGCAATACTAATTTAACCTCAGGGATAAAAGTCCATCCTGTTTGGGTAAAACTGGACACGAAGGAGGGATTATAATGAGATCCAATGAGAAGAGAAAACAATAAAATCAGCAAACCATCTAAGAATCAAACATGGACTGCTGTGAAAGCTATTAAGTGCTCGATTACAGCAGCAACCTCCCCATATTCCTAGAACGGTTCAATTATAACTTTTTCAGATATTCTCTGTGCGCTGAGGCAAAGAAAAGAACAGAAGGACAATACCTTAATTGCACTCGAAAATTGATTTCAGATGGATGTTCATTACAACATTACATATCTTATACTTGGAGGGCATGTACAGCTTTCAAAATATAGATATTTATATTTCTCAATTACTTTTCTGCTCTTCATTCTAATTATCTGCAGTAATACCATTGTTTTATATGTCATCTATGTCCACGAAAGCCTTCACAAACCCATGTATATTTTTGTTGCTGCTTTGCTGATGAACTCCCTGTTTGGAAGCATAACAGTGTATCCGAAACTTCTTGTGGATCTGCTGTCAACGACCCAAACTATATCTCGCCCTGCCTGCCGTTTACAAAGCTTTTTAATATATGTGTATGCTGCTTGTGAATTCACACTGTTGTCAGCGATGGCTTTTGATAGGTATGTATCCATATGCAGACCTCTTCAATACCATTCACTTGTCAGGACACAAACTGTCAAATTAATCTTGGTTTTGGCCTTTTGTTTGCCTATTTGTAAAATGGGAATTGGCATTATTCATTCGGCTAGTTTAGGCCTATGCAAGTTTGTGTTAACGAGAATTATTTGTGATAACTATTCGCTTGTCAAAGCGGGGTGTGGGGACTCTACTGTAAGCAATGCATATGGGCTTTTTGTAATGGTACTTTCTATACTTCCACATCTTATATTTATTGTGTTTTCTTACACAAGAATATTGATCATTTGTCTGAGGAGCTCCAGGGATTTCAGGAGAGGAGCTCTTAACACGTGTCTCCCCCACCTGGTTATATTTCTGAACTTCACCATAATCATTATGTTTGAAGTCATTCAAAATCGTATCCCTTTGGGCATACCGCATATTGTTCGTCTCATAGTATCTCTCCTGTATGTTGTGGTTCCTCCTCTTTTCAATCCTCTCATGTATGGCTTTAAAATGCAAGAGATATATCAACGTCTTGTAGCACTATTCTAGTTGAAATAGGCTGCTAGACAGTGGATACCACTGACAAAAAATACTTTGGATTGATAAGATGTGCATAACATGTTTATCTGGAATGTGGACAATTGCTTTTGGTCTTTTGTATTATTATTATTATTATTATTATTATTATTATTATTATTATTATTATTATGTTTGCTCACTTAAAAAAGGTAAAATTCATGGGCTATAATCTGAGTGGAGGTTCATAGGGAGGGAGGGAGCAGAGAGGCAGTGGCATTTTTGGGGTTGGTTATTTTTAAAGTCAAACATTTATTTAATATTATTAGCCATGTCACAGAATGTGACTTATGTTATATTTGTTCTTACTTACAGGTCAGATTCAAATAATCATGTACTTTTTTTGCTTTTTCTTTCTTTTAATGTAATTGCAAAATGCTAAATATAAACAGCATATTATTAGTGTCTAAGTCAATTATAAGTCAATTGAAGTATATTTAAATTATAAGATATGTTTGTTCAATAAATTAAATTCATAAATTGATGTGTTGTTGGTCACCTCAGGTTAGATTTTCTCCTAAAATGGTGTTTTAAAAGGTGTTTACTTTTTTATATCTTCACTGGATTTGATTAATTTACCACACATATTGTACTTAGATCCAGAAATCAGATGTTTTAAAAAGACTAAGCTAGATGGCGAAAAACACTGTTTAACCACGTTATTAAATTTAATCAAATGCTAATAAAGATAATAATTGATAATTGATAAAAGTAATAAATACAATATATACATCACATTGCCATGTCACATGAAATGCTTTACTTTTTGTTGGTCTTTGAACAATTAAAAAAATAAAGGCATTAGAGCAGGGGTGCCCAATACGTTGATCACGATTTACCGGTCGATCACAAAGGTAGTGCAAGTAGATCGCATGACATTCCCCCCCAAAAAAGTAAAGTTTTATTAAAAAATTAAAAAGTAACATCTCTGTGTAATTTACAACTTCAAAGATTATTAAAGCACAATTCCGGTATTTTGAATATTGAGCCCCCTTTTTGGTTTGTCTAGGATGAAATAGAGTGATTGACACCGAAATTTTGACTATTGGTCCTGTCTTGGGTATTTGGCTCATTTAGAATCGCCCCTGCCTGCTTCAGAATGGCTGGCTATGGGCATTCAAAAACCTGTCCTTAAAACAACCCTAAACGTTTGTTTTCAGAAATGTGCAACTCACTGAGTGGTTAGTGGTGTTTGTTGATGTTCCAAATCAAGTATTGTGGCGAAATACAGTTTCTGTCGTGTTTTATTTGGCATTTTGTAAATCCAAAGATTTCTGTTGGAAGACTCATTCCTCATTGACCAGCAACAGAAAGGGGGGCTGGTTGTAGTCTTTTCGCTCGGTCTAGCCCTACTGTTGATACCGAGAACCGAGCGAAAAGACTACAATCAAACGTAAACAGCCCCATTTCCGTTTCCGGTCCAGTTTCCGTTTCAATGGGATTTACATAAAGCCAAATAAAACACGACAGAAACTGTATTTCGCTCAGTGGCGGTGGGTCAATAGAGGGCGCTAGGGCACCGCCCCTCCATGAAATATTCACTCGAATATATCTGCCAACTTTGAATAAACTATTATACATAGAAAATAAAACAACAAAAATACATAGCGTTTATCCTTGTTTAATTGTGTGATAGACCGTACTTGCAACTGCCAGCAACCATTTAAATGCGTCTGAACGTCAATGATTTGGGCTAGGCTAGTTATTGGTCATTCGAAATAAAGCCCTCCTTCAGGTCAAGGGTGCCGGCCAAGTTGAAGTCAACGTAAGCTCGCAAACTTTTTGCTGTCTATCAAGCAGAGATGGCTTTTCATAGACCTCTGAAGAATAAGTCCCGCCTCCGAGGCTCCGGTTCCCTCGGTCAAATGTCTATGGGAAATAACATGGGGGTTTTGAATGATCGTACATTACAAACTCTGTAGGTGGCGAAGAAGTAAAAGCTGCGTCACGTTTTGAACTACACACATTTTCCATCTAGTTTCGACTGGCTTTTTGGATTGTCAGTGCCATTAAAATAGCACTTATAATCGTTTACTACTTTAACGGCACCGACAATCCAAAAAAACAGTCAAAACTAGACATTTGACCGAGGGAACCAGGAGCCTCGGAGGCTGACTTATTCTTCAGAGGTCTATTGGTGCAAAAAAAAATCGCCCTCGGGTCGCAACAGTATGCACCCCAGGCCAATGGTTTGGGTTTTCTGTTTTTTTAATCACCACATGATTGGACAATTCAGCGAATAAATCAAATAGGCTACCTCCCTCAGCAACACTCGCGCAACACAACTACAGCAGAGAAGAGATGGATGGATGGATTAAGAGATTAATTTAGTCTTTCGGCCTGTAGCATATAAACAAAATAAAGCAACTGTCCCTCTATAATATCATAATAACAACAAGCTTGTAAGCTTACCCAGGCCCTGCAAGTCAGGATTTAGGCTATGAATCTGAATGAATAGTAGGTAATAGGTAATGGCCATCCCCAAAATGCACCAGAATACAGGAAATCAAATCTACCAAATTATTTTTTTTCTATTACTGCGCCCCACCAACAATTTTTATCACCAGCCGCCACTGATTTCGCTACGATACTTGATTTGGAACATCAACGAACACCACTAACCACTCGGTGAGTTGCACATTTCTGAAAATGAACGTTTAGGGTTGATTTAAGGACAGGTTTGTGAATGCCCATAGCCAGCCATTCTGAAGCAGGCAGGGGCGATTCTAAATGGACATGACCAATAGTCAAAATTTTGGTGTCAACCATTTCATCCTAGACAAACCAGAAAGGGGGCTCAATGTTCAAAATACCGGAATTGTCCTTTAAGTATATCAAATACCATTCCACCAGTACTGATGGTCAAATTATGCATATTTTAAAGTAGGTATCTTGTTTTGACCTGCTCATTTTGAAAGTAGCTTGCAAGCCAAAGAAAGTGTGGGGACCCCTGCATTAGAGTATACATGATGCAATACTAGTATATCCTCAGGGATAAAAGTCCACCCTGTTTGGGTAAAACCGGACATGAAGGAGGGATTATAATGAGATCTAATTAGAATAGAGAAAACAATAAAATCAGCAAACCGTCTTCACAATCAAACATAGACTGCTGTGAAAGCTCTAAAGTGCTCGATAACAGCAGCAACCTTCCCACATTCCTAGACCGGTTAAATTATCACTTTTTTAGATATCCTCTGTGCGCTGAGGCAGAAGAAAATAATAGAAGGACAATACCTTAATTGGACTCCAAGATTGATTTCAGATGGATGTTCATTACAACATTACATATCTTATACTTGGAGGGCATGTACAGCTTTCAAAATATAGATATTTATATTTCTCAATGACTCTCCTGCTCTTCATTCTAATTATCTGCAGTAATACCGTTGTTTTATATGTCATCTATGTACATGAAAGCCTTCACAAACACATGTATATTTTTGTTGCTGCATTGCTGATGAACGCCCTGTTTGGAAGCATAACCGTCTATCCGAAACTTCTTGTGGATCTTCTGTCAGCAACCCAAACTATATCCCGCCCTGCCTGCCGGTTACAGAGCTTTTTAATATACGTGTATGCTGGCTGTGAATTCACACTGTTGTCAGCGATGGCTTTTGATAGGTATGTATCCATATGCAGACCTCTCCAATACCACTCCCTTGTCAGGACACAAACTGTCAAATTAATTTTGGCTTTTGCATTTTGGGTCCCGACTTGTAAAATAGGAATTGGCGTTATTTTGTCAACCAAAATAGAACTATGCAAGTTTGTGTTGATGAGAGTTATTTGTGATAACTATTCGCTTGTCAAAGCGAGTTGTGGGGACTCGACTGTAATTAATGCATATGGGCTTTCTGTAATGGTACTTTGTATAGTTCCACATCTAATATTTATTATGTTTTCTTACACAAGAATATTGATAATTTGTCTGAGGAGCTCCAGAGATTTCAGGAGAGGAGCTCTTAACACGTGTCTCCCCCACCTTGTTATATTTCTGAACTACACCATAATCGTTATGTTTGAAATCATTCAAAATCGAATTCCTTCTGGCATACCGCATATTGTTCGTTTTATAATATCTCTCCTGTATGTTGTGGTTCCTCCTCTCTTCAATCCTCTCATGTATGGATTTAAAATGCAAGAGATATCTAAATGTCTTGTAGCACTATTCAAGCTGAAATAATAGTATTTGGCAAACATCAGTTAGACAGTGACATACAGACAAAATGTATGATTGAATTGGATAACAAAAAATGTTGTTAGATAAGATGTGCATAAAATGTTTATCTGGAATGTGGACAATTGATTTTAGTATTTTATTTGTTTTATTATGTTTGCTAAGATTCAGTAGCTATAATGTGAGTGGAGGTTCATAGGGAGGGAGTGAGAAGAGAGGGAATGGCATTTTTTTTTGGATTGTTTACTTCAAAGTCAAACATCTATTAACATTATTGGCCATGTCACAGAATGTGACTTATCTAATATTTGTTTCTTATTATAGGTCCGATATGGTAATATACATTAAAAGTCAGCCTAATAACTGCATATTGTCATTTGATTGTATTTTCAATTCTGAAGGTATATTTGTTCAATAAATACAGATTGTCAAATTTTTTATGTGTTGTTGGTCACCTCAGGTTAGATTTTCTCCTAAAATTGTGTTTTATAGGTCATTTACTTTTTTATATTTTCAATGTATATGAATCATTCACAACATATATTTAGTACTTCCAAAAAGATAAATCTGATGTCAAAATTAATTCAGAGACAGACACCTACAATGCACACCTCTCCTCCCACCGTATCAAGCCTCTCACCTGACACACAAGAGCATGTTGTCTTGTGTGTCTCAGAGCAAGGCAGTGCTAAGGGCCTCTGTGACCTTGAAGAGGGCACTTCCAGAGATGGAAGAGATGGAAGAGATGGAAAACACATCATTTACAGCACTGAGACTGGGCTTGGGTCTAAAATAATTAGAATGATGAATGGTTTAATGATGCTAAAATAAGAACAAGTGTTAGCCTTATTGAAAAGGAGTAATCTCAGCATGTAGTTATCAAGTCTCTCACGGCTCGGCCCCACCAAACACGTGGTCAAGTGTGGCACACGCCTCCCATTCACTTTGCATTGGACGTGTGCTGAACGTGTTCTTGCGTCGGACAGGGGATTCTAGGAAGGCTCGGGTGAAGGGGGCAGGGGATCGCGACGTGTGTAAAGGGGAGGGACAAAAGTTGAAATTCAGTGAACTTTATGCAAAGGAGCGCGTCTTGCAGCGGGCGTTCGGCCATGCGATTGGACAATGGACATTCAATAAGTACTGGCAGACCCTACAGACTCGTAGAATTTCATTTCCATGTTTCAAGCACTTCCATCCACAAACTGGTGAACTCCCAGAAGCAGCCCCTAGAGAGGGTGCAGGGAATTGCCACGCTCGAGACCATGCCTTTGGCGGGGCCGAGCCGTCAGAGTACGACATTGGTCTTAAGTGGCCTAATTCTTTTATTTTAATGTAATTTGGGTAATTTTTGGGTAATTTGAGTAAAAGAAAGCTATCAACATTCCTACATCCTAAGATCCCTCATAATTCTGAGCAGATTTAGGAGTGTCAAAAAGGAATCCTAATAATTAAGAGTTGCCAGAAGGTGGCTGCATTGAGGCGACAATACAAGCCTTGCATATTATGTGGGGGCCAGGCCTGGGAGCTTCACCAGGAGAACTTTTGTGGGGGGGAGACTTTTAAATCTGGGCACATAGATTTCAAATATATATTTGATATTTTAAAATATGCTGGCTTAATCTGTATAAAAAATCACAAGCTTCAAGCTGAACATTTATTATAGAGACTGATAAATGGATCTGCAATTGACAATGAATAACTTCCTCTGAAGTTCATCTTGCCTCGTCTCTTTCCATCCAACCCCCAGTGTCGTTATGCCCGTGGTATACTGACAGCCCAGCAACACATTTTAAGAAAAATGTGTTCTTCGTTATTTCAAAGTTGAAACTTTACCAATGTTACTGAATCTATAATATAAGTGTTTACTGACATTTGGATACGTTTAACTATTATTCCACTGCATACATTTAAATATTTAAATTGTTTCTCAAACATGAGATATCAACTAAAAAACATTTTTTATTAAAAGAGATGATGGTCGTGGAACAATGGTGTTGTTTGAATAATATTATATCAATCAAAATGAGTACAAATTAGGGATGCACCGAAATGAAAATTCTTGGCCGAAACCGAAAACCGAAAATGAGGAAACCAAGGCCGAAAACCGAAACACAGAAATAAATTATTATGCCAATTATTAGTAGGCCTACCATTGCATTTATAGCTATGACTGTGTACTAACCTCACTAAAATCAAGGCATTGTAATTCAAAGAATAAATCAATTACAATTATTAAAAGTATAAAAATATTTATTTGCGGATGGTCCGTAAACTCGCGGCTGATAGCCGACAGCTCATAGAAGCTGTCTCATAGCGAGCTGTCGCTAAAGACGGCTCGTTTGGATGAAAACAAGGTTGTAGCTGGTTCTCTAGATTACTACATTTAGTCTTTTTCAGATATATGGAAATATGCCCACACCGCAGACATGTTAGCGCAGAGGCGCTTATCCAGACAAGCGTGTGCTGGCCGCAGTTTTTGTTTGCGTCATCACAATTTCCTGTTTCGGCCATGTTGTTTCGGTGATAAAAGTGTTTCGGCCGAAAGCCGAAAATGCACTTTTGGGCCATTTTCGGTGGCCGAAATTTCGGTGCATCCCTAGTACAAATATTAATTAAAGCCAGGTTAGAAAATTTGGAGAAATCAGCCACTGTAAAGTAGATCTGGAAAGTATCAACCTTAAAGATTCCACTCCTCCCTTCAAAGCAACTATACTAAAAGAGTGCGTGGGTAGACGCACAGGATGCACGGGTTTATTACAGACCTCTGACAGCCACTAATACTGGATGTTTTTCTTTGTTTTTCTCAGAGCATTTGATTGATTGATATTGCTGTCGGGACCTATAAAGAATTTCCATCAATAGGAAAGAAAATGCATCTAAAATAAATTGCCTACTCTAGCTTTAAGGCACACCTGTATGCTGTGGTGTTTGGGAAATAACTGTGTTCAGGATCGTCTGATCCTCTAGTAGTCCATCACAAAAACTGTATTTGCGCTAGAATTCCTGCCAAAATGTCTCTTTTCACATACTTTGTGCGCTTGCACTTGCGCTTTCTTTCTGTTCCTAGCTGCAGTACATCACATTTATGGTCTATGTGATGTAAAACTAAAAGTATAGTTGATGAAAAATTGGAAACCCTATGGAATGTCACATGATAATTAATAAATACTATATTAATACATTATATCTCTTCAAAGAAACCTTTTTTTTGGTTACTTCTCTTTTCTTCCTCCTAAACAAATCAAACAATAAAAATAAACTCTTTATGAACAGCTGTTCAATTGTAATAAGTGGAATGGGACAAGGTATAAATGGAATGAGATCCCCATTATGTTATATTTTCTAATTCCAACATGTGTTTTGTCTATGCTCATTACAGATGATAGTATGCACTCATATCACCAAGGCGTCTCTTTGAGCAATAAAATATTTCTTATTTTAGACCCCTAGCTTATTATTTTTTTGTTATTATTTGTATTATTTTGGGTGGTTTAAGAAAGCCTGATATTAAAAGATAAACCAAGGCATTAGAGTATACATGCAACACTAATTTATCCTCAGGGATAAAGGTAAATCCTGTTTGGTTAAAACTGGACACAAAGGAGGGATTATAATGAGATCCAATGAGAATAGGTGAAAACTATAAAAAGAGCAATCCTAGACAATCAAACAGACTGCTGTAAAAGCTCTTAAGTGATCGATAACAGCAGCAACCTTCCCATATTCCTGGAACGGTTCAATTATCACTGTTTAAGATATTCTCTGTGCAGTGAGGCAAAGAAAAAGAACAGAAGAACAATACCTTAATTGCACTAAAACATTGTTTTCAGATGGATGGTCATTATAACATTACATATATTATACTTGGGGGGCATGTACAGCTTTCAAAATATAGATATTTTTATTTCACAATTACTTTCTTGCTCTTCATTTTAATTATCTGCAGTAATACCGTTGTTTTATATGTCATCTATGTACATGAAAGCCTTCACAAACCCATGTATATTTTTGTTGCCGCTTTGCTGATTAACGCCCTGTTTGGAAGCATAACCATCTATCCGAAACTTCTTGTGGATCTGCTTTCAGCAACCCAAACAATATCCCTCCCTGCCTGCCGGTTACAAAGCTTTTTAATATACTTGTATGCTTCTTGTGAATTCACACTGTTGACAGCGATGGCTTTTGATAGGTATGTATCCATATGCAGACCTCTCCAATACCACTCCTTGGTCAGGCCACAAATTGTCAAATTCATTTTGGTTTTGGCCATTTCTTTGCCCACTTGCAAATTGGGAATTGGCATTATTTATTCGGCTCATTTAGGCCTATGCAGGTTTATGTTAATGAGAATCACTTGTGATAACTATTCGCTTGTCAAGGCAGGTTGTGGGGACTCTAGTGTAATTAATGCATATGGATTTTTTGTAATGGTATTTTCTGTAATTCCACATCTTATATTTATTTTGTTTTCTTACACAAGAATATTAATAATTTGTCTGAGGAGCTCCATGGATTTCAGGAGAGGAGCTCTTAACACGTGTCTCCCCCACCTTGTTATATTTCTGAACTTCACCATAATCATTTTGTTTGAGGTCATTCAAACCAGAATCCACTCTGGCATTCCACATATTGTTCGTCTTATAGTATCTCTCCTGTATGTTATGATTCCGCCTCTCTTCAATCCTCTCATGTATGGATTTAAAATGCAAGAGATATATCAACGTCTTGTAGCACTATTCAAGCTGAAATAACAGTATTTGTCAGACAGTGAGCTTCAAAACATACTTTCCATGGATAACAAAAAATTATTTTGTTTGATAAAATGTGCATAACATGTTTATCTGGAATGTGGACAATTACTTTTAATATTTTATTTGTCTTATTATTATTATGTTTGCTCACTTAAAAAAGGTAAACTAAGATTCAGGAGCTAGATTTGAGTGGTACAGAGGGAGGTAGGAAGCAAAGAGGGAGTGGCATTTTTGGGGCTGTTAATTTTCAAAGTTAAACATTTATTGAACATTATTGGCCATAACACAGAATGTGATTTAGCTAATATTAGTTCCTTATTATAGTTCAGAGATGGTATTAAAAATAAAAAATATATACACATAGTTTTTGTTTTTATAAGGCTGTTAAACAGCCTAATGCCCCTCAACATATAAACTGCATATTGTTACAAGTGTATGTTAATATAAGTGTATTTAGTTGTTAAATAGTTAAATAAATAGTTTTGTATAAATGCTAAATCTGTTACACGTTGTATCTGATGTTTTAGTGTTGTTTGATAGTACACTAGTTGGCGAAAAACACTTGTATAGGCACCTGTCAGCCTCATAGCCAACACAATCAATGTATTGTCAATTTATTTGTGAAGTTAAATCAAATGTTGAAGATAATAATTAATGATTGAAGTAAATACAATATTTACATCCCACAGCCATGTTGCCCGGAATGAATTACATTTTTTGGTCTTTGAACACATTCAGAGTCAGACACCTGCTCTACACACCCCTCCTCCCACCGTATCAAGCCTCTCACCTAACACACAAGAGCATGTTGTCTCAGCGCAAGGCAGTGCTAAGGGCCTCTGTGACCTTGAAGAGGGCACTTCCAGAGATGGTTAAAACACATAATTTACAGCACTGAGGCTAGGCTTGGTTCTGAAATAATTAAAATGATGAATGGTTTAATGATGCTAAAATAAGAACAAGTGACATCCTTATTGAAATGGCATTATCTCAGCATGTAGTTATCAAGTATCTCAGAGTACGACAATGGTCCTTAGTGGCCTTAATCTGTGAGTGATGTAATTTGGGTCCTTCTTCTACTTCTGGAATTAAAAGCAAGTTATCAACATTCCTACATCCTAAGATCCCTCCTAACTCTGAGCACATTTAGGAGTGTCGAAAAGGAATCCTATCAGTCAAGAGTTGCAAGAAGGGGGCTGCATTGAGGCGACAATACAATCTGTCAATATTATGGGGGGGGGGGGGGGGCAGGCCTGGGAAATTCACCAGGAGAACTCTTGTGGGGGGGAGACTTGAAATGAAACAGTTCAAATGGGATTTAAAATATATATTGGATATTTTTAAATATGCATGTCTTATTCTATCTAAATAATCACAAGCTTCAAGCTGAAAAATAATTATACTGAGACTGATCTGTGTTAAATTAACATCAATGGATCTGCAATTGACAATCAACAACTTCCTCTGAAATTCATCGTGCCCCATCTCGTTCTATCCGACCCCCAGTTCCAGTGTGCCCGTGGTACTGCGCTTTAACCAGAGTTACTGTAAGTGTGTGTTTCTAACAGCACAGCAACACATTTTTTTTTTCAAAGTATTTAACCATAAAAATAAGATCCCTCCCTTAAACCCTTCAAAAAAATTATCCCAAAACACATGATTAGCTTGCTAGCTTTAGCAATAGGTCTGCCTAGCCATGTGGAAGAGCGCTGTCATGCGCAATAAGTGCACTGACAGTGTGTGGGAAGGTGGGTAGACAGACAGGTAGGGAGCCCAATCCCAGGACCGTCTGATCCTCTAGTAGTCCATCACAAATCTGTATTTGTGCCAGAATTCCTGCCAAAATGTCTCTTCTCACGTACTTTGTGCACTTGCACTGTCCCTTATGATAATTAAATCAAAGCTACAACCTACAACCATGCATCATTATATAATATGATATAATTACACTTCTGTATATTGAGAGACATTTTTGTCTGTTCCTAGCTGCGGTACATCACATTTATGTTCTATGTGGTGTAAAACTAAAAGTATAGTATAAAAATTGGAAACCCTCCGGAATGTCACATGATAATTTGTACCTTGCGCACACATGCTTGCTTAGAGAACACATTTACATTATACAAACATTTGATCAATTAATAAATACTACATAATATTTCTGCAAAGAAACCTTTTTTTTGGTTGCTGCATTTTTCTTCTTCTTCCAAAACAAATCAAATGATAAAAATAAACTCTAAAAATGAATTTAATGACAAGCTATTAAATTATAATAAATGTGATGGGACAAGGTATGAATAGAATGAGACCCCCCATTGTGTTAACAGAAGAACATAGAATTGACTATACAATACAAAGCCAATTAGCTTTTAAACGGTCTACGCTTTGAGAATCTCTTAATAATTCAGTAAAAAAGTTGGAGTCAAATGTGCCCAAACGTTAAAAAGATCCTCACATTTTCCTGGGGAAGTTCCGGCAGAAAACAACGCTTTACAATTCAATGAAAATGTAAACTTGGTAGATCCACAATCTTGGTTCTAGGATCTAGTGGGATATG
Source organism: Micromesistius poutassou (assembly GCF_964030765.1). Taxonomy (NCBI): domain Eukaryota; kingdom Metazoa; phylum Chordata; class Actinopteri; order Gadiformes; family Gadidae; genus Micromesistius; species Micromesistius poutassou. The sequence continues at coordinate 7,838,005 of NC_140283.1, read as the reverse complement.
GATTTTATATTTTCTAATTGGTGTGTTGGAAGTATGCAATCATATCACCAAGGCGTGTCTTTGAGAAATGAAATACAGCTTCTTTTATACCGATAGATTATTATTAGTAGTATTATTTTGGAAGAAATATAATACAGTATTGGTATGATGCAATATTAAATTATCCTCAAAGACTGAGGTCCAACCTGGACATGAAGGAGGGATTATAATGAGATCCACTGAGAATTAGAAAAAACAATAAAATGAGCAAACCGTCAAACATAGACTGCTGTAAAAGCGCTCAAGTGCTCGATAACAGCAGCAACCCTCCCATATTCCTAGAACGGTTCAATTATCACCGTGTAAGATATTCTCTGTGCACTGAGGCAAAGAAAAAGGACCAAAGAACAATATTGTAATTGCACTCAAACATTGATTTCAGATGGATATTCATTACAACATTACATATCTTATACTTGGGGGGCATGTACAGTTGTCAAAATATAGATATTTATATTTCTCAATTACTTTCCTGCTCTTCATTTTAATTATCTGCAGTAATACCGTTGTTTTATATGTCATCTATGTACATGAAAGCCTTCACAAACCCATGTATATTTTTGTTGCTGCTTTGCTGATGAACGCCCTGTTTGGAAGCATAACCGTTTATCCCAAACTTCTTGTGGATCTTCTGTCAGAAACCCAAACTATATCCCAACCTGCCTGCCGGTTACAGAGCTTTTTAACATACGTTTATGGTGCTAGCGAATTCACACTTTTGTCAGCGATGGCTTTTGATAGGTATGTATCAATATGCAGACCTCTCCAATACCACTCCCTTGTCAGGATACAAACTGTCAAATTAATTTTGGTTTTGGCCTTTTGTTTGCCTATTTGTAAAATGGGAATTGCCATTATTTTGTCAATTAATATAGGACTATGCAAGTTTGTGTTGATGAGAATTATTTGTGATAACTATTCGCTTGTCAAAGCGGGGTGTGGGGACTCGACCATAAGCAATGCATATGGGCTTTTTGCAATGGTACTTTCAATACTTCCACATCTAATATTTATTGTGTTTTCTTACATAAGAATATTGATCATTTGTCTGAGGAGCTCCACAGACTTCAGGAGAGGAGCTCTTAACACCTGTCTCCCCCACCTTGTTATATTTCTGAACTTCACCATAATCGTTTTGTTTGAAGTCATTCAAAATCGAATTCCTTCTGGCATACCACATATTATTCGTCTTATAGTATCTCTCCTGTATGTTGTGATTCCTCCTCTCTTCAATCCTCTCATGTATGGATTTAAAATGCAAGAGATATATCAACATATTGTAACACTATTCAAGCTGAAATAACATTATTTGTCAGACAATGAGCTACTCTAGACAGAGGAATACTATTACTTCACTTGAATCTGAAACCAAAAAGATATACTGCTCCTAGATGTCCAAGTGCATGAATTATCTCATTCTAACCACATGTTGATTTGGAATTTGATAGAAATGCCATAGCCATCCATCAGCTGTTAGTGAGGGAAACGGTTTGTGAGAATATCTGTTGTGTTTGACAGTGCAACTTTTTCTGTATGTGACTATTCCAATTTTAAGCCACTCAAATGGCAGGAGAAGTTTTTCTCTTTTCTTTTTTCTCTTTACCCTCTCAAATCTTACCTACAGCACCTTGAAGCATTTTCATTCATTATGTGACTTATCTAATATGTCATTACAATTATAGTAATACACATTTAAATATATGGCATACATTTTAAAAAACATTTGCTTTGTGTGCATTTTTTTATTATGCTTTATTATCTAAAATAATGTTAAATAAATACAGTTTTTCGTAAAAACTGTTGTGTCTTTTGTCGCCTCAGGTTAGATTTACTGCAGACATTTAGAAAACCCAAATTTTGTTTTATATAGATTGTTCACTATTGGCTAGACATGAGACCACAACAGTGAATAATTCCTCCCGGTGTACTTCACTTACTTCCAAGACAGAATCTCCAGAAAAATGTATCGGTAATAATTAGATTTGAAGAAACTCTTTTAGGATCCTGAATCAGATAATATGTGTTAACAAACTGCCAAATGTTTCTTTATACATTCCTATATGACATAACCAGTCCTTTTTGCCATCTCAGACAGATGGGGCATTTGCTGTATGGAGGGACAGAGGACTTGCGACCCTTGGAAATTTATCTAGACAGAGTTTGCATAATTTAGCTAGCTCAAAACAAAAGTGAACTTCTCTAACTCCAACATGTTTCGTTATCTCTAAATTAGGCATTATGTGAAAGACGTTTTGAAACCATGGCAGAAAGTTGCCTATTTTATGAGCTCTTGCAGCTTCATCTGGACTCAAAACACCTGATATCTCATTTTGTCTGATGACATTTGAAATGACGGTTTGACCAGAATCAAAACCTGCTTAATTAATGTCAGGTACAAACTGATTCAATTCAAAGTGGTCAATAGATTACTACCACTATTCTAAGACCAAACTCCACAAAATGTATCCATCCGTTTCTCCTGTCATTTTGTGACAGATGCAAAGGTCTAGGCCTAAATCTTTTCAGAAAATGCAATAGCGATTGAATTTAAAAGCTATTTAACTATATTGTATTGTTAAAATAAAAACACAAAAATGGTTTAAAAATTTTGATATACGGCTGATATGGTTGTACAATTGTAATGTCTCCCACTACTACCTTTAGTGATAGGTTAACTTTGGTGCAATTCCTAGGAGTAATTCTGAGAGGCTTGATAGCTATGGGCTCGTGGTCACATGTGCCCAACAGTTAAAGGTTTTTAAAAAATCCTCACATTTCCATGGGGAAGCTGCAGTAAAAAATATGTTTTTGGACATTTCAAGGTCACTTGTGAAATCATGAGGTTTGTGGATCTAACTGCAAATGGATTTTATATTTTTTACAACCATCATGTTTTTTGTGTATGCTCTACACAGAATGAAATATGAGCTCATCATCACATAACAAATGCAAATCATTGAGCGAATATATAAAAATACTGCTTCTTGTTGGCTAATAGCTTATTATTTCTATTATTTTGGACGTTTTAAATAAAACTGATATCAAAGCATAAACAAGTACACATGTAGTATACGAGTATACATGATGCAATAATAAATTATACTCGAAGATTGAGGTCCATCTTCTTTAGGGAAAACCTGACATGAAGGAGGGATTATAATGAGATCCACTGAGAATTAGAATAAAAAATAAAATGAGCAAACCACCTAACAATCAAAGAGTGCTGTAAAAGCTCTCAAGGGCTTGATAACAGAAGCAACCTGTACCCATATTTGTAGAACAGTTCCATATATATTTTTTAGATATCCTCTGTGCACTGAGGCAAAAAAAAAACAGAAGGACAATACCTAAATTGCACTCAAACATTGATTCCAGATGGATTACAACAATACATATCTTATACTTGGAGGGCATGTACAGCTTTCAAAATATAGATATTTATATTTCTCAATGACTCTCCTGCTCTTCATTCTAATTATCTGCAGTAATACCGTTGTTTTATACGTCATCTATGTACATGAAAGCCTTCACAAACCCATGTATATTTTTGTTGCTGCTCTGCTGATGAACGCCCTATTTGGAAGCATAACAGTCTATCCCAAACTTCTTGTGGATCTTCTGTCAGCAACCCAAACTATATCCCAACCTGCCTGCCGGTTACAGAGCTTTTTAATTTACGTGTATGCTGCTTGCGAATTCACACTGTTGGCAGCGATGGCTTTTGATAGGTATGTATCAATATGCAGACCTCTCCAATACCACTCCCTTGTCAGGACACAAACTGTCAAATTCATTTTGTTTTTGGCCTTTTGTTTACCTTGTTGTAAAATTGGAATTGCTGTTATTTTGTCAACTCATATAGGACTTTGCAAGTTTGTGTTGATGAGAATTACTTGTGATAACTATTCGCTTGTCAAAGTGGGGTGTGGGGACTCAACCATAAGCAATGCATATGGGCTTTCTGTAATGGTACTTGCTATAGTGCCACATCTAATATTTATTGTGTTTTCTTACACAAGAATATTGTTCATTTGTCTGAGGAGCTCCAGGGATTTCAGGAGAGGAGCTCTTAACACCTGTCTCCCCCACCTGGTTATATTTCTGAACTTTACCATAATTGCTATGTTTGAAATCATTCAAAATCGTATCCCTTCTGGCATACCACACATTGTTCGTCTTATAGTATCTCTCCTGTATGTTGTGATTCCTCCTCTCTTCAATCCTCTCATGTATGGATTTAAAATGCAAGCGATATCTCAACGTGTTGTAGCACTATTCAAGCTGAAATAACAGTATTTGACAGACAATAAGCTACTAGACAGAGGACTACTATAACGGGAGTGGATTTTTTTGGGTTGTTTTATTTTGAAAGTCTTACTCTCTTTTGCTCTTTTCTTTGCGCTCTCTTAAATCAAATCTTACCTACAGTACCTTGAAGAATTGTAATTTATAATGCAACTAATCTAATATATGGTCCTTATTACAGGTCAGATATGGTAATATTCATTCAAATATACATAGTATATATTTAATAAGACAATGTGCTTTGTGTGCATTCAATTTTGCTTTAATTATGCTATTTAACTGTCACTCAACATAATAACTGCATACTGTTTCAAGTGTATGAAAATACAAGTGTATTAAAATACAAAGTTAGATTTGTTTAATCAATACTGATGTTGTAAACTCTGTTGTGTATTTGTGACTGTCATTTATAGACTAATAGTTGTTAAAATGAACAGTCATCTCTGTCCTCCTACAAAGCGATTTGACAGGTCTGCCTAATAAACAAATGTCTCACAACATCTGATCTGCAATAGCCAATCTACAACCTTCTCAGAAATTCTCCTCACCCATTCTTGTTTCCTCCAACTGTCTGTTGGTCTGCCTGTAGAAGGGTGCTCTAGCAAGAATAAAGAGTGTTTCTATCTGCACAGCAACATATATATATTTTTTAAACGTATTTCTCATTATTTTTCAGTTAACACTTTTCTTTTCCAATGTTAAAGATATATACAATTAGTATTGCCAAGGGTTAACCAACATTCTGACAAGTTTAGCTATTTCTACCCTGCCTATGGTCAATTTTTAATTGCTTCTCAGAAATTAGCTATAAACTAGAAATACGTTTGCATTCAAAGAGATGATGATTGTGCAATATTGGTGTTCTGTGAATAATATTCTATTTAAGTAAAATATGAATTTAGGGGAACGCCTGTTTGCTGTAGGGATTGGTAAATAATCGTGCTAAATTCATCTCTTTCTCCAGTAGCCTACACCAAAACTGTATTTGACAAACAAAGAATAAAATTAACTATCTGCGCTAAAATTCCTACAGAACTGTGCATATCACACACTTAATTCACTTGCACCATCCCCTCCCATACTGAGACCAAGCCGAGACCATACATCCTAACATGTCATGATAGTAACACACGTCTGGATATTGTCTGAACTTTCTTCCTGTTACTACTGCGTCACGTCACATTCAGGGTCTATGGCGAGACATTCATTTTTTTGGTTCTCCACCTTGTGAAGCTCTTTATATAGGCCTTTACCTTTTCAGAAAAGCAATAGCTATTGAATTTAAAAGCTATATACCTATATTTTCATGTTAGAAATACTGCAATAATGTCTTCAAACTTTTGATTGACGGCTGATATGGTTGTATAATAGTAACTTCTTCCACTCCTAAAAGCCGGGTCCTACTCTTGGCTAACAGTAGGTCAAGGTAACGCACTCCCAGGTCCTACTTTGAGCTGTGAGTACCTTTAGTGATAGGGTAACTTCAACTTTCGTTCATGGATCTAACTGCATATGGATTTGACATTTTTTACAACCAACATGTGTTTTGTGTACGCTCTACACAGAATAAAATATGAGCTCATCACAACAAATGCATATAATTGAGGGAATAAATTGGCCAATAGCTTGTTATTTCTACTATTTTGGAAGTTTTAAATAAAACTGATATCAAAGCATAAAGTACACATGTGCAATAATAAGTCAAAATATAGATATTTATATTTCTCAATGACTCTCCTGCTCTTCATTCTAATTATCTGCAGTAATACCGTTGTTTTATACGTCATCTATGTCCATGAAAGCCTTCACAAACCCATGTATATTTTTGTTGCTGCTTTGCTGATGAACGCCCTGTTTGGAAGCATAACCGTCTATCCCAAACTTATTGTGGATCTTCTGTCAGCAACCCAAACTATATCTCGCCCTGCCTGCCGGTTACAGAGCTTTTTAGTATACGTGTATGCTGGTTGTGAATTCACACTCTTGTCAGCGATGGCTTTTGATAGGTATGTATCAATATGTAGACCTCTCCAATACCACTCCCTTGTCAGGACACAAACTGTCAAATTAATTTTGTTTTTGGCTTTTTGTTTACCTTGTTGTAAAATTGGAATTGCTATTATTTTGTCAACTAATATAGGACTATGCAAGTTTGTGTTGATGAGAATTACTTGTGATAACTATTCGCTTGTCAAAGTGGGGTGTGGGGACTCAACCATAAGCAATGCATATGGGCTTTTTGCAATGGTACTTTCAATACTTCCACATCTAATATTTATTGTGTTTTCTTACACAAGAATATTGTTCATTTGTCTGAGGAGCTCCAGGGACTTTAGGAGAGGAGCTCTTAACACATGTCTCCCCCACCTGGTTATATTTCTGAACTTCACCATTATCATTATGTTTGAAGTCATTCAAAATCGAATTCCTTCTGGCATACCGCATATTGTTCGTCTTATAGTATCTCTCCTGTATGTTGTGATACCTCCTCTCTTCAATCCTCTCATGTATGGATTTAAAATGCAAGAGATATCTCAACATATTGTAGCACTATTCAAGCTGAAATAAATGTTTGTCAGACAATGAGCTACTCTAGACAGAGGAATACTATTACTTCACTTGAATCTGAAACCAAAAAGATATACTGCTGCTAGATATCCAAGTGCATGACTTATCTCACATTCTGACCACATGTTGATTTGGAATTTGATAGAAATGCCATAGCCAACCATCAGCTGTTAGTGAGGGAAACGGTTTGTGAGAATATCTGTTGTGTTTGACAGTGCACATTTTTCTGTACAAGACCATTCCAATTTTAAGCCACTCAAATGGCAGGAGAAGTCTTGCTCTCTTTTTCTCTTTACCCTCTCAAATCTTACCTACAGTACCTTGAAGCATTTTCATTCATTATGTGACTTATCTAATATGTCATTACAGTTATGGTAATACACATTTAAATATATGGCATACATTTTAAAACCCTTGCCTTGTGTGCATTTGATTTTTTTATTATGCTTTATTATGTCAAATAAATACAGTTTTTCGTAAACATTTGTTATGTGTCGTTTGTCACCTAGATTCAGATTCATTGCCGACATTTAGAAAACTCAAATTTTGTATATAGATTTAGGTTTACTATTGGCTAGACATGAGACCACAACAGTGAGTAGTTCCTCCCTGTGTACTTCACTTTCTCCTAAGACAGAATCCCCAAAATGTATCGGTAATAATTACATTTGAAGAAACTCCCATAGGATCCTGAATCAGATGAGATGTGTTAACAAACTGCCAAATGTTTCTTTATACACTCCTATATGTCATAACCACCAACTCAGACAGATGGGGCATTTGCTATATGGAGGGACAGGGGACCTGCGACCCTTGGAAATGTATATAGACAAAGAGTTTGCATAATTTAGTCAGCTGAAAACAAAAGTGAACATCTCCACTTCCAACATCTTTCATTATCTCCAAATTATTATTATGTGTAAGAAATATGACAGAGAGTTGCCTATTTAATGAGCTCTTGCAGTTTTATCTGGACTCGAGACACCTGATATCTAATTTTGTCTGATGACATTTGGAATGACGGTTTGACCAGAATCAAAACTTGCTCAATTAATGTCAGGTAAAAATTTATTCAATTCAAAGTGGTATGAAAATGATTCTAACATATTGGAAATTCCCTATACCCCCATGTTTTAAGAAATGGCTCACTGAAATGATCATAATCATACAGATGGAGAGAATACGCTTCTATAAATCTAAAGCACCCAATAGATTTCTGAACATACCCATTTATTGACTACCTCAAAAGGTAAATAATTATTAATTATAGTCTGTAGGGAGCCTGTATGCTTTATCTGTATTATTGTAATACCTGATATTCTAATACATTTTAGAAAATTGCTGTTTTTCGATAATACACACACACACACACGCGCACAAACGTCCAGATGTGAAAAACAATTAGCCTATATATAAATAGTCTACTTTTTATATATGTATATTTATATATTCATATATTTAATATTTAAGAGTATGCTTGCTGGCGAAAAACAATATTCAGTAGTCATTGTACCACCTGTCAGCATCATATCCAACACAATCAATGCAATATCATAGATTTTAATTTGTTCAATTAAGTGAAATTTGAAAGATTGATTAGTCAATTTGGAGAAAACAGCCAGAGTAAGATAGATTCTGAAATTATCCAGCTGTCAGGATGTAAAGAGAATTTCAACAAATACGATAAAAAATTCCTTTAAAATAAATGTCCTAACCTAGTTTTAATATAGATAATACGTTCTTTAAAAATACAATAATGAACATGTTAACTTGTATTTTCAGATACGTCAGACTCTTTGCAATGCACACACCCCCTTATCGAGTCTCTCACCTGACACAGAAGAGCATGTTGTCTTGTGTGTTGCAGAGGAAGGCAGTGCTCAGGGCCTCTGTGAGCGGGTCTGTCCGGAACACCACTAAGGGCATCATCTGCACCAGAGGACTATGGGTGCGAGAGGCATGGAGGTGGACTACAATAGCAGCCAGACCCAGTAAATGGGAAGTGGTCAGTGATGCCCCCTTAGGACAGATAGGGGTAAAGAAAAAAAGAAGATATATATTATATGGGAAACAATACTAGAACAGGGAAATGTTGAGCATTGAAAATCGGATGCTAAGAATGAAGAGCTAGAGCTACATGTTACCTGGTTATGAAACAGGTCCCAGAGTCTGTGCATCAAGACAGAGACTAGCTCTGTGTGACCAAGCAGGACATTGACATACTGGGCTGCCCACTGACTTTGTCTGGAGAAGTGCACAGGAGACATGGTGAACTATGCTACAAGTATGTTATTTAAAAAAAAAAACATAACAAGTTCAACATATGTGTCCATCAGCACAAAATAGACAATGTAGTCCCCCAGATATCACTTTTTGGATAGAAGTTGTATGGCAACTTGCATTGTCAACTAGATTTGTATTTGTAATTCCTTGTTCCTTGTTTCAAATGTCTAATACAATTTACCCCATGGTTGTAATTATAGAGATCAAGGATATTATATTATAGAGATTATCGATGTCAGAGAGTGTCAGATTTATTGATCACTGAAATGCATGAAGAGGATAATTATACTATTATTGCTGCATGTATAGCCTGAGGCCCCTGTGGTGTAGGCTCCTACCTATTGGGTGGACTAGATGCATCTAAAAGACACTGGCAGAAGGTTCTCAGGATACTGTCCACCACCTGGGGATCACATTGGAAACATCATGTGAGATGGGAACTAACACCCACAACCAGACAAAATTACATCACTGGTTGTCATCAAGCCTGCACTGGCTTGCACCAACTGAGAACTGGAGGAATCGTGAGCTAAGCCGTGTGCATACATTGACATGCAGCTTGCACGTCAGAGGCACATCTATGTGAAGCTTGATGACCCGCGGTTCCTCCTTGTCGCTGGCCCGGTCTGGGAAGATAACGCCCAGGGTGTGAGAGATCCTGGCCAGCTGTGCAGAGAACTCTGTAGTGGGTGTGACCACCAGAGAAAGAAGGTAGGTGAGTTTACATTTGGTACATTTTAAGCAGATGATTTTATCCAAAGTGAGATTTAGAAGAGTTGAGTCATACAATCAAAATTGTAGTACTTGTCACATTTCAAGACCAACTTTCTAAAAGAAAGTGCAGAACATTGATAACACTTACAATTAGAAGGTTGGTTTAAAAAAGGTGTATAGCTACATAATGTGATTCCTTTTGTGTGGCTTTTTTGTGTCGTGACTGAGTCTTCCATACGTCTTGGTCAGGGTGAGCTTGTGCATGTGCATGTGCATGTGCGTGTGCGTGCGTATGTGTGTGTGTGTGTGCGTTCCATCTCATCTTACCTCCATCTTCACCCACGGTGACCAGCCTCCTTAACGCTTTCAGCTGAACATTTAACCCCTCCAGAGGATCACTATCACCGTCATATTTCTCTATACATGATGTCCCTTTCTCTGGGGACACACAACACATTCAACTCAGAGTCCCCTTACACACAAATATGTGTTAGAATAGAAAACAACAATCTGCAGAGGGGTATGGTTTCCTTCCACAAGCATGTGTGCGCGCATACACACACACACACACACACACACACACACAGTAAAGGTTAGTCCAATGCGGTACTTGCAATGTAACCAATTGGCTAACAATACCATATTAAGGATAATTACAAAGTCTAACAAGCAAGACAAAGATACATATATAGAGTTCACCATTGCCACTTCATATGAATAAGCTTTGTGTTGTTCTTGTTGTAGTCATGTGTAATATTGGACGATGTAGGCTATATAGTAGTAGTATTAGTACCGGTACTAGTACTGGTACTAATACTAGTACTGGTACTAGTAGTAGTACTAGTAGTACAGACAACATACAGGAGATAAGATAAGATACCCACTGTTCTGCTGTCTCTGCCTCTGACATGCCTCAACATAAGAAGAGTACTGGCCGGCAGGAATCTTTTCAGTTCTGAAGAAAACACAAACATTATTTAAGCAATGTTCAACATTCATTGTTGTACAACGAAGCTGTCCGAAGGATTCTGTGTGTGCCGTCTGTGTAGACAGTATGACTTAGATTTTCAATTGACCAAAATCAAATTGTATTTTTTATATCATTCATCCTGATGTTGGCATGTTTGACATTTTGTTACTCACTTTTTTAGGGCATCAATGAAACTCATCTTAAGGTCAGCCTTCAAAGGAAGCTGCAAACAGTCATATACACAGAGTTAACATTTGGAAGACTCCAGCTGGACAGTAAGTATCTCGAAAAACCAAAATCCTATGCTAGAGGACTTTCCCTAGATTTTTCATCCGCATTCAATACCATACAGCCGGACTTGCTTCTCACTAAAATGGTTCAGTTACACATTTACCCTTTTGTTATTCAGTTTTATCATACGTTTCTCACTGACAGGACTCAGCATGTAAAGGTTAATAAGACACTGTCCTCCCCCATCAAGACCAGAGTTGGGGCACCCCAGGGATGCATTAGATAGGGTTGAAATATTCAGATGATTCTACCTTAATATCGCTGATGATTTTTTTTTTTGACTGACAGTGATGACCCGAGACAGTACCAGTGTAGTGTTGACCGGCTAGTGGATTGGTGTGACAAAAAAAAAGGAAATCATTTTTGGTCTTGCTCCTGGTGGTACAACACCGCCTGTGGCTATCCATGGTATTGATATTGAACAAGTTCCATCTTACAAATATCTGGGGGTGATGATAGATGCAACCTTATCATGGTCCTCTCATATTGACTATATTTGTAAGAGGGTACAGCAGTGTATCTATTCCCTACGCAGACTTAGATCGTTTGGTGCTAGCAGTCCGATTTTGTCTCTCTTTTATACGTCTGTTGTTCAAACTGTGATGTTGTACTGTAGCACGGCCTGGTTTAACAGCCTATCTATAGCCTATAAAAACAAACTTTATAGCCAAATTAAGATCTGCGCTAAAATTACTGGTAGGCCTGTTGAGACCGTGTTACACTCCTTTAAAGATGCCCAGACCAAGAGCATGCTTAGACTGGCGAAAAGTATCTCCTCTGACCCCTTACATGTTTGAAATGGAGAATATGAACTGATGCCCTCCATGAGGCGGTTTAGAGTCCCCAAATTTAAGAAAAACAGACTGAAGAACTCTTTTGTACATCAGTCTGTCCTGCTGCTAAATCAGTATTGATAATTCAGAGGGTATGTTTTTTTTTTGTTTTTGTTCTTTACTTTCTGTTCTTGTGACTAGTCCTATATTGTATGTCTCGTTGTGTATCTTGAACGGAGACGCCATGGAGGCAAAACAAATTTCAGTGTAAGCTGACAATAAAGTTGTATTGTATCGTACAGTTCCAAACTCTTCAAACTAAAACTGAAATGCAACTGTCTGATTAATGAACTCAAATGTATTTTGGCATTTCATGTTTTACTATTTTGTTTCCAAATCCCATATGTGAATTGAGGTACTGTGAAACATGCATGCAAATCTGATATTCCATGCAGTCGGGGCAGACTAAACGTGTGTCTCACCACACGTGGTGTCATCAGGGCTGGGAGAAACCGGTTGAGGAAATATGGCCTCCGGAAAATACTGTTCACAGAGATTGGAAAGAGGCAGTCATCCATCTTTAACTCAGTCATTTTACTTCTCCCATTGTGGTGTACGGGTTGTGTCAAAGTGTAAATAAGTGGCCATAATATTTTATTTGTTGTTCTACACTTAGATTTAGTGAATACAGTGATATTAAAAGAAAAAACTGTTATGAAGCAGGTAGGGTCATAATCTTGCATTGTAATTCGGACAGAAACTGTATTGTTGTCGTGACATTAAAATACCTGGCCTCCATGACCGTGGCAGAGATTCTTCCTGTGGTCGTGAACAGAGACAATGCCTTCTCCACATCCTGTAAGGCTTGACACTGGTGCTAAGGAAATAGTAATCCACATACACACATACAACAGCATACACTCATCAAAGACCCAGTATCAACCAAGTTGTATTGTTTAGACAAAAAGTGCATTATTTGAGCCCAACCACTGAGTCACTGTCACCTTCCCCGGTTCTCCAGTGGCCCCAGAAACATCTTCGTACATACTCATGTCCTCCACTGACACCTACAGAAGGAATGCTATTAGGAATCTGGCCTAGGTATTTAGCTATTTGTCTAGATATCTAGATAATTTACAACCTCACCTTGAGGTCGGCCAGCCTGGTCTTAGCAAGGGAGACGTACTCCTGCAGTAGACTGCGGTGCTTCACTGCTGTGTAGGGGGGGTGCAGCATGTGAACCTAAGATAGGAAGGATCAGGAGAAAATGTGTTCTTCAGAAATGTAAATAACTAACTATGATTGACATAAGTTCCGGAAAATTGAATGAATGAACGCAATAAAGTATTCAACAAAAAAACAAAAAGATAGGAAGGATAGGAACATGTGCAACAGCTGAGGGCTGAGAAGATGATTAGGATGATGGAAATTGTGGTGGCTGGGATCAGATCAATTGTACTGTGTACCTACACACAGTTAACCTCTAGGATCTTGTTGGTTATAGCTATAGTGGTGTAGGGTTACCTTGAGGTACTGTGGGGGGTCAAAGGGCACCAGGTCGGACAGGAACTTCAGCAGGAACACCAACGATTTTTTGCTGCTCCCATGGTAACTGCTATGTCCACCAAAAGACAGCTAATATAAAGTAGAAAGGAATTATACATTAAGTGTGATATGTGATTATAAAGTAATTTCAAACGATAAGTATAAAGTTCAGAAAGGTTTTAAAATACAATTTCTGGGGAAAAGTAAATTCAAGTTAAATTTACTGGCGTCATTGATTTTGTTTGTGATCAGGGGTATATTGTTAAATTATGTTATGGAAAATTAGATCATGAAGGGCCGAAACACAATCCAAATAAAATGTGATGTTCACATGTGGCTCTTGGTCTAAACCAGTGCAGATTAAGCTGCTCAGTGAGAGGACAGTGGTTGTCTGGGACTTGGGTCAGGGGAGGACTAACCTTAAACCATTCGCTGTAGGAGGGGAAGAAGCTGGGGCCCTCCAGGGCCCCCTGGCGAGCCAGCAAGAAGGCTGTAATCATGTTCTCTAGATCATAGCCTTCAAATGCTGAAGTCAGCAACTGGCCCAGCATGTCTGGAAGAGGCAGAGAGAGAGGGTTGTATATCCTTCAGTCCTTCAGGTCAATCCAAAGCATTGGATTTTACTAAATGTATTTCCTGTGTAACTAAGCAGTCAACTACATTCAATGATACAGATCATGATATTATGTAGGGACCTTTGAGGCAGGGCTGGGCATCAGGGTTGAAGACCAGCAGTGTGGATAAGAAGCTGAGGACATTCTGCCAGTTCACTTCGTGAGTCTCCAACACCTGCTGCAGCTGATGGAGCAAGTCCTCCACACTGAAGACTATGGCCAGCTGTATAAGGCAAGACACACACACACACACACACACACACACCAAGGCTTGCTGATTAATACATTTAATTAAAAAATGCAACATGATGCAAACGTTTATTCACTAAAGTGTGGATTTAGTGGTGGGTTAATTGCAGTTCAGACTGCAAAAGTATATTTTTGAGGATTTATTTCTACATCCATGAAGCACCTAAAGATGACCCTTTCTGTAGTGTAGACATTCACTTATATGCATTCCATATTCAAGTGTAAATCCCAGTGTTTGCGCCTGGCACATTTATTTTCCAACAGAAAAAAGCAGTGGCCTGAGAGAGAAAAGAGAATCCTGGACAGCCTTTACCCGTAACTCAGGCTTTCACAGGGGGCTGTGGAATTCAGAGGCGGAGTACGAGAGACACTCGTTTTCCCAAAGCAGGTTGCCAAAGGGTACATGCTCTCATGCAACGTTGTAGACATGCACACCTCCATCGCCGTACGGCTCGGTCAACATGCAATATGAAAAGATGTTTCACCTTACGAAACAGGACAGTCAGCAACCTGCTGGTTTTAGCAAAGCTCCAGTCGTTCTGCATAGCGATGGCATCTGACACTGTGGGAGGAGGCAAAAGGAGACATTTCAAGACATGGCGTGCCTTGAATGGGGTAAAGAAGTGTTGGCTTAGGGGGCCGGATGGAGTGTTTCAGCGGGACAGGTCGCTGGTGGGCCACCTTTAAGGCGAGGTTTGTAGGTGAGTGTCTGTGTGAGGCTGTGCATGAAGAAGCGGCGCAGGGCTTCTGGCGACGCTGACGTGCCACACAGAGATGCATCCAGCAGCTGGATCCTGTGCAGGAGGGACATGTACAGGGAGACTTACTTTTTGAAAATAGAGACCAGAAGAGACCATCATTACCATTATGATACGGAGTGTTATGCTCCATGGTCAGTCTATCATGTAGCAGCTTTTTCTCACAGTGGTTCTACTGAGTAGGACCGATGCACTTTGTCTCCATAGTAAGCCTGAGTACTCACCAATTCTCTACTGCTGCCTCACCGCATGGCTGGGCATGCAACCTATCCAAGCTGTCTAGGAGCCCAGAGAGAAAGTGATATCCATTATGCTGTCCATTATGCTCAGACAGTTTAATGTTCCATGGTTAGGGGAATTCAAATAGGCGTCCACTTGTGTACATACTTTTTTAGAAAAAATAAAGGTAGTTGAAGAATCTATCATGACTAGCATAGCTGGGAGGGAAACAAGACTCACAATAGAGCATGTCGTCCAGTATAGAGCAGCAGGTGACTGAGGTCCTCCTGCTAGGTCCCAATGGGCCCTGGTTCTCCTCAAAGCCTGTCCCCACCAGGACCCCCACTACTGCTGCAATACACACACAGTCAACCATTCCATAACAATATACGTATGTTATATATGTAATAACAATAGCCTTGATAGGCGTTTTGAAGACACATATTGTTGTAGGTTTCACATATCACTATCAAGTTCAGGTAGACGTAGGTGTCGATTCAGAAATGATTACAAAATGTTTGATCATTTTGTCCTGACAGTCTAGCATTTAAGCTCAGACACTGGGTAAAATGTAAAAAAATGTATGCGAATAAATAAATGCAAATGATCGCACTTTAGCTTTCACACATTTCTCAGTAACAACAACCTATAAACAAACCCTACTCCTGCTGTTGTTGAATGTAGTCCAAACAGGCTATGTTCAAAATAATTAAATTAAAAATTAAAAATACACATAGCACATAAAATGTCATGGTCATGCTGAAGACACCAATAATTTTTTTATGAAACTTGCTTGTGCATATATCTATTAAATGATGTCATGTCAAATCAGAAACAGATTGAAGACTTTTGAGTGCTCATAAGAGAGTAAATGTTTTGGTTCATAATGATGAAAAACTACAGAAGATGCCACCCAAACTGCCTTTTCCTCAGCCAGACGAGGCATATGACATCTCTTACAGGAAAGAACTGCCTGCTGAATGTCTCTCTCCTCTTCCACCTCCTGCTCCTCCTCCTGTTGGGCCTGCAGTAATGTCCTACTACAGAGAGCCTTCAACCCAGCCACCATCCACACCCTCGCTTCTTCATCGCTGCAGAGACGAGACAGATGGACAGAGATGTGGTTCTGCTGGTTTGGGGAAGGTAGACTCTACAAACTAAATATGTTATATGATAAAACCAATTTTACAGGTTACAGTTTCTGATGATTTAAATCATGATTTAATTACACAGCCTTTAACAAAAGGGATCTGTGGTACTGGGCTGCTACACAAAAAGAATTGGTGTTGTATTTAACTGAAGCTTAAGTGAATCTCAGAGGATTTAACTATTTTGCAAAGTAACTTTCTTTATGCTTGATGAAAAAGGAACCAAACTCCTTTGTTTAAGCAACCTCACACAACACCAACTGCATATCATAAAAAGCATATTGCAAATCACCCTTGTCACCGTGACATGACGGATAAGCCGCAAGGGAAACAGAAGGAACGCTTATCTTTTTGTACCAGTATGTGGTTTTTTGAGTAACATAAGAAGATTAAAGATCACTTTACCTCTCTAAAATGTATTTGATGCTCAGGATGTCCTGAGCGTAAAGGTGGTGTGCGACCTCTAGCTTGTACTGTGTCTAGAGGAGACAAAATAATTAAATTAAAATAGTTCAATTATAAATAAATACTTTTTTGAGACAAAAAACTTGAATGAATGTGAATGTGAACCTGTTCATACTCTTATGCACAACAATTTGCACATATTCAAACCATAAACATTACAAGCATACCCACAATTTCACATACATAAGAACATACTGACGCTCATTAACACACCTGATGCTTTGTGTACTCCTGCCAAAAGAGCTTGGGGCAGAAGGCTCCGAGAGATAGCAGCTCTCTGGTTGCGAGCAGCAGTGAACACAGCTGAACCTGGAGGGATCACGTTCACACATAGAAGAACCACATGTTTACTTTGGAACTACCGAAATGCAATGGCCCTCTTCACGTTTCACGGACATCTTCAAAATATAGAATCTTACTCAAGACATGTTTTGCATAGTATCCACAATACAAGCCAATCATTCCAATACTTACTCGCTGACAAGAGGTGAGCAGTACTCTCTTGACCCCATTGCCCTCTTTAGTTTCATAATCATCATCTTCCTCATCTTCATTACAAGTCATTCTCAGTCTCTCCAGGATAGTCCTGACCGAGAGAGCGATCAATGACACGCCTAGCTTGTCCGCCTGCCGCTTCAACACAGGCACTAGGGATGAAATATAAATACAAAGAATTCATAAATAAATACAATCCTGGCATGCACATTGTTACACGTAAACACAAACAGACTGAGCATGCAGAGATGAAAAGAGAAAAAAAGCAAATTCAGATCGACCCCAAGCCCACAAAAGACACAAAAACACAGAAAACCAATTAGGACGTGATTCATCATTTCCGAGAAATGCTGCCAGAGCATTCAGGGATAGGGCAGAAGGAGATGTCATTACTGGCATTAGGAGGGAAGCACTGTTTCTCCTGCTATGTCTCCTGCTCTATCTCCTGCTCCTGCTATGAAAAAACGTTGTTTATGAAGGGAAATGGCAAAAACTCACCTAGAAGTGATCCAGCAAGAGCTGAGGAAAGAACCTCTGAGACAGTCTGTTCCGGCTGTGCATTTTCCACACACGTCTCTGCGGAAGGCCGTGGAATCTTCATGGAAGAAAATGAATATAAGCACCCAGTGGCATTTCATTTCAGTAGTTGGTATTGAATGAATAGGGAGATAGGACCAATTGAAATAATTGATTGTTGAACAATATTTTTAAAACACATGACTAAAGGCCTATGTATTCCAAAGGACAAACATAATTACTACTACAAGAAGTACGTGCAAATGCCAATGCAACCATTTCACTTCACATACATTTTATACCAAACTTAAGTACTATTCTCACAACGGCTTAGTCAACTAACCACGACTTCCGAGAGCAGGCCTGAGATGTTCTGGTGTCGGTACAACAGTTGGATGGCTGCCTCTTGGAGCTCCTTGGTATCCTCCGCCTTTGGCCTCTTTGTCACACGACCAGCTGTGAATTTAATGTTGATATCAGTTGACATCACCGGCAATATTCACAATATAATGATGTTTCTTCTCTGCAGATACATATAATGGCAGTTAACAGTAATATTAGTGTGACATATAGTTTGATATTATTGCAAAATATATAGCATGTGAAAGTGTCAGCCTGGACATCTTACATTGGAATTAGGTCCAGTTTCATATCTAATATAAATAAACTATCAGGTAGGCTACTAAGAAATATATCAATAATGTTAAGAATATTTTTGGATAGAGTGCTAGTAATATAGTTAGAATAGTAACAATGTTTTATATAGGAACAGCGTATTATTTTGTAATGTCACAAATGTATCTATTGTGCATCCACTTACTAACTCGATCGTATTCAAACTTAATCTCCTTAAATGATGCGAGATTACAGCTGTCATACTATTGTGCGGTAAGGGCTAGTTCATCTCTACGTCACATCGCAACGACCCCCGCCATTTTGAAAGCAAACGAACAAATGTTGGTAGTAAGGGTTTCTTCTTCATTGTATTAGTACTAAATCGTAAAATGATTTGTCATTATGTGGAGACATTGGCGTGTTCGAAACTGCCGTTTCTCATGCGAGAAAGTTTTCATTAGCCTAGGTTACGGTAAATTCAGGTTGCCTTAGGATTTTACGTGAAGGTACAACTCTGATGGCAGAGAAACAACAGAAAACTAGATGAAGTATGACGTCGACGCGACTCCGAAGGCGTGTTGATGATGACGGTGGTGTTTGAACGAGTTGAAATTAGAAGTGTTCGTGTTGACACTCAACACTCAGTAATGATAATGAATTACGTTTTATGAGGAGAGGAAACAAACCCTTTGACTCACCAAGGAGGCTTTCGAGAGTCCTTTTTTGAGAAACGGAGCTTAGGTTTAGTGACATTATATTGTTATTGTGACAAGTCAACTTAAATACTACTAGCCATTTGTAGTAGCCGTGTTTAGCTATCTATATGCTTTTTATCCTTAGTTTAAAAATATTTCGTTCTGCACTGCCATGTTATGACATTTACGTCCATG
The DNA here is from genome assembly GCF_964030765.1 of Micromesistius poutassou. Taxonomy (NCBI): domain Eukaryota; kingdom Metazoa; phylum Chordata; class Actinopteri; order Gadiformes; family Gadidae; genus Micromesistius; species Micromesistius poutassou. The sequence continues at coordinate 7,818,548 of NC_140283.1, read as the reverse complement.
TGTCTTCGCGCTCTACTGGCTCATTGGATGACACCGAAGCCAATCAAGATTATCCGGCTGGAGGGACAAGAGCTAACCCTGAGTTTCTTTCAACCTATTTCATAGTCTGGTTTCAACCAAGTTTTGTAGTTTGTGTGTGGTGTTTTTTTAGTACCACAGCAGACAGCAGACCAAAAAAAAACGCGGTGTGTGTGTGTGCGTGTGTGTGTGTGTGTGTGTGTGTGTGTGTGTGTGTGTGTGTGTGTGTGTGTGTGTGTGTGTGTGTGTGTGTGTGTGTGTGTGTGTGTGTGTGCGTTGATATTATTCATTCCTAACCATTTGATTCCATAATTACCACATAAAGTGTACTTGAGCCTGATAATAAATAAATAAAGTAAATAATGGGTATCCCATTATAAATGATGGGACTCCAATTAGGTCCAACAGGTTAATGATAACAAAGTAGCATGGTCAGATGGACTTACAGACTAGTGTGTGTGTGTGTGTGTGTGTGTGTGTGTGTGTGTGTGTGTGTCTGTGTGTGTGTGTGTGTGTGTGTGTGTGTGTGTGTGTGTGTGTGTGTGTGTGTGTAATCCGTCCTTTATATCATGCGGTACCTTAGTTTTAGAAAGAACATAAGCACTTGACAAAGAGAATAAATTATTTGAATGCATGAACATGAAGAGATGATTCTGAAACCCAGCCCACCCCACCTCCCTCAGCCCCTTCCCCCTGTCTCATCCACCACCCACACACACAGGCCACAAATTGCCCTGCCGACTACTTAGCCTGTAGACAGCAGACAAAAAAAGATCAGACCGTGTGGTGGTGTGTATGTGTGGGTGGGTGTGTGTGTGTGTGTGTGTGTAAGACAGCTGAGTAGATGGCCTGTGTCTGAGACAGATGACCTTGTGCACATGCACACACCCAACACATGCGCAGACACACACACTCACACACATGCACACAGACATTACACATTACATTATATTTGTTAAGTGGACGCTTTTATACAAATCAACTTACAATAAGTGCATTCAACCATGACGATACAACCCATAAATTGCAAGAATCCTGCAAGTACATTTAATTGGTTAAAAAAGCAGAGACATTTTTTTATACATTTTATTTAAATTCAAATGATTCCTTTATGAGCCAAGATGCAGTCGGAAAATATTTGTTTTTAGTCTGCGACAGAAGATGTAAGGGTTTCTGCTATCCTAATGCCAGTGGCAACAATAAGCCAACAATCAGGATTTTGTTGGACAGCATCTTGGGACCACTCATAGAACGGGAATAACAAGCCGATTGTCAGGATCGGCCTGAGCCATTTGCAGCACGGTAGGCAAGTACCAGTGACTTGAATCGGATTCAAGCATTCAAAAGGTAGCCAGTGCAGGGTGCGTTTGAGCGGTGTTGCATGCGCGAACTTGGGTAGGTTGACCAGCCACACTGCTGCCTTCTGGATGCACTGCAGATGTCGAATAATACATGCAGACAGTCCAGCCAGATGTGGGTCGCAGTAGTCTAGATGCAAAATGTCATGATGACACACAAATGACAAACCTGCGTGGCCTTCTGAATGAGAAACGCACATAGATAAGGAGATAAGGAGACTGAAAAAGAGGAGAGAAGAGGAAGGTAGGCATGAAGGTTGTCAGGGCCCTTGGATTTGCATCATTGTCTATCAGCTGCTCCTAGCATGGTTCTGTCAGCATGCACTGAGTCTATCAACCACAGAGCTGGACGAGGCAAGATAAGAAGGATACAGGGTGCAAATGTTTGTGGCGGCTAGGCACAGCATGTGTAGAAGAGGGAGGTGTGTCAGTTTGAAATAGGGGAAGAGAGTAAGATAAGAAGTAGTGGTTAAGGACATGAAGAGGAGTTACAGAAAGGTCGGAGGTGGAGCAGTTCTTGGTGAATACAAGGTTGAATTGGTTACCACCTTTGTGAGTGGGGGGAGGGAGACAGTGAGGGAGTGGGGAGCCCTCTTCCAGGTTGTTCGATAGGAGGATGTCCAATTCCTCCATAAACCTCCAAGAAGACCTAGTAGGCGGTAGAGTACAGCAAAGTTTAATTTTGACGGAGACAAGTTACAGACAAGTTTCACACAAGTTACAGACACAGTGTGAAATTTGAAAGAAAAAGGAGTGAAGTTTGGAAGGGGGCAAAGGGTAAATTTCCATTTGCGGGAGATTCAGAAACTAGTGCCCCCCTGTTGCTCTATGCCCACAACTACTCTGTGCTAGAACTCAACTTCAACTTTGTCAAAGTTAAGGGCCAAGCAATAGAAACCCGTTCTCACACATAGCTCAACAAACAAAGAACAGATTTCCCAACTCAAGCAGGGAAAATGATCTCCAAAAGTAAGCGTATGTTCTTTAACTTTATCTTTAACTTTAACTTTATAGACTGTGTAAAAATACCCTACACTGGTTATAAGATTAGTTCACCACAACCCTATGTGCAAGTAACCCTAGGTCGCACAACCGTAAGCCACGTCAGAACATGGTGGAATATAAGAATAGGCTAACTCACCATTCTCTCACCTGACACAGCCGGATTACTAATAATAATGGTTAAATCCTAGTGACCGAAGGATACTACACTAGATTATAGAGTATTAACACCACAATAACAATATACAATTATATTTAAGTCTACTAACTCCACCACAACGATGTCCAATCAGATTAAGTCTACTTAAACCACTAAGGCAGCACACAATTAGACTAAAATGTATGAACATTGCACCGTCAAGTAAAAATGCCTGCAGCACTACCCATCCAACCTGTATGAATTAAAAGTGATACACAACAGGTTGGTTATATAACATCATGAGCAGACAATGGCTTGTTAACAAATGCGTCTATGATGCTATATTGACAAAATCTAGATTTCTTTTGTCTTAAATCCAAGGTTTTAAAAACGTATCTTTATGTTCTTAAAATAAGTGATGCTCCCTTTGAGTTCTTATAACCTGCCTCAAACTCAGGTATGATAAATGACTGATCACACCTCACAAACAAATCATTATGTATTGAAAACATTCTCCCCCGACAAATCTTTATGATCCAGGAAGCTACATTTTGGCTCAGAGCTGCACCCCTACCTCTTCCCAAATGTGTGTGCATTTACTTTAATCATTTCCAACACATTGATGCCTATTTCAATGGAATTGTGAGTACAGCAATTGACATTGTGTACCCGATGCATATAGCATGAATAACACTACCCTCAAATAATTTCACATTCCTAGTCTCACTGCAATTCAAATGAGCACAGGAGAGGGTGGTAGTACACTGTTGGCAATTGGACAATGATGCTTGTATAAGCTGCTTCAAACTGGGACAAGCTTTGTTGCTCACAGGCAGCAAAAGTTAGTGTATGCACCCAGCACCCTGAACTGAACTGGGGCGAAGGTTATGTGTGGTGCTACAGCATGCAATGCCAAAACCTACGAAAGAAAACCATTACTCACCAGCACCTCCTTTCAACATTGTAATCAAGGGGAAACAGGAGTTTTAAATTAGTTTGAATGAATGTCTTCAAAGCACCAACAAAGGATAGCAAAGTAAAGGATCATTGTTAAGTGTGAATTCTTACAATGAGTAATGGGTAGCTTTGTTGCTGTAGGAATCATGATGTTCAGATGACCAATTTGTCTACATCTGTTGTGTTTGTGTGTATTATATCTCCCAACGATTATGGCCAACTCACAGACACACTGACATTGCATCAGCACTTTAGAGAGACCACAGACAGGATGTTGAATCAGCAACCTGGTATACTGTACTATGTAAATCATAGGCCATTCTGCTGTTTAGAATTAGATTCTTCTTAAGCAATTCATAACCAGGTAATCTCCAGAGGAATGTTAACAAAATATATTGAAAGCATTCACGTTCAATTGGAAGGATAGGCTATTCTTTTACAGCTTGAGGAGATTTCTTGTAGAAGAGAGCTTGGTTTTGTAACCAATCTCATTAACTATTGCAACATTCCCCTTTTGCAAACCAATTGGTTAACTGGATTATTCTTTGGAAAGGCATTGAAAGCACCCACTGTAGGGATAAAATGTTGTGGCACTTTGATGGTATAAAAAGGTACCACATTTCACTGCAAAACCAACAACCTTCAGTCAGGCAGGTTTTGCATCTGGTTGAAAGGTAGGTTCGGCCACACGCAAAAGGGGAAAATAACCATGTTTGAACACTTTACTTTTCCACTACAAAAGCTTTAAGAATTAGTGCCGGTGGCTGCCGCTATGCTCTTAAAGAAAAAAAAGTGAAAAGTAAAGAAATGCTCCCTGTAAAGAAAAATTCTCCCTGGTAAAAGCCTCTGGCCATACAAAGGAATGCGTGTCCAGTCTTGTTAATTGTGTGCACACAATCTTACTATTCCAGCTTTTGTTTTTGTAAAGTCAAAAGCATTCAGGGAATAGTGACAGAAAATGACTAATAAGAATGATGATTACCAACAAGGCTTTGTGGAGATCTCGGCTCAAAGCCGCCAACTAACCACGATAGCGAGGCGGAAAGAGTTTAGTTTGCATTGATTTCAATATCCCAGTGACATAGGCTACCGTAAACTGCTTTTCTCAATGCATTTATTTTTCATTTATTTTCTTGCAATATTCAAGTACATGATTTCCTGTATCCAGAAAACAATCAATAGCAGTTACTTTGAAACATCCATTATATTTCCCCGTCATTAAAAAACAACAACAGATTATCCTTTTTCTCAAATTCGCATTCCTAAGACACTTGGACCACTTGTAAACATGATACAAAGCAATGTTTTTTGTTGTTTGTTTTTTTAAACCTTTTTAAAATAAAAAAAACATTTGTAGAAAAATATCTTCTTTATAAGTATTTTTCTTCACGTGTATCGACACATCAAGTACCTCACAGTACAATCTTGTTTAAAAAGCACATACTGGAAAATAACACAACAGGTCGGAGGGTAAAAGGCCTTTGGTTTTACATGAAAACACTGAAAAAGAACCCTCCAAAATAAAGCCCAGCCGCCGCTATGTGCAGAACGCTGACCAATGGAGAGTTGATTGTTAAATGAATGTCGCCTCGCGCAGCTGGACGGTCGCCCCAAACATGGGGCGCCCACATCCATACACAGGTTATCGGGGTTGGGAGGTGTCAGGGGAATAGGGGACAGGGGGGAGGGCGGGGGGGCAGCCCCACTAGGCTACAATCAGGTGACAGTCCTGGGGGTGGCAGTCCCGCAGAACCTCCGGTGCACAAAGTGTCCCAGGACGATGAGGAGCATCTCCGAGGTGCTGCTGAGCGCCACGATGAAGGGCGCCTGCGATGCAAAGTCCGCCTCGGCCCGCTGGAATGACAGCTGCATGACGGCGAGCGCCAGCAGGCTGTTCTGGACCCCCACCTCGATGCTCACCGTCTTCCTCTGTGGCAACGCCAGCGCCGCCGTCTTGGCCAGGGCCGCCCCGACCAGCAGGCCGAACATGGGCACGGTCACGCCGGCCGCCACTATCTGGGGCCGGACGTTGGCCAGGATGGAGGCCCCCATCTGATAGGCCATGAAGATGCCGCCCACGATGAGCACAAAGCTGAAGGGCCGGATGAGCGCCAGCAGGACCCGGGTGAGTCCCGGCAGCCGCAGCTTCACCAGCATGCCCAGCGAGATGGGGATGGCGATGAAGAGCAGGGTGCCCAGGATCTTGATGAAGGGCACGTGCAGGGCGGCATGCACGCCCAGCAGCCAGCCGTATAGTGCCGACGACAGGGGCATGGCCGCCGCAGCCACCACCGTGGAGACCAGCGTCATGGAGATGGCCAGGGTCACGTCGCCGCCTAGCAACAGGCTGTAGAGGTAACCCCCACCGCCCCCCGGGGCCGAGCAGGTGATCACCAGGCCTAGAGAGAGCGCCTTGGGCAGCGAGACCAGTTCGGACAAGCAATATGCATACAAAGGCATCACAAGAAACTGTCCCACCACCCCAAGTAGCAACGGAACAGGCCTCTTCAGGAGACCCTTGAGCACCTCCACCTCCACCTTGCACCCAAAGGCACACTTGTTGATGAAGATGAGGGGCAGCAAGGCAAACAGCACGGGGTTCTCTGAGAAGTGGGAAAAGCCCCCGGGCTGAACGAGCCGGGTGGCAGCATCCTCACTTCCTGGCGTTGACACCCTGATGGAGTAGTCTGTCCTCTCTTCAATCAGAACTGACATGGCGTCGTCCTGATCTAGGTCCAGGAGCTGGATCTGCAACTGTGCTGTGCCTGGCAAACCAGACCTTATTGTGATAATATAACTTTTAACGGGCCCCGCACGTCCACCGTCAGTCACATTCAGGATTGATAAAACCTCCGGGTCCAAGGAGTGAACACTCAGCGTCTGCTTCCAGCTCTCGCGCCCCTTCCTGCTCGCGTTGGTGCTCCGGTACTGACTGGAGATAACAATCACGCCGTTGGTGTTTTCGGGAAATTCAAATTCTTGCGATGATCCGTCGCCGATTGTAATATACCTTCTGTCGCTATCGGCCGTCACGTTCGGACTGTCGCTGTTGCTTGGGGACTTGCCCGTCGTCACCTGGTCCGCTTCTCCGGCAATCAGGAAGAGACAACAAAATGCAAATAGCGTCCTCATCGTATTGACGGACTGGGGGCAGAGGGGAGCCGCATAGATCCGCTTTTTCCAGTCGCCCCTCTAGATTGTCTTCTTAGACCGTAGTCCGGCTATAAAAGGCGGCTAAACTCCTCATTTTCTCGGGTACAAAATAACTGCCAAAATAGCGGTGCCACATTGCTCCGAATGCCAATTTTCTAGCTTGCTTTATACCGGAACCTAAACATCACCCCGCCCCATCCAATGGCAACTCCCGGCAGAACAAGACACATCAAACATGCCACACGATATGGAGGCTTTCTATTTCTTTTCGGGAAGCGAAATGGTGTCCGTGTTGGTAAGAGAGAGCATCACGTTTTATTTATTTATTGTATCCTACCTCGATGACAGCTATAACCATCCCACTATAGCCCTTTCCTCCACAGCAGCTTGTTGTTTCTAGTCTATCCTCCCTCTCTGACTGACTCAGTAAGACGCGCTCTCAGCCAATAGGAGCCGCCCAAAATCCACGTCCATACGCGAATATGCAAAGATACGTCACACTCTTGGGGGAGGTTTCAGGGGGTCGTCCGTGGGAAACACCGCTTTACCAAGGAACTTGCTATCTATACTAGCTATCCATCTATCTTTCTGTGTGTCTGTACCAATCTACCTCAATGTGTGCTTAGTGTGTGCTTAGTGTGTGTGTGTGTGTGTGTGTGTGTGTGTGTGTGTGTGTGTGTGAGTGTGTGTGTGTGTGTGTGTGTGTGTGTGTGTGTGTGTGTGTGTTGTGTATCTAACTACATATGTCTGTCTGCATGATGCCAATAGGCCAAACTGTTGAATATGTTCATGATTACAGGTAACAATTACACACTACGAGATATACAGTTTGTGGATGTGTTATACAACTTTATATCCTTGTTTAATAAAGGTAGTTTCCGATGGCTCACCTTAAACGGCTGTGACCGGTCACTCAAGTCGCACCAAGTCAAAGTCAAAGTCACACTCCCTCAGGGTATCCAGTTCCACCTGGCTTCAAAGCATGCTGATGTTTTTTTTGTAATACCACAAACACTACAGTGAAACCTGGCCCCAGACTACTACTCCCAGAGGGCTTCCCGTTTTGTAGTAGGCAGCGATTTGCTTGGCTGGCTCAATGTATGTTTGCAAACGTAAGGGTGCCTGGTCCTATCATATTTACAATCTACTATGCCTCCCACCATATGTTCAGGCCCGTTCTAGCTGTCAGCACGCAGGAGAGTTAAGCAGTGAGCAAATATTGACCTATGTGGTCTAAAATTATATTTATTTATACACACACACACACACACACACACACACACACACACACACAAATAAGCTCTGTCATTGAGTGAAAATGGCACTTAATAAAACCAAGTGTGGATGGGGATGTGCAGTTATAGTTAAAACATGGTGCCACATATTCATCTTCAAAGACACTTAAAAAACAACAATGGAAGCAAAAAACGAAGACTTGCATCTGAGGGAAATTGATTTTATTTAGCAAGATAAATATATAAAACAAATGCACTGGGAGGTCTGTAATGGTGACTATACATAACCCTTCCCATATTCAAAGCAAATGATATACTCCAAAGGTGATCTATGTTCTCTGTTATGACTCTCTGCCAGCGGGGTTAATGTCCCCAAACAGAGAACAACCCTTGTGGAAAGGTCCTTGTCAAAATACAATCAACACTAACCCAGCTAAAATTGAACACACTCTGCATCCATCTTGACTTCTGTTGAATTGTGGTACACATTCAATGACATATATTCCTCAACTTGTATGGAGTAGACGTGTCAACTGCTAAGATGATAGACAGCAGATATCAACAAAAAATAACGTGTGGAGACTGTGAGTGGTTTCCAAGAAATAGCTTTGAGAGATGTTAGTCAAGGAATCCAAGATATTTTTGCAGAACCAAACGTATGTCCTCAGAACAAAAACAAAAAGATTTCCACACAAAAGTCCCCGATGGCCAGTGACACTTTGCCTATACCTTCGCTTGTACAAGAATTTATTTTGAAATCAGGATCGGTCTTACATTTGTCCCAATGCATTTGAACCCTCCTTGACAGCGACATGCAGCAGTATGATGTATGGCAGTCAACAGCATTCAATGCTTCAGCCAACTATTGTTAGCCTCCTTAAAGGCTGCTCTTCAGGCACAGAAGGACAAAGTGCCGATGCAAGCACCTGCACCCTGAGTAAGGCATGCCACGTGGACAGCAGGAAAAACAACACAAACGTATGAAAGCAAAGGAGAAAATATACAGAAAGAACAACAACAACAAACCATGAAAATAATAATAAGACACAAAAGAAGAAGAAAGAAAAAATACCACTAAGGACCTTATATTGACTTGAGGCTTACACTCCCTGAATTAATCTTTTAATTATTTGTATTATATTCACCTTATTTATTTTTAATTCCTCACTGCTTGACCTGTCTTGTCAACACTTATAGAACAGTTTTGATGGGCAGAATGAGAGTGGCCCTCTTCATACCCTCTCCCAATACAGGCAGACATCTGTCAAACAGCAGGTTGACAGAAGACCAAAACACATCAAGGGGGGCAAAAAGACATATTTAACTTCAAACCATATGCACCCAAGTATAGTATAGCCTGTAACCTCCCTATCTATATATATATATATACACTACATCTACTCACATTCTCATCCCCTTTTGTAAGGTGGTTGTTAAAGCAAACGCCCGAATTGTTTGCGAGGGCGTGTGCATGTCTTCTGTATGCATGTTTTGTGTGTGTGTGTTTGTGGGTTAACGTAGTGTGTCTGGGAGGAGATGAGCGCCAGTAGAATTTAGGAAGACAAAAGAATAGAAGGCCCCTCTTTCAGCAAAAAGGTCAAAGGAGAGCGAACAGGGCATTAGAAAAGGTGCCAAACAGAAGAGATGGATTGAATTGCAAATGGGCCCTCGTGAGAGACAGAGAGAGTGGGAAACCGCCGGGAGTTGTGCCTTCTCAGGTGTTATTCTTGGCCAGTGTGTGGAAGTGTATTTATAGGCCAAGGGGAAGGTAATCAATAGGCTCATTAAGTACCAACAGTTATAACACCTCAACAAATTCACCGACACACACACACACACACACACACACACACACACACACACACACACACACACACACACACACACACACACACACACACACACACACACACACACACACACACACACACACACACACACACACACACACAGTCCAGTGCTGCCTTTAATTTGGTCTGGCTCCCACGGCAACCATTTATAGCCCAACCGCTATTTCTGTAAGATCTTCTCAGTTCCGAAGTGCAGCCAACCTAAAGATACAGATGGAATAGTGTGAGTAAAACGTTTTAAATGTTTAAAACAAATCAGGTGAAGTGCAAGGGAAAGACATGCATTGGAAGAACACATAACCAAAACATTAACAGAAGCTTTGTGAAGCGAGAGGTGAATTAGATCTCTGTCCGAACCTCGAGGATGAATGACAATTACGCTGCCGACTGGTTTTATTCGGCAATGCCATACATTTGGCGTTATAATAAATTAATGGCTTGAATTCTTCTGCAAAGATCAACCAGGGGCAAAATATATAATTTGAAAGAAATGCTCAGATTAAATGTCCTGTATTCATGTTTCCTAATTCAATAATCCCTGGGACACATCTCAACGTGACACGTTTAAGCGCTGAGTCATTCACAATCTTGGCAACACCCTTAACTACAACACCTCATTCAACGCAAAGCTCCCACGACAATGGGCTGCATACCGTCGGGAGAGCTGGTCCTCCTTGTCCTGTTTGCTGGAGGTCTCCCCGCCCAGGGAGGCTGCCCCGGCCGGCAGCTGGTTCAGCTGGTCCATGACCTCCAGTCCACTCTCCTCCGCTATCTGGTGGATCAGGCTGTCCACCTGTTCCTGCGGCGTGGTCAGCGTGGTGGCCGAGCTCATGGCGTCGTCCATCACCTGTTGGGATGGATGAGATGAGCTGCTATTAAGAAAGCCTAAGGTGTGCAAACTCCCGATTAGCTGTGAGATAACTACGAAAGGGGATGTCTTCCACCGACACCCATCATGTTTGAAATGGAAATGTGGTTGTGTGCCTATGGTTTGATTTGAGTGGTTTATCTATATAAAACGACCAATGCTATTTGGGCCTCAACAGTGGTGCACAAGCATTATATGTACAATGAAATTAAAGTTTATATTAAAGTTTCAACATAGAGCGAGTGGTTTATTGAAAATGAGTATGCAGGAACACACACACACACACACACACACACACACACACACACACACACACACACACACACACACACACACACACACACACACACACACACACACACACACACTGACCGAGGTGTGAACATCCAGGTTCTGGACTTGGGTTTCAAACTTATCCATGACAGCTGAAACCTTCTGCAAGTCCATGGAGCCCAGAGCTTTGTCCAGAGCCTTTGTTACCTGGGCCATGTTCTTAGTCACCTGATAGATAATACAAAGCAGGAGATTAGTCCACGTTATCGACAAGGTGCCCTTATATTGCCTTCATAGCAGGCATTCACTTATGACTCTCTTTAGCTGTTATGGATCGTGTTCCCTTCTCCCTACCCTATCACCTATATGAAGACTTAACGTTAGGTATTCAGGTTCAATTGATTATTACATATAATGATACGGAAGGACTGGAATATTTGGTCTCATTTGTGAGTCAAAGATCTGAGGGGAAGGACTAATTTGGCAAGCATTTGAAAGAGTTATTAGGCATACAATACTTGTGGTGTGGTGCAATGTGTAGTATTAAGTCCCCTTCAGTGGTGATGTAACCAACTGAATAGCCCCTCCTCTAACCCCTCACTTATTTAAATATTATTCTACTTCGTTTAAGAATGCTTGATTCTGGTTGGCTGGGAGGAGGGCATTAACCCGGCAGGTTGCCCGCTGACTTGTCGGTTGTACTTGCTGCTGACTGAGCACAGCGTCATCAAATAGTAGATCAATACGCTGCTTGTATTTTTTTTCTATCACAAAAATTTCAAACATGAGGTCCATTGTAAAAATAAACCTTGTTTAAAAAAGTTTCTAAAATGTGCGGGAAATCTATTGGAGGGTCAATCAATACATAGTTTCGCAAGCGAGATACAATGTAGCAACTACGTTATTAAACTAGTGATCAGATGCAGCCTTGTGTGGTTGCTATAGAAACTAATTAGCTACAGCTGAGCTAACGTTATTCACCATAGTTCTAAAGGGGACTACTTTTTGAGGGAGATTAACTCAAACAGAGTATACATTTAATAAGCATGCAATACGAATAAGAAAAAGCATAATTATTAAAGTATTTGAATTGTCTTATTATGTTGGCAAGCAAGAAGTAGAATAAACGGGATAATCACCTCAAGGCAGGGCAATAAACAGTTTGATATGCCCGGCTCGTGGAAGCGTTACCGTCCACGAGCCGGGCATATCAAACTGTTTATTGCCCTGCCTCTCAGTGATTATCCCTTACTTAACTTATTAAGACTGTAAAACTATAGGTCACAGGCTTACAAGTAATAATGCATCTGTAATTCTGCATCCAATGTTAAGCATAATGTATTACAAATATATTTAGCTGTTTGGTTATCTGATCACTGTCACCGGACTCTAATTGACACGAGAAGGATGCGTTCAAAAGTGTTTTGCAGCATATCAATAAGGTACCTGTGTGTTGTTCATAAGGCCACATAATGTAAAATATCTAATACAACATTGTACATTTGTTCTGAAGACGTTGTTTCGTCCCAGTGATCCGGTACAGCATCAGAATGACCCTGTCACATAGTATGTTGTGCGCCGGGCTCTTATGTGCTCTTAGTCTCGGCCTAGATAAACTTACAATAGGGCCATGTTCTTCTATCTTGAATAGTGGCTAACATTTAGTCACACTCAAAACTTGGCCTACCTCAAAATATAATATTAACATATAAACTGCCCCGGTCCCAGTGCCTGATACAATGTGCAGTGGCCTGGTCTTTATGAGGCATGCTTAGCAGACAAAGGAAAACAGACAGAACTCACCCCCTTCATAGTGATTGCTGTTTGAACTTTAGAGGCAACAGCATCCACTCGGGAAGCCATGCGCAGCCAATTAAGCCCCTCATTTTTCTTCCGTATGGCGTTCTCAGCATAGACTCTGGCACATTCCACATTCTTCTGCTGAAGAGCCTGGTGACAGCAGAGACATGCACACAAAGATACACACACACACACACAAACATAGGGAAGTAATTGTAATGGAAAAATGCAAATCAGTTGATTACGCAACTGGGCACCTATCCCTTCATTAACAAATGTATAGTGCCCTCTTGTGGATTTCAAAATATATCTGAACTCCATGCAACATGAACATTAGAGATATTATTCATTAAAAATATATATTTTGGTTAGAGTACTACTACATCCCACTGCCTTGAAAAAACTGCTTATAAAATATTGATGTATACCTAATGTTTTATCATATTATATAATGGCTTTTCGCAAAACTTACAATAACCTTTGCAGAACCTACGCTGAGACTTTTGCATGAATACTGAAATCATCTGAGTGTTGTAATTTATTTAATGTCAAGTGGGATGCTTGCCAATATTAAACCAAAGTGGGAAAGCACTGGTTAAGCTTTAACACTACTACCTTAAAACCGTCTGACCTACAGCTGAGATTTGGGGATGAGAGATCCATAATACATTTCAGCTGTCTTCTGAGAAAGTTACTGTATTCAGATATTTTTCATTGATGATCTTCAGTTTTATGTCAAGTTTCCAACATTTAATATCTTGAATGTTTAAATTCCACTAAATTGAGTGGACTCCAAATTAAGAACAGCCAAATACACACAATTCTCGGTTTTATGAATGTGAACGAATACTGGAGTTTACTTGTAATAATGATTGGTAGACTATGTTCATCTTCTTACCTTCTTGACCTTGGCCTGTTCCTTCTCCGAATCCTTTTCTGCCTTTTTGGCGAGTTTCTCGAGTTGTTTAGCTGTGAACTGCCAACCAAAAAGAAAGAAAAAGAGTCAACGTGAGTTGTTGGTTTTTGCTCATTTGTATATCTTTGTTATGATCAACAGATCAAGACTTGAATTTTGTTGGTACAAACCTTTAGTTGAAAGAGCGTGTCTAGGGAGAGGTGCAAAAAGAGATAGGACTAAGTTAAAAGGCGTAGGTTTAGAGTGATTGGTGACACATCAGCTGTTTTTCAGGTTACATTGCATTTCCGTATAGGCCTTTTCATACCATAGCCAACATGACATAACCCAGTTTAGTTTCCATAAATGCTCGATTACTTAGCCTATCTAAGACAGCAAATATTAACCCAACTACAACAGCGATCTTGGTCAATTATTTTTTTAGCAATGTTGATTAATCGATCAGAAACATGCATTGTTTCGCGATATTTGTGCGAGATAAATATGATTAACGAACACACTATGAATGTTAGCGGTTGCAATGCTATTAATCCATCGTTGTCATGGTTGGTATCTCAAATAGCTCAAAAGATAGATCCAGTAAAGCACATGTGTAGCAATTCTTACCATCCATCTTAAATATGTTAACGATTCCAGACAATACAAGTAAAATAGGTTTACTCTGTGGTTAGCCTTAGCTTGTGGATTTGTTTTGATTCAACACTGCACTTCCTGGTTATGAGATATCACGTGGTATAGGCGGATGACAACAAAGCGCATGCCTGAACTGGGCCGTCCATTTCTTACATTAAACAACCATCTATGGATGTAAATATGATTATAAACGGGATTTCTCCGATGTGTGTGTGTGTGTGTGTGTGTGTGTGTGTGTGTGTGTGTGTGTGTGTGTGTGTGTGTGTGTGTGTGTGTGTGTGAGAGAGAGAAAGAGAGAGCGGGAGAGAGAGAGAGAGAGAGAGAGAGAGAGAGAGAGGGTGTGTGTGTGTGTGTGTGTGTGTGTGTGTGTGTGTGTGTGTGTGTGTGTGTGTGTGTGTGAGAGAGAGAAAGAGAGAGCGGGAGAGAGAGAGAGAGAGAGAGAGAGAGAGAGAGAGAGAGAGGGTGTGTGTGTGTGTGTGTGTGTGTGTGTGTGTGTTTGTGCATGTTTCTTGTTACTCTGTTACACTATTTTCATGAGTGCAATTACAGATATATATAGCCTCCATATTACAGACGTTAATGTTGCGTTTCTGTTTCTGTTTGCTTTGTGTTAAGGAACGTTTTTTCTGGTAACATTGTTTCCTATTAAACTCGCGGAGAATGCCGGGAAAAAGTTTCAAATAAGACAGGAATATTTGGCAGTGTAAAACGCTTAGTAGCCTAATATAGCTTAATTAAAAGAAGGGTGGCGGGGCGGGGCTCTGATAACGGCCAGAAGAGCGGCAGCGCAGATGCTTAATCACTAAGTCGAGCTACCTGCTTAACGCTGATCAAACCTACGGAGAACCAAACCTTTATTTTGACTGCTTATTCTTGTTAATTAAAGGTCTATATACATGTTCAATGGGTTCTGGTTCAAGTCAATGCGAAGAAAAAGGTAACACATTTTACTTTGGTGTGTTTCTAAGTGTGGGTCCGCTATATCGTGCAGTCTATGCTTTGGGCTGCGATAATGGTATTCTCACCATGCATTTTACTATAATTACGGTCAGACCTATACTCCCAGACTAAACAATGTAGGGATCAAATGCATTAGGCTTGTGTGTTGTTGATCGCAACCCCTGTAATTGTTTTAAGAAGGGTTCCTCTTGGCGTCCTTGTATTGTACTCTTTTACTGAACCTATGTGTCGGAAATAAAGTCAAATTGAATTGAATTGTACATCTAGAAAAAGGAAAGAAGGAGTAATAATTGATGACGATGAAGATTTTGAGTTCTAACCTGTCGAGGTTAGATGACTGATTTTCTATCTAGCCTGGTTAAATCTGCTTGAGCGAACTTTACAAGCGAACCTAATAACCTCTACTAACCCTAACCGTATCATTGTAATGCTCTTTGGTAACCACTATGATCATGCAACTCTCCACTCTATCATGGTATCAGCATTGTTATCATATCATTTTGAGATATTTATGACACAGTTATAGTAGCCCCCTCTTATACAATGCAAATAGTCAACATATGAGCGAGATTGAAGTGTAACGCCAGGAGTTGAGTGGATGGGGTGTTGTACAAGATCACATGTCCTCATAACATATTGTATGTAGAAAACCATGTAACCATACCATATTTCTGCTAAATTTACAGATGTTTCATCACAGAACAACATTGAGGCAGGTTCATCTCCCCCTGCCATCATTGTCACGGCCCCCTCCCAAGAAGACCTCTACGCTTCGCCATCCACCATGACCATAGCCGATGCCATCAAAGAAAGGAGGCCGACTTCAACCCCGATCTTTGTTGGACGCAAACCACTAAATAGCAACAAAACGTGATTCTGATTGAACTGTATTATCTGCAAGATCACCAGGAAGAGTAAAACCCTTCCATTTTACTGAAGAAAATGATGATGTACACGCAGCTGGTGGTCCTACTGCTTGTGGATCCCAGATGACACCCAGCTGACACAAGGATGCACAGGTTGTTCAAACTAGTGCACTTACTTATGAATTCAGTAGGTTATTTATGTTGGTATATCATGTCGGAGTATTATGCAAATGATATACGACAGCTACTCCAAATACAAAACAATAGTATGACATGCTACAATCTATGTATATGAGGTATATGGTGATTGTGATACAGTTTATGAATAATGTTTTAGTTTTTTGGTGTCATGACTGCAGAGATGACGCTGCTGAACTCCGGAAAAGCTCATGGTTGTCCAGATAAAAACCGATGCCAAAACAATGGCTGCACACGCTCCCTAGTTGTTGGGATTTGTAGATAGCATAATCATTCTACTTTTGCTTAACTGTATGCTGTTTTAATTGACAAGATGGATAATGTCGGAGATGATGAACCGGATCCTATTAGGCTCAAATCGATCAAGAACAATAAAACATTTACCGTGCCACAAAGTGATAGGGTAAGGAATAACCAACTAGCTATAGTTATACCAGTTATTGTTAAAGCAACATGTTATAGTTGGGTTACTACCAAGCTTGACAATATGAACCTGCGATTTGAGTTCATGCATACATTACATACTTGGCCCAACATCCCTGTGCAGACCATGTTATATGTGGCTAATCGTTTAGGTCCAAGCAATCAGGGACATTATCAACTTATCCTTTCCAGTGATCCTTCCTTTCTAACTCAACTAAGGCCCTCACATATCCTTACATTTATGGTGTAATTACAGTGGATTTCTGTCCTCAAACAACAAGGGTCAGTAAGATATGACTGGCCCGTGTCATCCAGGGACACGTTTCAGAAGTTGGTACATGGGCAGTAAGAGATTAATGGGGTTCGTCCTTAACGTAAGAGGTAATTGCTGGTAATCTTTGTAGGCTCTTCATTAACTTAAGAGTGCGGGTTTATCACTCCTCCAAGACGATCTGTAGCACTATTTGCCTTCCCTCTTTTTATTTTTGCCCCTATCTTTTCCAGTTTGGGACCTGCCGAAGTGTCAAAGAGTTTGAGAAATTCAACCGAATTGGGGAAGGGACCTATGGTATTGTGTGTAAGTATCAATCCATGCAGAAGTGGACGGTTGGTACTTTGTCTAATGGTTGTTTTGGACATAAACTCATGAGCAATAGGCAATAGAAACCCCATCCCTTTCTTTGATTCTTCCTGGACTCGTATGTGATTGCTTTTTTCCACACTTAGTAGTTGCTCAAATAGGATGGTATGGTCAGTATGTCAGCATTTGCTAAATATATAAATGTCCACTCTTTATTTCCCCCAATGTAGACCGAGCACGAGACACCAGGTCTGATGAGATTGTAGCGTTGAAGAAGGTCCGCATGGACAAAGAGAAAGATGGTGAGTCTGTGTAGGTCGGACTACTGGTAACTTCTGGAAAGTACTCATACAGTTCGGCAGATGTGATTAAATAGCCCAGTGTGTGTAGCCATGCATGACTAAGATGGCCACCATAAGTCACAAAGTCCATTGACGGTTGTCAAAGCAGCTTTGAAGCGTATGCTCTTGTTTCCATATATTGTATTGTAATGTGTACATAATATTATGGATTCTCACAGGCATTCCCATCAGCAGCCTCCGTGAGATCACGTTACTGCTGAGGCTGAGGCATGTCAACATAGTGGAGCTGAAGGAGGTGGTCGTAGGGAGTCAGTTGGAGAGGTACCATGCACACACGGAAACCCATGGTTTAAACTGATGGGCACTTGAACAATGTCAGTGTCATAAAGAGATACAAATATTTGATGTTCTTGTGTTAATTGTTGTTGAGTATCAGTTATTTTATATTACATAGGAAATAAAGAATTACAATGAAGCCACACATACAATGGACTGCTTCCATTTGCATGGATCTACAGTCAATCTATAATATCTAGTGCTTACATCTGCCGGTCTCCGCTGCAGCCTGTTCCTGGTGATGAGTTACTGTGAGCAGGACCTGGCCAGTTTACTGGAGAACATGCAGACGCCCTTCTCAGAGGCCCAGGTACCGCACAGACCCAAGTCCCCTCACACCACACCCAACCTTCTTTTATAGCTGCCTCCGACTTAGTTAGCTAATGTCTGCAGTCAAGAGCTGAACTAGAGGTTAAGTGATCTACCACAGGACATGATCTTGTCTGACAAGGCATCTAGATCTAGATTCAGTCTACATATTTCCGAACAGCTATGTATGTATGTATGTATGTATGTATGTATGTATGTATGTATGTATGTATGTATGTTTGAAACAAAATTGGAAGAAGATAAACCACACACACAAACCATATCCATTTTCTGTACTGTAGTTGTGAAGGGATCTCACTCTCTCTCTCTCCTAGGTGAAGTGTATAGTGCTTCAGTTGCTACGAGGTCTGGAGTATCTTCACCATAACTTCATGTTGCACAGGTCAGTCCTGTCCAGCACAATGAAATGGCTAAATATTACATTTATTGTTCATGGAACTAATTTGCTATCTGGTCATGATCCTTTTGCACAACCAGGGACCTGAAGGTTTCTAATTTACTGATGACCGACAAGGGCTGCGTTAAGATAGGTAAATTGTCAATGTTACTATGCCTTCCCCCATCCCCCTCCTACTATAATCCTATTGGAACAGGCCAAGAGCACTAGCACACAGTGGCCATGCACCTGGGGATTATTCTGTTAACTAATAGCATTACTTTTACTTGCTACACAATTGATACGATCTGTCTGCTGTGCAAAAAATATATTGCTCCATATAAGATTTAAAAAAAAAAACTTTCTGCAGCTGATTTTGGTTTGGCCCGTGTGTACGGCATCCCTGTACAGCCGATGACCCCCAGAGTGGTGACACTATGGTGAGTTTTGTGTGTGTGTGTGTGTGTGTGTGTGTGTGTGTGTGTGTGTGTGTGTGTGTGTGTGTGTGTGTGTGTGTGTGTGTGTGTGTGTGTGTGTGTGTCCTTGTCCTGGCACAATGGAAACTCATCCCTGTAATCCCTCCTTGCTAATCCCTTCTCCCTAGATCCACTTACATCTTACGTCTCTGACCTCGCCCTCATCAACTTGCTTGCATGACTGGCAGTCTGTGACTGTGTCTACTTAAGGACATTTCCACATTTGAAGGATCTAGCTCATGTCATCAGTTTTATTTAATATATCTGATTTGCCTGACGGGTCGTTTAATCGTGTACTTTTATTCTGCCCAACACTTGACCACCTCTCTGTGTCTTTCTCTGTCTCTGTAGGTATAGAGCCCCGGAGCTCCTTCTAGGGACAAAAACACAGACAACTGCACTAGATATGTGGTGGGTTTCAAATGTAACATGATGACCATTTGCCTGGAAAGGACAATGAAGCTGTTGAACTGTGTGGGATTGTACTTACCAAAATATGCAAATATACCAAGACAGGCATTACATTGTGAACGGAACCACTAGTATAAAATAGAGCAGGTCCAGTCAATTCCTGATGACACTTTTCCCTTTTGACCTCATGCTTCTTAAACTGCATTAAGAATTTGAATGTTCAAACAATTGTGAAAAAGCATGCTGCAGGAAGGTACATTGATGAAGTCTATAGCAACGACAAAGATGAAGTGAGCGTCACCCCATGTCGCGGTTTCTCTGCAGGGCAGTGGGCTGTATTGTTGCTGAGCTGCTGGCCCACAAGCCCCTGCTGCCTGGAGGCTCGGAAATCCAGCAGGTGGACCTCATCGTCCAGCTACTGGGAACGCCTAATGACAACATCTGGCCTGTAAGAACGTCCCTGGAAAATAACTGACCTCCGACTCACCATATACATGGCATGGAACAAACATGGGTTTTTTTATGTCTTAAGTTGGGCTGCTCAAAGTTAACCCGGGTGTCTGTGTCTGTTGGTCTGTGCCAGGGTTTCTCCCGGCTTCCTCTGGTTGGTCAGTACAGTCTGAGGAAACAGCCCTACAACAACCTGAAGAACAAATTCACCTGGCTGTCGGAAGCCGGCCACAGACTGCTCAACCTGCTCTTCATGTACAATCCCCAGCGCAGGTACGGCCTACACTCCCATATGATACACACATGCTGCATCCATACACCCCTATGATCTACACACATGGCATACCATGTACATGTGCTACATTAATATATGCATGCGCCTATACATGTGCACACATACAGTAATACACCCCTGATTATTAAAACGTTAACCACTTAAACTACAACTTTCCAACATTTGAATTTCAGAGCAACTGCCAAAGATTGCTTGGATAGTTCCTATTTTAAGGAGAAACCTCTACGTGAGTATAATGGCCATATATATATATATATATATATAAATAAAAATTGTGTGTGTGTTATGTTTTTGTACATCGGTCTCCTCTCTGAACTCCAGCATGTGAACCCGAACTGATGCCAACCTTCCCACACCACCGCAACAAGCGTGCGGCACCTCGTGTAGAGAGCCGTCCCAAACGAAGCAAGGTGTGATGGGACGAAAGATGTGGACAAGCCCCCCTCCTCCCCGCCACGACAGCATCCTATTCTACAATAACAATGATCTGTCAAAGATCAGAAGGCTCTTCTGTTCACCTCCAAACCGCTCCACCGATTACAATGAGCCCTTTGCCCACTCTTGCGTCCATTGCTTTTGCTGGCTACCCATGGAACATGTCGATCACATGCATGTGTAAAAGTACAGACCTTTCCAATAAGACATTTTTTATGAAATGTTCTGCCTTTTGTAGGATTGACATTTGCAGGTGGGTCTTTGCAGATGACCACAAGGTATAGAGGATATGTAAGGTAGGCTCTTAAGGTTTCAGCACCATCATGGAGAGGAGCCTGAAGTAGAACATATACGTAGACTCAAAGTGCTGCTCCGAAATGAGTGAAAAGTATATCAAGCTCACACAACTTGTATTCTACTGTGAACCTTTGGACTGTATATAAACACAAACTATTGGACAACCAAACATTGTTTGTCCTTTGATAATAAATGAATCTGATGTATTTTATCTGAAGTATACGATGACTGCACAGTATAGGTAATGCAAGGATCACATCAAACCCCTGAAACATGCATCCGTATATCTTGTAAATCTTGATCAACTTTTCTCTTTGCTGTAAATGCCTAGTCAATTTTTCTGGAACAAATAAACATTCATTTAAAAAATGAAATGTAGACATTTTATTTCCTTTAGATTATTCAAGTAGTTATAACATTATGACTAGTAGTACGTTAGTTTATTATAAACTGACTTTGCAATTGAACCATATGGTGTACCTTCAAATACGCATAGATAGCAGCAATATTGCTCAGCCAAACATCTCTGAACAATTGATTTCTGAAGTATCATTGTTAAGATAAGTTGTGGGGCGGGTGGGAGAACAACACTGAATTAACCACACAACCTCCTGATGATAATGTTAGTTACTGGGTACAATGCTGCTAACAACTGAATAGAAAGGTACACAGATCAGGCATCACAATTGAGAAAATACTGGAGAAAGATGTCAATATCTGTTGCGTACTAAACAGCAATCACACAGTTAAATAACTTAAATACTGAGCTGCATAAATTAAATAAGTCTGAAAAAGTGCTTTAAAACAAGGTTTGCAAAGGAGCACAAGTAAACCGAACAAGAACATAAACGTAGTACTTCAAAAAACCCTGGAGAAGACCTACAAGTCAGTGATTTTCAGATTTTCTAACATTTTGAAGAGTAAATCCTCCATACTTTTGCGATTTCTTTCTTGGTGAGCAATATTGTACTTCAGATCTTATTATGAGTCCAACTATTTTTCAGCTGGCAGCAACAAGGAAATCTTGGTGCGAGAATCAGCCAGTGATGTATGTCAATCACTATTGGATTGACATCATTAAAAAAAAGAAAAAGTAAAAAAACGAACAAAGCCAACCTTAAATGTGTTAAAACATTAACACACAAATAAATTAATAACAAATGAAAAGACAGCAGATGCACACATCCACATGCCTGGCACAATTAACTAACAAAATAAATTGTTTGTTCCTCAAAAAGCCTATATCAAGCTAATTTGCAGCACTCACAAACAAAGTTCAAGAAGGAAACAAAAATGTTCATTCAATCCTTTTGAAGACTCTAGTCTAGGCGGTAGACTCTGAGAGGGGACGAACTAAATGGAATCTGCGTTCTGAGTCAGGTTACAAGTAGATAAAAAAAGATACTAGGTAGCGTCTACGACCGGACAGGAAACACACTTTGTATTTCAGACTTTCTTTCTCTTCAACCTTATCCACAGATTCAAAAACCGAGCATGGACCGGGTGATTCAAGAAAACAAAAAGACAACTCCCTCTGCTTTTTTTGTTATTTTTTAGGCACCATCCGTTTTACGTAAAAATCCATGAAAGGCAGTGACTCACATACATCCAATGAGAGAAGACGCAGGGAGAGAGAGAGAGAGAGAGAGAGAGAGAGAGAGAGAGAGAGAGAGAGAGAGAGAGAGAGAGAGAGAGAGAGAGAGAGAGAGAGAGAGAGAGAGAGAGAGAGAGAGAGAGAGAGAGAGAGAGCAAGTACAGTAGCTGGGCTTAACTTGAGGGGAACTTAATACAAGGGAGCTAGTGAGGGGAGATGTAGCCTTCGGGGAGATGGGAAGGGGCTTCATCTCGCATTCAGCCCTCCATTCCAAAGTCCTCTGTGAACTTGGTGACCTTCAGCAGGTCCTCAGAGTTGACGGTGGGACGTGTGGTGGACAAAGAGCGCAACATGTCCGACTGGAAGAGACAAGAGGATGCGTTCAATTTGGCTCGCTTGTTCCCTCATTCCCTGTTACATTTATAGTGAACACCAAATAGGACACTATTTAGGGAATAAGTACAGTATAGGGGAAATTCTGAAACTAATTATGTGCCGGAAATCCATCAACGTGACGTGTATTGGTCACACAAACAAGCTGACGTGCTAATTTATGTATCTAGTTTTTAAGTTTCAAACTTCATTGTCCCCATCCAAGCATACTATCGTCTATCCTAAGGAAGGTGTGTGCCGAACCAAAGGGACCGTCTCTATTGGATGAATCTGATGACAACGAAAACCCCAATGCATCATGGGATATAGTGCAGAGATAAGTCACCCTGGGCATTTAAATGTTTTATTATACTGTGTGTGTGTGCATGTGTGTGTGTCTCACCATGCATACTATGGGCTCCAGCAGCTTGTCACTAGGCACGTCCATCCAGGTCAACTCTATGGCATCAGGGTCCCCCGGGGAACACGGGGTCAAGAGGTCATCTACCATAAGCTGACTGTTGCTACGTGACGGACCATGCACCTGCAATGCAACAAGGTGACGGGGAACCAAATCATATATTTAACATACAACATGTTACACAACATGTTAGGGCTGTTTGATATGATGATATATGGCGGGGGACGAGAGAAAAATGTCCCTCTGTCGTTCCTATCGCTATTGGACGTTACGGCAGTATTTGACTGCCTTACGTTCACGTGCTCGATGAATACAAAAACAAACATGGAGGAGCCTGAAACAGAACGAAAGTCCCCGCAACTGTCCAAGACTGTTGTGATCTATGTCTAAGGGAAGTGATGAAAACCTTAAACGAGGTTGAAAGATTCTTTAGCATGCGGATAGGTGGAACTCGTTCTGGACAGCCGTTGATTTTGATGATCATGTCTGACAGAGGGTTGGGCTTCTCAGCATAACACTACGGTGTGCGGCCAGTTTATATACAACATTGCTGATTATAACACTTGTAAACAACAACGGTACTAAAAAAGGATCACAAGGTTGCCGTGTGTCATAACAGGCCCTCTCCTTCCTAGAACACTATGCCCAAAAAAATTGTATAGTGTTCAAGGCCCAGCTGAAACCGTGGCCTCACTTACACTTCAGCAACGGAGCCGTGGAGGAGCCTAGTTACGACGAGTACTTATTTTTGTCTATTGGAGATTTATGAAACTGTGTTTTTCTATTTGTTTTTGATATTTTATATATTGATTTTGTACTGTTTTTGTTTGCTGGCTGCAGTACTGGAGATTTCTGAAACGGAGTGAGGTTTACTTTTTGTATTTTATAATCATATAATTATTTTGTTTATTGGCTGCTGAATAATCTGAAACTTGAAAAGGTATTGTTCACTTTAATATTGATTAAGTTTAATATCAAATTATTATTTATTATTTTAATTATTATTTATTTATTATTTATTTATTTCTCATGTGTGACAGTTCTGCTCAATGAACATCAAAATAGAGGACAAAAGAGGAAGTGTAAGTGTTTTTGTATTTAGTTGACAGTAGTCAGGTGGCATGTGGTTGTTTTGTGTAGACATTTGTTTCATAGAATTGACAGAAAACATACCATTTTGTGATATTTATCGTTATCGAGATATAAAATGACCCATATCGTTATAGAAGATTTACACCATATCGCACAGCCCTACAACATGTGGAGCAATATTGCTTACAGGAATCCAGGTTGTTATAAAATCATTTCATTTAATAATTTGTGAAAGTTCAACCAAACCACCAAAATTTAGAGCTTAAGCCCAAGCGATCTTCCCTTTGCATTTTTAGTGCAACCCAAAAAATGAATCAAGACATATTATTGTTTTAACAGGGCAAAGCACGCGGCTAGCTTCAGACAGGACTCAATTTAAAAACAAATATTTCACACAATATCTGCAGACAAACCTGGGACAAAAAGACAAGCCCACCTTTTTGAAGTGGGTGGCCGACTGGACCTTCCTGACGGGCTGCATGAGGGCGTCCCGCACGATGACGCTGATGTCCGCCCCTGAGTAGCCCTCCGTCTTGTGGGCCAGCTGTCGCAGGTCGGGCTCGGTCAGGCTGTGGGGCGTGTTGCCCAGGTGGAGGCGGAACATCTGGGACCGGGCAGGCTCCTCCGGCAGGGGGATGTAGATGCGCTTCTCGAACCTGGGGGCCGGAGAACACGCGGCCGGCGTTGTATCAGACGACCCTATTAGCTTTGAAAAAGACAATGACAATGCAAAAAAACACAGCAGGAAGGAAGCCGGGGTGATGATTTCTAGTTGGCTCAGGTGTACACGCTGGCTCTAAACCCTTCCAGGCGGCCACTGACCTTCTCCGGATGGCGGCGTCCAGCACCCAGGGTATGTTGGTGGCTCCAAGCACCAGGATCCCATCGTTGTTGTTCCCAACCCCTGGGAACAAACACAACACCCACCTCTTTGGGTTGACACGCTTCCTCTCTCTGAGATGTGCCATTATATATCGTCTGCTGGTGGTTCTGTGTGTGTGTGTTGGGTGCTGTGGAGGGTTTTTATCAACCTTCTGAACCACCTTGGATTCTGCGTGTGTGTGTGTGTGTGTGTGTGCACATAAGGTGGTGACGAGTTCACCCACCTTGCATCTGAACCAGGAACTCGGTCTTGATTCGGCGGGCGGCTTCACTTTCATTCTCGTTCCTGGAGCCACACAGTGAGTCCACCTCGTCAATGAAGATGATGGAGGGCTTGTGCTGGCGGGCCAGGTCAAACAGATTCTTCACCAGTCTGCAGAGGGGAGGAGAGAAGGAACAGGACTGTACCCCATGATTGAGAAACTTTTCTGTCCAATTTTGTTTCTTCAAGACTCCTTGAGGAGTCTTTCAGACCTTTTGATTAGCCTACATAATATCCCAAAATATCTCTTTAAAAGAATTGTATTTTAGTATTTCTAAGATAAGCGCACATGACAGACAAAATCTGGACATACTTCTCGCTCTCTCCCAGCCACTTGGACATGAGGTCAGAGGAGGAGACGGAGAAGAAGGTGGAGTTGTTGGCCTCCGTGGCCACGGCCTTGGCCAGGTAGGACTTTCCTGTCCCTGGGGGCCCAAACAGCAAGATGCCTCTCCATGGGGTCCGCTTGCCTGATTTAACAACACAAGCTGAATAGTAAACAGCATGACCACCCAGAAATATTCTGCTCAATTCAATAAAGATTAAATTCCCCTGGGGGATGTATTTTTTGGACTCTGCAGCATGATTTAACAGCATGCTGCAGTTAAAATACATCAGACAACAACTCTCATCGGCCACAACAACCACAAGCAAAACACAGCAAAAAAACTAAATATAAAAATATCCAGGGTAAGTTATTTCACAGCCTCAGCATAATGGGGGTAATATTGCAAAATAAACCCCCAAGAGTCAGGTCAGTCTCTGCACCATCTGGGTGTATTCATATGGCTGAGATCCAGTGATAGATGTAGGGAAGGAGAGAGTGGGGTCAGGCCTCTGCTTCACCTGTGAAGAGGTGGGGGAATTTGATGGGCAGGATGACGGCTTCCTTCAGTGCTTCCTTGGCGCACTCCAGGCCAGCGACGTCATTCCACCGGACGTTTGGCTTCTCCATGACGATGGCGCCTGTGCACAGGGATAGGACACATTCATCACAAATATAAATGAAGCACTATGCATGATGTCTATAAAGGTGTGAAAGTGAAAGTGAACAGGTTAGATCATTTTATGGCAGACATTGGCATGATGATGTGATGGATAATCTCACCCATGAGCTGCTCCTGCAGTTTCTTCTTCTCAGGATTCTCCCCCTCACTGTCACTGTCGCTCCTAGTGCACACGCACACACACAAACACATAATGAGAACTAAACTTCATACAGTCCAGTGTACGACCATGAATCTAGACAGACGGCCTACTTGTCATTGCTTTGAGCCTCCTTGACTGGTTTCTTGCCCTGCTTGTCCTTGTTCTTCAGGTAGTCTTTGAGCTTCTCTGCGCGGTCCAGGTACTGCATGCATTTCCCTCGAATGCTCTCCTTGGCCTTGTCACTATGGGCCTCGTCTGAAGGAGAGGCGAAACCCCGCATAAAATCGGGACAGAGCAGACAGATCATTTATTTGTTTGCAGTTTGTAGCTTGTTTACACAAGCTTTTTATGTAAAGATAGTACTTGTCTGCTAAATTCGATATCAATAACACTGAATAAAAAGTATGAGTAAACATATTTAGGCTATAAGCTTACAGTACTCACATTTGATGGCATGCAAGAAGTACTCCACTGCATGCTGGTACAGGCGGAGGGCCTCTTCATAATTCTTTGCCTTGTCCTCTTCTGTGGCTTTGGTCACGAGGTCAATTGCTTTCTGCCATCAGCATTGCAATGGAAAATGCACAGGTTGACAAATAGTGTTTCAAAGTAGGATTATGGGACAGTGGTGGAGGGGGGATACACAATAACTACAGGAATTCATTATGTATCACTTTCCAAAAATACATTCATTCTTTTTATTATGGTCTATTGAAATAGTAGCTGACAATAAAAATGAGGGTAGTACCAGATATTGCAAGTACTTGTAATAGTAATTGTAATAACGATTATTATCGATTCTTTACGAAAAAGCAGTATACTAACAGATCTCCAGCACCAAATCAGTTGTTTTATAGATAGTCCGGTCAACTTCCACTTACTATTTTAGACTAGGAGGCATATACCGCCTGCCTTGTCGATGTATGAATACATCAATACAAGTGCTAGCATGCTAACGTTAAATACATTGCTTTACACAAGCAAACCTCCCAAATGTATGACCTGTTCATGTTGACATGTGCTGGATGAGAGCTCCACGATGGGTTATTTTACATCGTGGGTAAACACAGGAAAATACCCACACTAGTCTACACCCTGCTAACTCGTCAGTGTCACGCTAGCCTGTCTCCTATAATCCATCGTTGTACCGTGCAGTGTCTCTTTCTATGCTAGCGTATTGGTGACGGACCTGTAGTGTTGACGTTGTCATTTCATCTCACTGTTCCGCTATCCAAGCGAATATATTATATTCCCTCTGATTACACCTGAAATCCGCCTGTTAACTTGACTGGATGCTCAAAGGGCAGTCGGCTCTTGACATGACAACAAGTGCACACAATGATGACAGCCTCCCTTTGCTCAGCACAGCAGCGAGTCGTCTGGGAAAGGCAACAACACTACGTCGATTTACGGTTTGGACATGGACATATCAAACGGGTGCTGCCACCCAGCGGCCACGGTATTATATCATATTAGATGCAACTTTTTTGAATTCAAAATAAAAATGTATACTATACGTCTGGAATAAAAACATAATCACTGATCGTTTTGCAATAGTTTTATTAGTATCTATGTATCTACATTTGAAGTTGTTACAATTATATCATACATTGCATACTGGTTGTCAGAAAAGATGGTACTTAAAATAAGTCTACGTTGCATAATAAAGAGATTTGCAGCAGCACACATTCAGCTTCTGGCGCTTTCTGCAAGATGATTGTGTTGCACGCAACAACTTTGGTTTGGATGCCATTATCTGAAGCATTGTTTTGCATTTAGAAAGGATCATTGGAAAAGCATATATAGTCACCAGTTTAAATTAATTGATTGGCTTAGGTGTCAAAGCAGACACAAGTGAAAGCCTTTGACTTAAAGATGTTTTACCAGGTGCAGGTGAAGATGTTAATGCCCTTATTCTAATATAAATGTTATCTCCGAGTTAAATACAAGTGACCTACAATCACTATAGTGTAGACCTCCTTTCAGAAAAAATATATATAACATAATTGGTGGCATAAATGTAGATCTAAGCTGCCTTAAATAAGTGAGATTATGCAGAGCATCTTAGAATTTATTTTTTTAAAGATTATTGTATGTGATGGACTAGTCATGTATGTCCAGATAAAATTATTAATAATGTACCTTTGCATGAAATATGAAGGACACAGAATGTCTCCAAAGAAGATGATGATGATAGGACAATAGGAAACATTAACTGAGAGTTAATGTGGGGGCAATGGGATGAGTTTATCTACATTCAAGCTGCGTTCCACTTCACAATTCAGGTCTTGTAACAGACAACAAAATAGTAGAATTCAAAGAAGGTACACGTTATCAAATGATATCAAAATTGAATAAAATAAATACAGTTCTATGCAGTTCCCGGGGCAATGTATGCATTTTAGAAAGGAGGAATGATAATTTCTTATGAGCAATATTTCTCTTGGAGAAGTTTTATTTGTTTAATTATAATCTATAAATAGTTTTAGGTTGAGGCTGCATTGGATTGTCATGCAGTAGAAAGGAATGTGTAAATTAGCATTGACAATAAATGTTTAACTGCAAATATCCTTAAGCATCTTTGTTTAGCATTTTCTACAGCCTAAGCAAGATTACCCTTGGAATGTGATTGATAAAATATATATCCTATATGAAATACTGCGCTTAAGGTTTAAAGGAATTATAATCTCAGCAGAGTTCATTTTAAATACGATATCATGAAGTCATGCTTACATATGGCATACATTTGTACATATAAAAGAAACATACAAAATTAAAACCAAGATACATATTTACATAGTGAGAGTATTAGGATTGCTGTGTCGCATGTCAAAAGCGTGTATAGTTGTGTCATATTGATGGTAAAAACAAAGGAATACTTAAAAATGATCAAAATTGACTAAATGGGAAAAAGGCACTGTTGGCAATCCAAATTACACCAGTAGTTTAGGATAATGTGATAACACGTTGAGTGTTTAACAACCCATGCACAGAAGTATTAAAACACTTTCACGCAAGTAAAAGTGACCATGTAAAAAAACACTCACTCACAAGATCAATCTGCATGCAAAATCTATAAAAGCAAACATACAATATACACAAACTTCTCTCACTCTCTCTCTTGCGGTACACATGGTCTAGCAGAGACAGAAACAGTGTACTGAGAAACTGCCCGCTATCAAAGGCTTTACTGGAATTCTAGGCATAAATGAAACATTAACAAACCGTTCAAAACCGGTTGTATATATATATATATATTTATATATATATATCAAAATTTTCTGAAATAGTCCTTCTTTTCCTGTATACTTTTGAGTGGTGCTAAACACATTTTTAAACAACACTGTGCACATTTATTTCCTACAGTTACCTTAAAGGCTTTATGGAATATTTTCTGAACAGCTCTTTAGTTTCTACCACCATTTGGTTCCTACTCCCTACATAATGTCATGAAACAGATGAGATCTATAAAGACATGAACCTTGTTCCTGTGTGGAATGCCCATGCAGCACCCAACCCTACAAGAATCACTTATGGTTCCTTGACCTTGCCAGCGACAGTTTACCAGCAGGTCAAAGCCAAGGGATGGAAGAGAAGGCACTTTTTTTTTTCTCTTTAGACAAACATTGACTCCTAGATCGACAATTCACACAAACTTAGCTTCTCCGTTGCCTCTTCTGATGCCTCTGTACACTATGTAGGTTTAAAAAAATATTTATATATAATATTTCATTTGTTTTGGGGCGGGGAGGAGGGTGCGGGGGGGCACTACCCCACGATGGTTGTCGGCTGACCTCGTCGGGGCTAGCTTACGTCAGCAGGCCCATGCGCGTCAGCTTGGCCGATAGGAATGAGTGGAGGACAAACACTACTGGCTTCGGCCCGGAGTGAAGGTCAAACACCTGAAGGGTGAAACAGAAGGAGGACGGGGTGGGATTCAACGGGTTGCAAGACGGAAAGACAAGGATGAACAGAGTAAGGGGTTACATGGGGTAATGGAGACAGAGTGGACGAAGCGAGACAGAGAAAGAGAGATCTACATTAGATGAATGTAAAGCAAGCTGATGTCAACATCATACAGACTGCAACACTATGGGACTTAAGCCACAACTTCAAGCTGTAAATGTTATTTGATGTTAATGCAGATTCTTTTGTTTGTTTTTAAATACATGTTCTCCGTGTTTGTTGTCATCCTCCATGGATTTCACCTTGTGCCCTTTTGTTTTGTTTACCAAGTTCAATTAAAAAATTCAAGCAGTTGGGGAAGCTGAGCATTCCCCCATAGCAGCGAAAAGATCACCCTGGTTACTGAGTTAGACGTACCATTTCTCCCTCCGGACCCCCAAAGTCAAGGTAAAGGTTGCGGATCCCGTCGTCAGCCGACATCCTGAGCTTCTCAAAGGGGTACCTGTACAGCACGGCGCCCCCGCCGGGCTCGGACGGCTCCCGACACACTGTGAACCCCTTCTCGTAGTGCAGGGTCAGACGCACGTCCTGGCTGCTCAGTGTGCACCCTGAGCGGGGAACAGGACAGAAGAGGTTTAAAATAGAGTACGGCAGCAGCTGGTTAAAAAAAAATAAGGTTGTTGTTGTGCTTATGGTTTGGCTTAAAAGAAAGAGAAAGAGAAAGACAGAGAGAGAAAAGCCATCAAATGAAAAACAACTGTGATTGCAGAACAGGCTGACAAAGCATTTACAGTAACTCTGAATTCTCCTGTCCTCCCACTGTGTTTAGTGGTAATGAGAGGGAAGTGGTAAAAAAAAAAGAGAACTATTGCCTTTGGACTATTGTTTTCTCTGCAACAAACCATTGTGTAGAAAGATTGTCTGGCCCCAGGGCACTTCTTACTGCTTGCCAATTATATTTCATCATGGCCACACAACCCATTGGGAGAGTTTGCAGCAGCACACATGAGTGATATTAACCAGTTCAGACAAAAAAAAACAACCTCAATATGAAGTTTTGGATGTCCGTTTTTTCCAAATTTAACATACACAACTTCTTGTGAGAGCACAATGTAGTATCCCTTAAGTTAAAAACAAACTACTACAACCTTGCTTATCTATGATTCAATAGGATTTGCAAACATGTCGCAACAAGAGTTCAGTATCCATCTGCTAAGAAGCCATTATGGGGTTATCAATCTAGCACAGCAATGTAGTTCAACCACCCACAGCTTATGTTTATTGCAAATATGATCTAAATCATAGATCTCCTATCAAGAACCCAAGCAGTATGTATCTAGCTCAGTGCAGACACAAACAGAGATAACCCTGTGAGTGTGTACACATATGGTTCCACCAAAATACAAAGATGTAGGTACCGACATATATAATACAACACTTCAACAACACATTTTAAATCTGTATACATATACAATATACCCCACCACACACACAAACAACCCCATTTCCTACCCTCTGCGTACAAGCACAGAGATATAACAGTACTCAGCCACTAAAATAATGCATACACACATACACACAGAGCAAATGATGGGACACACATGCAGAAACACAGCTGCATCCAGGAGGCCTTAGACACACAAAAGGGATGTTTTTTCCACCAATGGAAAACACCCAACCAAACGTAGTGCTGTTTATTCAGCTAACATAATGTCATATTTGTAATTTCAAGGCAAAGCTGAAACATCCGTGTTTTGAATGTTTCATGTGATGTTTAATTTCAAAGATCCTATGTTTCTCAGTCCTGTTTGTTTGTATTGATAATGGATTTTGACCCGGATGCATTAACAGACCACATTACAGTGTCAGCACATGCACCACCCCCCACCCCTCACATAGGCAATGAGACGGACTTGAGGCTTCATCAAAAGGCATAAAAGCCCTAGGAGGCTGTTCACCTCATGAAAGGTGGGTGTGCACTGGAACATAACGGTTTCTATTTCTACACACAAACACACACACACACACACACAAGTAGAATATTGAATAGCACCACAACACAAACATGCAAATTCACACACACAGGTTGTGCTCACCAATGGACACTTCCTTGATGAGCTCGGCAGCGGCATGGCCCCCCTGCACCAGGGCCCGTGTCCATGACGACAGGTCCCAGTGGGTCTCCACCCGGAAGAGGTGGGACTCGATGCCCCGGCCAGTGCCGGTCCGTGTGGCAAACACCAGGTCAGCCCCCTGGGCAGGGGAGCTCCGGGCACTACCTGAATGGACAAGCCTGAGGAGAGAGGAGGGGAGAGAGGGAGGAAGAGAGAGGGAGGATGAGAGAGAGGGAGGAAGAGAGAGAGGGAGGATGAGAGAGAGGGAGGAAGAGAGAGGGATGGGGGAAGAGAGAGGGAGGATGAGAGAGGGAGGAAGAGAGAGGGAGGATGAGAGAGAGGGAGGAAGAGAGAGAGAGGAAGAGAGAGAGAGAGGGAGGAAGAGAGAGAGGGAGGAAGAGAAAGAGAGAGAAGAGACAAGAGAGGGAGTGAGGAGAGAGAGATAAAGAGAAGAGACAGAGAGAGAGAGAGCGAGAGAGAGCAGAGACAAGAGAAGATGTGAGTGAATGAGTGAGTGAGTGAGTGAGTGAGTGAGAAAGATGGATACATATTTGTCAGGTTCCACTGTGAAGGGCAGGAAAGAGAGGCCAGGGAAAGATAACACGTGGGGGCGGGAACAGAGAAACACTAAAATAAACGTTGTTTTTTTACTAAAATTCACGTTTCTCATTATTTTTAATTGGTAATGATTTTGAGTGTTTCTCTGCTTCTATCCTCAATATATATTCCATTATCAATGTCTGCATGATCAATCTGTGGTCACATAACAATAACAGTAGGTTTACGTCTCATCCGTTCATAGCTCAGCGGGCAGCGAGGGTCTTCACCTTGTGGCCAGTAGTGGGTGGGTGAGAAGCGGCATGGACCAGGACTCTCGACTCCAAGGCACCGACTCAAACAGCAAGATGTCCTTCTCTGTCAGCGCCATGACGATTGGCCTGAACTGCTGCCGCCCACCTTCCAGCTGGACCTTTAGGAGCCAGGCACACACACACACACACGAGAGGTGGCTCTCAGAAACCATCTGTTTGTTTACCGTGAGTCATCCAACATGGCCTCATTATGCAGCGTCAGAAGAAATAAGGCCTGTTTTTTTAAGTGCGTGTCCATGTGCGTGCTCGTGTGTGTATCCAAAAGGTGTGTGTGATGAAAAACATGAGGGAGGTATCCCCTGTGTGTGTGTGTGTGTGTGTGTGTGTGTGTGTGTGTGTGTGTGTGTGTGTGTGTGTGTGTGTGTGTGTGTGTGTGTGTGTGTGTGTGTGTGTGTGTGTGTGTGTGTGTGTGTGTGTGTGTGGCATGTGAACAACTACATCCTAGGAGTGTGTTGGTAAGGCTGACAGCTTAAGTAGGTGGGCTGAGAGGAAGTATTTAATGGAATGTAAACTCCTCCAGGTCTTTTTTTGAGTGCTTCCTGTTTAAAACCAAGAGCAGCGCCTCGCCTAGGTAAATACAAACCCACACAAGTCCACACGTCCCACACCACACTCAACCAATACAGCAGCCCAGTTGGCATGACTTGTATTCCCCATACCGGATTCCCATTTACGGGCCGAAAGCTACCCCTGGTTATTTTCCAAATTGTTCAAGTCTATCCTGGCAAATGCTGTAAGTGCTAAGTACTTGGAACATTTGTCTTCAGGGCTTGCCCATGACAGGTTTGGAATATGTTTTTTCCCGAAGAAAGACAAAGTCATGCGCTGACACAGTGCTGCCAATGCTGCTTAACCTGGTGAATGCGTTTTGGTTCATTCATTATGTTATGAGAATGCCAGCTGTCTCCAGGATTTGAAACAATAGATGTCGAAGTAATATAGAAATCTAAATGATACATAGTAATGAATGACCTGGAATTAGTGGATATTTAAATGACAGACAATTTAAATATTTGTTATATTTTTATCAATATCTCTCTGCAGGGGCTGCAATATACCCTACCCTTTGTTTTTCTGTGTTTATTTTGGTACCAAGAAGGAAGAAGGAAACATAGTAAAAGGAACGGGTGGAGGAGGAGGAGGAGGATTTGATTGGAGGAGGCGTGATTTTTGACAGTGCCTTCAATGCTCTATACACCGGCATTGATCATTCACAACTCCGCCGCCTGCAGTTAGTTCAAAACTCAGCCGCCCGACTCCTCACCTGTACAAAGAAGCGCGATCACATCACCCCAGTCCTCGCATCGCTCCACTGGATCCCCATCCGCTACCGCATTGATTTCAAAGTTCTTCTGACTGTCTACAAATCCCTCCATGTTCTGGCCCCCACCTACCTCTCTGATATTCTCCACCACCACATCCCATCTAGAGCACTACGGTCAGCTGACCAACTATTGTTGGAAGTGCCCAGGACCAGGCTAAAAACCAGGGGGGACAGAGCCTTTGCAGTAGCAGCTCCCAGACTCTGGAACTGCCTACCCCCACACATCCGGGCAGCCCAGTCTCTTAATATTTTTAAATCAGTTAAAGACCCACCATTTTTCACTGGCCTACGATTAGTGTTTCCTTTTTTTTTGCTTTATTTTAACTCCTAACGTCATTGTCTTTTAACCCTTCCTTTTTTTTTTTTCTTTCTTTTTTGCCTTAGGTCATTTTCTATGAGCACTTTCTGTGAAGCACTTTGGTTGCGGCTCAGCCGTCTGTAAATGTGCTATATAAATAAAATTTGACTTGACTTGACTTGAGGAGGAGGAGGAAGGGTTACCTGTTCGGCCATCCAGCCGATGTGCTTGAGGTTGGGGTGGGAGGAGGAGGAGGCGACCGTGGCCCCCAGGTAGGCGTTGATGTGGGCCAACACGTGCGGGAGCATCGCGGCAATGTTGGTGTGGATGGCGGTGAACCAGGAGTTGGCGGTGGGCGCATCCTTGCAGCGCAGCACCACCGTGTGCTGCCCGTCGGGGGAGTGCAGCTCCAGCAGCCTGCAGCGCAAAGGAGAGGAGTGAGACCCTGGACAGCTACAGTTATAGATCCAGCATTTTCTGAGAGAGGTTCTCCCACAGTTAAAGAGGCCCTGGATGGATGGACACGTTTTATTCTTGGGAGTTTGTAGTTAATTTTGAAGAACTGTAACATAAATGTAATGAATGAAAGAAACTTATTTTAAATACCAAATCAAAACACATTTAAAACCAATTATTATCAATGATTTCTAAGAAAAATCTAAATCTAAAGAAATCTAAAGTATGATGGCAAACGACTTCAAATCTGGGTTATCGGGAGTTTCAAGTGCTTTCGCTTCATATTTGTATCGACCAATCATGTTGCTGGAGGTGGAGATCTGTAAAAGCGTAAATGTTAGCCTAAAATAACCGCGCAAATAACCCTATTTTCATGCACTAGCACAAATATATTTCTTACTAGATTCATTATGGCTCCTCCCAGAACATAGTACATACATAGTGCTACAACATAGTACAATTGCTGTATCCGAGATCACTGTTGATACAAATGCCGGCATCCTGCCACACCTACACGCCCACATATGCAGGCATTTGTCACACACACACACACACACACACACACACACACACACACACACACACACACACACACACACACACACACACACACACACACACACACACACACACACACACACACACACACACACACACACACACACACACACACACACTTTGGATCTCAGACCTGTTCTCCAAGTCCGGCATGGTGAGGTTCCTGCTGATGAAGCACATCTTCAGGCCGATCACCTTCCTGTCCCGGGGGCCAGAGGAGCTGCTGTGCTTGGGCGAGCCGGAGTCCTCACTGCCACTGCAGTTGGGGGACTGCGGACGGACGCCGTCCCAAGGCAGGTCGGCCACCAGGGACGGCTTCTTGAACAGCGGCGACACCTCGCGGATGTACTTCACTGTTGGCAGGGGGAGAGAGAGAGAGACACACAGTGAGATACAGCTGGCAAGGGGGATTCTTTATGTGGGAGCAGATGGAGATGATGGCTGTCCCCAGTTTGAAACAATTTTGGTTGATTTCTTACGAATACCTGCGCTGGTTCAATAAACAAAGCCAGAAACATAATGACACAAATTGAAAAATAAAATCAAAACAAACCATATTCAATAAAAGAAAAATAGAAAATTAGATTGTACTTCAACTAATTTGCCCTGCTGCAAATCTATGATTTGCAGCAAAATCTATGATTTTTTTGCTGTGGTCATTGAAAGATTGGCTTAAAATTCCCTCAGTATTTGGAAAATCTTAATATGCTTTTGGTGATTGTGTATAAAGGGGCCAACAATGCCATTTGTTCTAGGTTAAAAAAAAAAAAGCTTTAGAAAATGCTGTTCTTAAAAACAAAATGGTCGTCAGAAGGACTGAGGAAGGACAGGAAATCACTATTATGTTCTAAAAAGATATACGGGTCCTCTGTGGGGAGCATACATGGAAAAACAACTTGGCACTACAGCTGCAGAAGACTTGGCCCCGGCCTCAGTTATGCAGAAGAATGGACCCTGCTTCAATATAATACATCTAACTTTCCAAACTTGGTTTCCCGTGGTCCGTTCAACCAATCCCACATCCACTCTGACAAACCACAGCCGCCACACACTCTCTCCTTCACGCACACACACACACGCACAGAGTCCTTTCTAACACTTTCTCCCTCTCTCAACCCTCTGTCTGTGTGTGTGTGCATGTGTGTGTGTGTGTGTAAGAGAGAAAGTGTTGGCCTGCTGGGTTAGTCTACTCTGTCTGAAATCCGAGCCCCGGCTTTGAGGCGGTGAGGTCATCCTTCAATGCAGACTGTGATAGGTTTGTGGACTTAAATGGTTCTAACGTCTTAAGGCAACCTATTTGATAAGTGCTGGTGTGTGTGTGTGTGTGTGTGTGTGTGTGTGTGTGTGTGTGTGTGTGTGTGTGTGTGTGTGTGTGTGTGTGTGGCAGAAATTTGAAAAAAGACAAAAGTAAAAGTGCATGTGTGCACTTGGGACGGAGACCGTACATTTGCTTTCTTGTGTCCTTGTGGATTCGAATGAGACTTCAGTTAAAACCAGAGTTATCAGTATCAATGCAAGAGAGAAAAACAAAAACGGCTATAGAAATGAGCGCTATATATAAACCTGTGTACTGGGTCTTTGCATGCTGCTTAACGATCTTTCATTAAGTCCATGACTCGCAGCTTAAAGCACTGCTGGAATTATCATGTGGCCGCGGGCCAACAATCCAAACGTCATTCCCTGGCCTCCCTTACCACATTGGTCATACACACACATACCATCACTGCTGCATATGCAAGCGGTTTTGGATGGAAGGAAACAGCGTGCACACAAAAACGTGTGTGTGTGTGTGTGTGTGTGTGTGTGTGTGTGTGTGTGTGTGTGTGTGTGTGTGTGTGTGTGTGTGTGTGTGTGTGTGTGTGTGTGTGTGTCAATGACAGCTATGGATTCCAGGGCAACAAGCATGTGTCTCTACCGATGAATTAACAGATTCTTGTTACATTGAATTAACATTCTTCAAAATGTTACATTGTTAACTAATGTTACTTCCAGCCACCATCTCATCATATTTCAAACTGAATATTGGTCGTTGTCCCGCTGACAGATTAGCTGCTACAACTAGCCATGGTTATGACTCTATGCCTAGTTTCACTGCTACGATGACGACCACTGCAGTTACTATGGAAATGACTATGGAAATTAGGAATAATAAGTCTGCAGCTATTCTACCGAACCACTAGTAACAACTTCTAAATTCACTGCTACTTAGGAGAACTAAGTTTGCAACAATGCTATCATACTTGCTAATTTGAAAGAGAAAGTTAAATAATGATGTCACATCATCTATGACTAATCCACATAATTATAATAATTTTTTAGATGTGTGTGAAGTTTACACATCAGAATCTCGTTTCTCATGACACAGACGGGAAAAGAAAAGTATGGCCGTGGCATTCACCCCTGGAACCACCAGCACTGGGGAATGGCCCTGCATTGCTGTTTTTTGTAGACCGCCAAGACTTGGTAAACCTGCCTTGTGCCAAACATTCACTACGTTGGCTTCATTCGATGTCATCCCAACAAGTAAACACAGCTGGATAATTATTAACCTCTACGACTGGAACATTATTATGCCACGAAGGCCACAGGATTGATATGGGTTATTTTTTTTATCTGCCTTTTTGCCTGTTTTCCAGGCTTTCACATCTGGAAATGATCAAAGTCTATTTTTCTTAAAAGTCGTTATTTTTCTTCCCGGTCTTTCTGGTGTTGGTGAAGATCCTCAGGCCCCACTGTGCCGTCAGTCTGTCTGTCCGGCCGTCTATGCACCTCCCTCAACTATTTGGACACTACCGCCACTACCACTGGGGTTTTTTTCCATTCATTTGAGTTTGTGTGTAGTTTCCTGTCAGTCCATCTCTTCCTCATGTGTTAGTGCGTGCTTTCACTAATGTCTGTCCATCTATGTCAGCACATAGGCCGTGTTCCCTGTCGTGTGCGTGTGTCTGAGTCCCCTCAAGTGCCGTTTAAAGATACCATTAGGTCAACCAGGCCTTCCATTTTGGTTCCACTTCTGATTCTAAGTAGGTCTGCACACAGAGGACTATCAACACTGTGCGTGTGCATGCATGCGTGTGCATGTGTGCAGCTCCCCTCATACTTCACCTACCACAGCAGGGAAAAATTGAAAAGGAAAACAACAAATGATTCAAAAGCCATACTAAAAGTACTAAGTAAAGAGAGCAGAAGAGAGAATATGGGTAAGAAGGCAACTAGATGGTGGAATGGGCCCTCAACATTTACGTGATGTTGGTTGTGGTGAAAGGCCACGTTCAGCCTTCTCGTTTGTCCTTCACCACACACACGCACATAAACCCACACACACATAGCAATAAACCAAACAGAATAATGTTACAGTATGGTTTGAAAAATAAAATGCTTACAGGGCAGTATGTCAGTCAATCAGGCCATCCATTTCCCCTGGTGGTTTGGCCAACACCTCCAGCTGCCCCCCTCCCCCCTTTCCCTGGCTTGGATCCTCTCTCCACTTTCAGTTCCCCGAGCCTTTCTTATGTCTATACTTTATCCACGGAATTCTGCTAACCCCTCCACCCCTTATAGTCCTTCTCTCTTCCCATACCTGCCAGACCCCTAATGAGAACAATGTGTTGGAGCGCTGTGATTGTGTGTGTGTGCGTGTATGCATGTGCGTGCATGCGTGTTGAGGGAGGAGATTCCAGGGGTCAAGTTGAAGTTTACGCATGTGTGCACACTTGGCCCAAAGACGCTTCACGTACACAAGGTCCGCTAGGTTCCCTCTTCCAGTTTATTTACACAGGCCTTCATCCCAATTAAATTCCAAGTAAAAGGCTCCACAGAACCACACCGAGCTGGTTTGGAACTCTATCCCCTTGCCCGCACATGGGCAAGGAAGATCTCTAGCAAAAGACGGAGAAAAGAACGAAAAGCTTGAGGAAGGCAGCAGAACAGTTCTCTTCCTATTGGCTAGGCTCAAACACAACCGTGTGTTTAAGCCTTGCCTATATCGTCCTATAGGCAAGGCTCAAACACAACCGCATTTGGACTGCGGGGACCAAGATAAAATATGGAAAGTGAAATTCAACAGTTGTACAATAAATAATGACGGATGGATGACTCTAACGGCTACCTTGACCCAGAGTCTAGATTATTCCAGAAAGAGCAGATGGTCATAATGACAAGCCAAGGGCAGGCATCTGTCAGTAGGTGCAAGTATGGCGCTGATTCAGCTTTATATTAAAATACATGCAACCTCTTTGTTTGTGCACACACACACACACACACACACACACACTTAGTCACCCGCTATGGGCTTCAAAGCTCATAGACAAACCACATGGTTAAAACCAGAATAATAAAATAACTTTTTCAACTTCAAAAGTCCCGTTCTGCAGCTGGCATCAATAGTGCATTATACTGTCTGAACCACCATACCCGGGCAGTTGGTGGGCTATTCTGAATCATATATCCACAGACCATCATAAAATCGGTCTTAATGCAGGTCCACACACACATCTGCACTCTCATATCGCAGGGATGTGGATGTGATTACACCCTAGGATCTCATGATGTAGTCCTGCCGTCAGTCGCTAATGCTCGGGCCGAGGCGGGAGAGAAAGCTTTTAGTCCCTCTGCTCCTTCGGCTGTGGAATAGTCTCTGTAGAAAGACTTTCAATGCACAAGGATTTTCCTGAGCTCATTGATTTCAACCGATGCTAAATGACACCATGGCTATCATTTATATGTCTTGCAACAATGTTTGAATGATTCCGGAATCCTGTTTAATGATTATTGATCTGACTAACCTTTTTAATCAAGGGATAGCAACACAATAGGTTGAGAGGAGAGTGAATAGTGAAAAAAAAAAAGATGACAGATGGATCCTGTACAGATCATGGATCCTGAGTGTAGATTATTCCAGATGGAGCAGCAAGTCATAATGATGGGCAAAGGGCAGGCATCTGTCATTTGGTTTATGTGTTTATTATAATTCCTTCTCACTTAAACACATGCAATATATTGCATTTACACACATAAATACATGAATGACAGGCGGTAACGTAACGCACAACATCTACCCACACAAAAGCACAAAAAGAAGCAGTT
This sequence comes from Micromesistius poutassou, assembly GCF_964030765.1. Taxonomy (NCBI): domain Eukaryota; kingdom Metazoa; phylum Chordata; class Actinopteri; order Gadiformes; family Gadidae; genus Micromesistius; species Micromesistius poutassou. The sequence continues at coordinate 7,777,226 of NC_140283.1, read as the reverse complement.
GATAATTTAGGAGGAAACAAATGTTTTTTTGTCTCTAATTTTGTCTCGTACTATAAACAACCAATCAGGGTAACGACGCATGCCTATGAGAACCGAAGTGTTAACGAGTTTTATGAGCCGGAGAAAGTTCAGTGGATATATGTGGCTGTGTTCACTGGGCTGTAACCAGGGGCCCTCTATGTGCTGATACGGGTTAAGAGTGAGTCCCGACTGATATACACTCTCCCGATCTATTTGCAGCTTTATGCAGACTCATGATCTTCGACTCTGCGAAGCGGCGTGAATGGAGACGAGACAAGGGGATAGAAAAGCAACGTGCTCAGCAAAGCCTTGGCCTTTCCAAAAACAAAAGCAACACAGCACCGTTTTCCCGACCCAGGACTGTCCCCGTTTCAGTCAATGACTTCTTTGTCTGCGTTTGTGTCCCCTCTCCCCCCTCCCCCTCCCCCAACATCCCCCCGCGCCACCTCCCTCTCATTTTCTCTTCTTGTGCCTCCAATTACTGTCACAACGGGCTGGTTCCTGTGTCTCCATTTACCCCTGACCATCAGGTTTGCTCACCCCATTAGGACGACAGGGGGCTAGAACTCTGTTGCTTTACCCGATCGTTTGAACACATTGGCCATTATGGACGGCTTCTCTGTCTGTCGGTCGCTCAGTAAGCTGGCCGCAGGACGGGAGGAGAGTCCGCAGCAGTTATGTTTTCAGGGGAACAAGGAGAATATGCTGCAGCTAACTCCTCCTACTCTCTATGAGGTTCTGCAAAGATAGCCTGGTTAAAACTCCCTCCCTGTGAACTACAACGAATTAAGCCTGTCCTAGAACACAATCCTTCCCAATGAGAGGCCCACGCTCCACTCTTCCTCCCTGAAAGAGGTTCCACATTCAACACAATGATGCCCTTTTAACTGATGGTGGCGGTTTGTTCCTTTTTTTCTTCCGGTTTCCGGCTTCTAATCCAATACACATGTGATGAGTGTTGACTGAACTCGGTCACATGAGCAAAACAAAACAAAACTAACCAAGCAAAACTAACCCAACAATCTGAAACCCAATTCTTGCAAAATAAATGCCTCATGCTAAAGCAATAGAGGACTACGCTATGACCTAAAGTGACATCTTCCAACGACTTCTGCGTAGAAGGCCGTTAATGCTTTTTTTTTATTGGCCCAAACGACTTCCTGATTTTACACACCAGCTTACTCATAATATCCAACCTGAATCCTTCTTCTCTCGGAGGTAGGACATACCCAATACAGGACAGTGGCAGGACAGTGTAGCGGTTACAGGGTACCATGTTCACTGTTTCACTCTCTTACAGTAGGGCATTAGTAGTAGGCATCATTCATCAAGATGACCCTCACCCGTGACCAGCTTCTAAATGATCTGTATCTGAAGTCACCTCATTCAAGTTGCTTTGGATAAAGGTATCAGCTTAGATACTTGTCGTGGGTTTTCTTTGAAACACTTGAATATGAATCTGACCTAACACAAGCGTTGTCCGAGACGGTGGGATTCCCAGGTGGGAGATGTCAACTGCTGACCTTTCTCCCTTTTTTGGAGGAACTTCGAGGTCACAAGAGGTCAGGAATGTGGAACACATCAGCTAATTGTCCAACTATCCGGGGTATTTGAGTGTTGTGTGTACCCGTCAATGGGGTCTAGAAAGAAAAACAACCACTTTGTTTTGTCCAGCCGCGGTCATTGGTTCAAATGAGTGTGTCTGTAGGAGACACAGAGAAAAGCTAATGGGAGAGAGCCGGAGAGTGAGTTGTTTAACAATGACAGGCACTTGGCAAATTCCTCCAATCCGAGTCGAGTGCTTAGATCCCTGTCCAATACAGCGGGAAACTGAACCAAGTAAATAGTTCACTTCTGATAGACTACCATTGCATAAATCATTGACAAATCATCATGGCAGCAGAGTTGAATCAATTACACCTCACTACTGCTTAGTAGACAGGGTCCAATAACAAAAAGTAACATTAGGCTACTACTATCCAGATAAATAGACCTATCAGGTTCAGCAAGAGTAGTAATAGGATACACAAATCATGATTATGGCTACACTGGGAAAATCCACTTTTAAGGCCCCAATGAATTGAGATGAATTGAATTTTGTCCGTTTGATAGTCGGTTGTTGTTTGTTTACTTTGCTTGCCCTATGATGATCCAACTCAACCACTTCCTTTATTTTCCCCTGTTGTCCCCCTCTGGCCCCCTCCTTTAGATGCATCAGTGAAACTGTAAGGACTTGTCAAAATGTTCATATTTTAAGCTCATCCAATGCTGTCGACACAATTAAGCCCCACCCACTTTTTTTTGTTGCAAAATAACGTCAACAGTTGTGGACTGGATGCTTGCCTTGTTTACGTTCAAGAGTTCGCTGTCATGCATTGATCCAAACTATTACCCGCAACAACACAAAACACTGCAGCTATACTCAATTCCCGTCGGTGAGCGATTCTATTCTAGAAGTAACCCACACATGTTTTGAAATGTTCTCCAGTCAGTGGGCGTCTCAAACAAGTTCACCGTGCCCTCGTGAGGGCAATGTGCGTTACGTTATACTGGCTATATCGGGCATAATGGCCCCATGCATGCACCACTCATTTGGTAGGCTACATTAGGCTACATTATAAGTAACATACATAAATGGAACCGAAACGGAGGGAGAGAGCGTATAATCTCGGCCTTCGCAAATCCCCGCTGTAGCGTGGGTCAACTTACCCTCGAGCGTCACCTCTTTTCCTGCCTTTTTAAGCGCCTGAACCGCTAAATCATGCGTAGCTTCACGGAGGTCATTGCCGTTCACGGAGAGGATCGCATCGCCCACCCGGAGAGCCCGACTCTGGTCCGCTGCGAGTCCGGGAAAGATCTTGGAGATGAGAATGGGCATTCGGTTCTCCCTGCCGCCCTTGATGCTGATACCCAACCCGCCAGACTCTTGTTTGACAACTCGAACTTTACGCACCGCTTCGGTCGAACCGTCCAAACTAATAGGAATTTCGCCTTGCCGTGAACTAAAACTGGACCCAGGACTGCCGTAACTGGACCCGGGGCTTCCAAAGTCAGAGTTTGCGCCGTTATTTGGGTACTGCTTTGGGCTGTTTACACCATAGGGGCTGCCGTACTGTCCGCGGGTGTTAGCTCCGTGCCCCGGACTGTCGTGGTTCTGGTACGGTTCTTGGCGCGAGTTGGGACCTCGGTTTGGGTTTCCAGAAGCCAAGTTCGAATCGTTTCCGTTTGACATTCCATTCCGTTGGCCTGCAGGGGAGTTGTAATCCAAATGATTGGACCCATGTGCGGTTATCTCCGCTTCGGCCGTTAGAGTAAATGTTTCACGGGTCAGTTCGGCGGCCACTCGGATCCACCGGTCCCGGAGCAAAAGATCCAGTTGGCCGTTTTTGTCCGCTCTGGTCCAAATAGCCATTCTGAACGGCTAGCCTACTCAGAGGCGGGCGGATTTCAGACTAAACTCACCATGAACTTTTTCCTCTTTTCTGAGTGCGCATAAGCGCCAACCAGGCTACACTGGCCGATCGACACACCCACTTACGTACAGCCTGCAGGAAACAAGAGAGGGAAAAAAAACAGTCCCTGAAAAAGAGCAAAGAGAGTCTTCGATGGGGAGGGTTTGTTGAATTAAAGCTTTGAGCTCGGTATGTAGAGTAAATCGGAGCCAGATGACAGATGGAATCAACCAATCGACATTTAGATGTGTAGATTACTTATTCATGAGGATAGAGGCGGGGCCAAATGTGACATTAAAGATCCAATGTGGCACAAGTGAAGTTGCAAATGGATTTTTATTGTTGTCCAAAACTGCAGCAGATGTGTTTATTATAATGTACACGGTTGCTACCACTCAATAAAAAGGAACTAATGGTTTCAAAAGTAACTTGTTATGTTGATAGACAAGCAAATCAGATCAAATCAACAGTGATGCATTGGCAGGAAATCAGATTGTTATATAAAGTACAACTATAAGGATGCATAACGTGGTGGACTAAATAGTGCCACATTCCGTCTTGGGAGCCTACTGATTGGGCTCCAAGTCCAAGCTGGTTAAAGACCAACAATAAGGAGCATATTGGCTCTGGCTGGGATTGAGGCTCCATGGTCATCAATTGAACATGTCGCCGACAGTATTTGATCAAGACCAACCAGAAGAGCAGTGGAAGTGTTCTGGGTAGAAATGGGGCTTCTTGGACCCATGGTTGCGAGGACAGTGCTTCTACGACGGGCTCCAAAGAATGACACAAGCGAGGGTGGCGTTTGTTGATAAGATCTTTTATTTATTGCAGTCGAGGTTGACTCAGTGTTTACAAAACCCTTGAGCAGATTGCAGACGTCCGCCGGGTATTGAGGCGAGGGGGGGGGGGGGGGGGGGAGTGCGAGGAGCGGGTGGGGTTGGGGTGGGGGGGCTGGGAGAGGGGCGCGTTTCGCCTCAGCTTTATTTACATCAGTGATCCAATAAAATGTCCCATACATTCAGGAGGTCACCGCCACTCCCGACTCCCATCCACCCACACCTTGTGGGGCCAATCTCCACCCACTACTGACCCGCAAAGTAGGCCACCTTCCATGCGAGAAAGGCTATGTCCCCAATGAGCTTGCACTGATTGTGCCTCTGGCCATGCTAAAGGGTACAATACATTCACAACATAATCAAGGCAACATGTCATGGCCGGCGTTTGGCCGTGTGTGTGTGTGTGTGTGTGTGAACATGTGTGTGTGTGAACATGTGTATGTGTGTGTCCAGAGGAGGTGGGGGGGGGGGCTCCAACACTGGAGCTGGATTTGAGTATCGGGAGAAGGGGTTGCCGGGGGCGCGTGGTGGCGGCAGAGGGGGGCAGGGCTAGCTCATCCAATCAAACAGTGTAACGGTACGCTCTCGGATCACTTTCCCGCCCTGCCGGGGAGGGAGGCATCAGGCTGGGCTAGCTGCAGCTGCTGCCTCTGTGAGGCACTGGGCGGAGGCTGCGACGGGGCGCCCCAGGGACAGGGCTCTGACAGCGGGCGAGGCAAGGGTGCGGTCGGGGGCGGGCGGGCAGTGGCTCGGCTCGCCCTCTTGGGGGTGTTGAGGAGGTCCAGGCTGCGGCGGCTAGACGAGATGACGTCAGCCACGAACTTGGTGCACTCTGCGCAGACGTCGCGCAGCGTGCAGCCGTGGGCGTACAGGTGGGGGAACTCCTCCTCCACAGAGCGGCGCGTCAGGCTGCGTAGGGACCTGGGGCCGGGGGAGGTCGGGTCAGATACGCTCTAGGCACTTTCTGCAGTCTTGGTGGCACATTGCAGTTGTGGGATTGTGTGTGGATGGCCCTACCTGGCCCGAGTCAGACTGATTGGACTCTGGGGCTGGGGGCGGATGCAAACCTGTTGCACATTGAGCAATCAATGTGGCACAGGTTAAACCAGCCATCACCACACACACTCTCTCCTACATGGCAACATGGAGCGCAAGGCCATGGATCATTATCAGCAAAACGTACAATAAACTGGCCACCCCATGTCCTTTGTCTGGAGGAGCCCAATAAAAGCCACCAGGTGGCGTGTGGCATTGGACATTACTGCAGCAAGTTTAGCAGAAAAAGTCAATAGTTTGATGAATTGATTTTGCGGCAAGAATAAAGATCAATATTTATACCCAGTAATACCCAGGCATGCGCATGGCTATTACATATGTATAAAAAAAGGAAACCTTGGTTTCACCCCTCCAAAAAACAGATTAAGAGAATCATAATGGTAATCTTAATATATTAAAGTTGGATCATCAAATACCCCTGTAACCTGGACTGGTCGTAACGTGCAATAAAGTAACAATAAATAATCAGACATCAACTACTGTACTTGAAAAGCACAATGAAATTGCTAGCTCATTGACACACTAAATCAAAACAAACAGAAGTAGTGAGATGAAGTTTAAACCATAGGGATTAACATAAAGATTTACTGATTTAAAAACATTCATGAACATTTCTGATCGCATAGTGCCAAGTGTTTCTGTCTGTCTCTCCCTCACCACCACCTCTCCTGTGAATGCCACACAGAATGAGGGAGGATATTAACGATGGTGGGATAATTATTGCATAATGGCTACTTAGAGGCCTCGGAAGAGAGGCTGTTCTTTCATAACTGAGATCTGAGAGAGAGACAGTGGGGTGATGGAGAAAACATTGGCTTGAAAAAAACAACAGCCATTGGCTTGATTATGTGATCTCCCATTGGATGAAGTAGGCAGAGGCTGTTCTATTTTGAGTTCAAGCAGGTTGTAAAACAAGGGAAGCGAGAGAGTAGGAAGGAAATTGATTTAACCTGCAGCCTTACCCTGCATGTGTACACACAAATGTTTTGATAATGCACACACTGGATAGGGTTAAATTGACATGCGTTGGGGGAAGGGGGGGGGGGGGCGGCTGGCTAAATGGAGCCCATCTAAGCCCCGCCCCCTGCTAGTCTGTATCAATCACTAATCACAGTCACCACCTCTGTCTGGATTCACACACGTCTGGGGAGACCTGTTGAAGGACAACATCATCATCCACTTACTTGTATACTTGGCTTTTGTGGCCATGGCTCTTGGGGCTGCTGTGGAAGCCCAAGGTATACACAGGGATGTGTGCCATCTTCTTTGATGGGATCTTCATCTGTTGCAGAGAGAAGAGACCAGAGGGTCAGGGACATGTCATGAGACATACAACTGCACAGAGGTTAAGGGAATAGAGAGCAATGAATGAAAAGCACTGGAGAAAGGGCAACATGTATAACTAGTTTGACGCATGGAGCAGTTCATTGGCATGACTAACAAAATCAACATAAATTAACCAACAGGTTTATGAGCAGGCAAAAACATCAGGCGTCACAAATTAATCCATTCTCAGAGGTATGTCCATTCCAATCACAACACTAACACGCACAAAACAACACACAATGTTTAAAAAGTTATAAATAGGTAATACGGTAAGGAAAAAAACGGGTCTGTTCATTGCAACACACACACACACACACACACACGCACACGCACACACACACACAACAACAAAATCACAGCAAACACAATTGGGAACCACACAAGTCAAGTCCCAAAATCTCAAACCTACATAGCACAGAACCACACATCCACACGGCCTGGGGGTAGGGCAACAAATCAAAAGCAATTAGCCACCATTAAACCACAAGCTTAACATATGAACAATAAATGCACAATGGGCCCAGGTTAATATTGGTTTTGACTGAGTCATATTGGATGTGTCAGGAAGCCAGGCCACAAGGCCTACGGGTAACAGGGTGCCGATGCGGATCAAGTGATTCCAGTTACCTTTGCACTGCAGGAGGCACAGACCGATCTACAGGGAAAGACAGCATTAATATGATACATGAATTGGTCCATATATATATATATTTTTATATTATAGAACCCTTTATATAGGAGTATAAAGTGACACACATTGACAACATTGAATTAAATTATGAACATGTAGAATGCATGGGCAAAACCTTTTACAGAGTAAGCAATTGGACGGCCACGAGAAGAGAGGAAACTTCACTTTACAGCAGCAGCAAACCTGGGACACACACACACACACACACACACACACACACACACACACACACACACACACACACACACACACACACACACACACACACACACACACACACACACACACACACACACACACACACACTTAAAGTGGTCCATCAAGATCCATATTGAAGGGTATAAGCATTACCCGAACGCTGCTGTCCCAGTACCTTGCCCTTCTTCAGGTTGTTGTAGAGCTCTTTGGTCTGATAGAACTTCTCCATTTCTGCCTTCACTAGAACCCGGCGCACATTGATCACCTCCTCCACTGTCAAGGCAAGACTCTCCACTGGGTGGCTGAACTCCTCCTAGATGGGGAATGACATGGACCCCCAGGGGGAGAGAGTAAATCCCAGGTTATGTGGTTATTATCATACAAAGCCCCACACGTTTATACTCTGAATCCCAATAGTTGCTGATTGTGTTGCTGCAAATGTATATGTAATGTAATATAATTATTTACCATCCACTGTCTCTTCTTGTCAATTGTGGGTGGGGCTTCTGAGGTTTCTGTGACCTCATCCACCGAGCTGAGGGACAGGCGGGCGGGGGAGGAGGGGGCCCAGGAAGCTTGGTAGGAGGCTGGAGGGACAGAAAGATGGTCAATGGACTGCATTTATATAGTAGTGGCCACTCAAAGTGCTGTACAATATTGCAAGGGCATGCAGGGCCACAGCCAGCTCGTCAGGGGCAGATAGGGTTAGGCGTCTTGTTCAGGGACACCTCGACCCTCAGCTAGGAGGAGCCGGGGATCGAACTAGCAACCTTCCGGTTACCAGTTCACCTGCTCTACCTCCTGAGCCACATGCCGCCCAGATGTAGAAAGATGGATGGATAGAGGGACAGAGAGGAGAGATGGAGCTGCATGGACGGAGGTCCTATGCGTGTGAATGGTGTGAGTGAGGGTGTGCAGGAGGAGAACAAGGTACCAGGGGAGTAAGAGGAGCTAGAAAACATGGAATAAAAACAATTTTAAAAAGGGGATGCAAGGGACAAATACATAACATAATAAAAAGGAAACAACATCTACAAAATCTGTATGAGATGAAGGACCAACAGACGGAGACCGGTGCAGGTCCATGCATAAGACATGAGATGTCTTATGCCCCCCCCCCCCCCCGCTACTGGAGAGCACAGCTATAATGTCCCCATCTGTTATCCAATTGATTGCGGTGATGTGCCTCAGACATCTGTACCTTAGAGCATCACAGCTAGAGGTCTATGCACGCTAATGGGCCCTTGTTTCAAAAGAGCTGCTTGGTTGGAGGTCATGATAAATTAAGCAGGCAACTCGACTGGAGGTGTGTGTGTGTGGGTGGTGGAAAGTCTGCCTGAGCTTCTAAATTATGCAACCGTAAAAAAGTGCACGCACAGGAGCCGAGATTGAGATGGCCTCTTCGGTCACGCAAGCTGAAAGTGTGAATTCAACAGTTTCAACACTTAAACCAAATGATATAAAGATCTTCTGCAGCTGGTGAATGCTCTCCATTGCCACTATTGGTCAATACACAACATGACCTGACCACGAGCAGAATACCTCATTATAACAGCAAACTTGGTTAGGTAGAGGTCCCAATCTGTCTGGGATTAATAGAGTAGACCACCATCTTATCTTATCTCATTTACTACAATAGGCCTACACATGTTGTAAAAGGCCACATACATGAAAAAAACCATGGCTATTCAATAAATTGCGAATATAGACTGAATTATGCGAACGCATTAGCATCCATCGGTGTAATGGAGTGGCTCACTGTTCATCTATCAGCACATCTTTTCAAGTTGATTACAAGCCATGGAAACACTGCAGATTGAGTTACGCAGCACATGTTATCCCCCTCGCAACATGATGTGTTGTAGGAAGTTCCCCTGTAATGGACTGACATACTGTATTTTTCATGTCATCAAACCACACAGACTCCTCACTCACCACTCACCAAGCTAGATAACGGTTATCAAATTTCCGTTAATGCTGGATTTGAGGTTCGCCTCAGGATCAGAGAGGATATACAGAGGAGGACGTCTGCATGGTGCTCTTATTGTACAAGGAGTGATGGAATACTATACTGTGCACATTATAGTTGAATTAACCTTTACAATTAAAAGGTCAACCTTCATAAAGGTTGAGGGTTGACAAACATGCCCACCTCATGCGTCACGCCTGGACCACAGAAATGGAACAAGTTGCATGGGAGTAAACAAAAAAAAAAAGATTTCAAGTGGTTTATGTCAAATGTCATGGGTACAACTGTATGTGCAGTAAATCAAACTGAAACAGACTATTGGGCAGGTACTCATACATAATGAAAACAGAGTTGCTCGAACACTGTCATCAAAGTTACTGCTGCTTCTTTTTGCTCCCTCATTGAGTCACACACACTATACACCAGTTATCTGGTGTTGACTGGCATTACTGTCTTGTGTCAAATTACACATTAGCTGATGTGGAAAATTATATTATAATTAAGCAATTATTGAAATCGAAACTATGTAATTGTGGCTCTGTTGACTGACGACATACACATTTTTCATCAAGACGTGACGCATGAGGTGGGCGTGACCTAGCAACAAATATCTTGAAGGCAGTCGCCATCTAGTGACAGAAGTGGTAAATGCATTATAAAAATAAAAATGTTCAAATAAAAAAAATACGATTTTTATCCAGATGGTTTGTTGCGAAATATACACAAACATAAGACCATATAGAGAATCATTTTTACAACTGATATATGAAGCTACAATAATAACAATCCACCGTGTCCCATACTGACCTCGGTATACTGGCGGTGGGAAGGCCCCCGTCATGGTCTGGGACCGCGGCCTGTCGCCCCTCAGCCGGACCGCCACCTCGCCCCCCGGCCGCGGGGAGCCGGCGAGGGAGGGCAGCATGTCGCCCCGGAGCTCCGCCAGGTCGTGCTCCGAGAAGGAGCGGTCTCGCTTCAGAGGTAAGGGGAAGCTCTCGGCCCTCCGCATCTCCCCTCCGTCCGGGGAGTCCTCCTCCTCCAGACCAACAGAAGGGGAGAGGAGGGGTGAGGTGGCGTGAGGTGAGGCAGATGGAGCCATTAGGGCATAGAGGTGAGTAGAAAAGGAAAGGAGTGGGGTGTGAGGAGTGGAGGAAAGGAGAGAAAAGGAGAGGAAGGGGGGAGTAAAAGGAGCAGAGTGAAAAAAGGGAGACGAGAGTATGGGGAGAAGAGGAGGTTCAAAAGAAAGGAGGAGTGTAGGGTGAGGAGAGAATGGGAGGAGAGTCGGGGAAGGAGAGGAGAGCAAGGTGAGGTGAGGAGAGGAAAGGATAGCAGAAAGGAGAGGGGTGTTGGGTGAGGAGAGGGGAGTGGAGTGAGGAGAGTAGAACAAAGAGGATGTGAAAATGGTCAGGGGGGGCCAGAAGTGAGAGAAGAGGAAGTCAAAGGATTGAAGTATACAGGTGAGAATCAAAAGGAAGTGAGAAAGCAAGAGGGAAACAAGACCACGTCAACCGAGTACACGCTAGGGTATGGTTATCTCACCTCACCTATCACCTATCAGAAATGGAACACCTGAAGATTGCGTATACCACCTTTTGCCTACCATACACAACTTTGAACAATGGGGAGTTAGTTATTCAGTCAGTGAGTAACTTTCCCTCTGCTAAGCTTAGATACATTGCATGTAAAGTTGTTATGAGGCATTGTGACCCCCTAGTGTCCTAGTCATAACATAGACACAGTCTCCCTACTACTTTAATTGAATGTGTTTGATTAATCGGTTGAATGTGAATTACGTGAGTGGATATACGTGTGTGGATATACGTGAAGGTATTCTTAAAACACAGCAGCGCGTTTGAAAATGTAAAAGAACACTTTCTTTGTATACACTTGCTTGAAACATAAAAAAAAGGTGCATCAATAATGTGATGAGTAGATAAAAGCTTTTAGATATTGATCCGTATCCATATATTATATACTATATTTGGCAGTTGACTATCATTCAAAGTCTGATGTCTGATTGTTCATTACCTCCATTGCTCGAAGAGAATGGAGTTTGTAATACAAACAAGTCCAAAAAGTTTTAAGTTATCATAGATAACTTGAGAAAATGAATGAATGCTGCATCACGGATTGGAATCATTGGAATGATGCTACTGAATGTGGTCTGATCTATTGGTGCATTTCCACCACAGGGTGCGGGTCGCAGTCTGCAAAGGTGCGGCACAGGTCGCGTTTCCACTGCCAAAAGTGGGCGTGACCCGGACTGAGCCGTATTGAGCCGTTCTCATCTCGCAGTACTACTCCGTTGGGGTACTGAGAGCCTGAAAGGGTCCCGGTAAGTTTGAGCTACACACACCGTCCGTTGATTGGTCGAGAGAATCGTCCCTTCTGTGTGACAGGGGGATAATAACAAACAAACACAGTACCCGCGAGGTATTTCTGGACAACGGCGAAAGTTTTGTTTATGGAAGAAAATCTCGCTCAAAAGTTTGCCGTCCTTCTTGGACGTCCTACATTGTTGCTCTTTGTTCATTGTGCACGTTCTTCTTTTTCCTTGGATTTATTAGCAGGCTACACTGTGTCGGGCTGCTATGAGATCACAAAGCTTACATAGCTGCCATGGCTATCGCCGTCCGGCTTAAACCCTGCCCACCACAAGGGTACTGGCAGCGGTGGAAACGCGACACCGAGCTGGGCTATACCGCACCCTCACTACTGAGCTGAGGCGTGCTGGGTCCGAAGCGTACCCTGCGGTGGAAATGCGCCATATTACTCATTAGCACTCTCTAAGAGGACAGTGCCTCTCAGTGTCTACAACAAATCCCTCAGGTTTGGACTACATTATTGTCTCTGCATGGCCTCGCCTCACCTCCCAGACATTCATCTCCTCCATCTCTGCCAGTGTGGGGGCCTTGAGGCGAACACGTGGCCTGGGCGGGGCCAGAGGCCCGACGTCGGACACAGACAGGTCAATACAGGAAGTAGACTTCACGTTGCAAGGACAAGGCAGGGCAAGGCAGGGCATGGAGCCAAATGCTGAAGGAGGGAGGGGGTGAAACCACAATGATAGCCATGTGAACATTGATAACCAACTATTAGTTATTTTTGTGTTTGTTGTGTTTTCTCAAACAGCAATTGAGAGAAAGAAAGGGCCCTCCAGGAATAAGAGGGAAAAGAGCTGTGTGTGTGACCTTGTCTGTCCTTACTTTAGAAGGACAGACAGACATATTCATCCACCCACACAGGGAACAGCATTGCCCTTGGTCTGTAAATAACTAATCAATTGTATGAAATACAACACCACCTTCCCAGGCACACTAGCACTAAAACAAAAACATTACTAATGCACTTTAGCGGCAGGTCATTCATGGACAGTAAAACCTTTGTATAAACTGCACTGTCTATAGATCCTGATGAGATTAGGAATAGGAGTGGCTCATTTCAACACACACACACACACACACACACACACACACACACACACACACACACACACACACACACACACACACACACACACACACACACACACACACACACACACACACACACACACACACACACACCTTGCCATCCCTTTAGTTAGACCTCTACAAGGAAACATGTGCTCTCAGTCGTCACATTGAAGTGTTTTTGTCGCATTTGGTCTCCAATTAATGCTCCTCAATTTAAATGTTTGCATGAAACTGCAGAGCATAACTTATGCTTTGCGAGGGTTTTCCATAAAATTTTTAATAAATTTTCTAGGACTGTGTGACTCTCTGCGTGTGACTGTGTGTGTGACTGTGTGTGTGTCTGTGTGTGTGCGTGCGCTTACATCTGGAGGGCGGGGAGGCCACAGGCCTGAGCTTCCTCTCCTGCTTGATCCCCGCCAGGAGGCGCTGGTGGAGCGACTCGGGCTCCTGGGGGGGAGGGGGGAGGCTGCGCTCTGACACCTGAAGGGCCCCACCCAGAGGTGGTGCGACCACCAGCAAATACAAGACAAACAAAAGACAGCAGGAACAGAGGAGGGGGGAGCAGGCCGTAAAGACAGATATTTCGCTTGAGTAAATCAAACAGCACCTTGAGAAGCTAAAAGATGACTGCTAACATTATAAGCACGAAAGCAAAGGGAAACATGCACCTGGACTGTACAACTTAAATTAGTAAAGTATATATATATTAAATATGATTAAAGTATTCTCAAAATAAATAATAATAAAGTCATTACATGGCATATTAGCATCGACGCTCTTATGCTCATTTGACACAGAGTTAGATCAAGATAAAACCCTGTGAAGAAATGAATGGGCCGTACTCTGTGCACCTTGTATGTGGACTAACCGGTTTGAGGGGAGGTCTGGACCTGATAAAATCCAGGATCATTTCGTGTGCATTCCTCTTCACTCTGGTGGGGATATCGCCATCCACCTGGGAATGGGTTTAGGATGGGATGACTGAACGCAGTCTGGACAGATCATAAATGCTCTGTGCTTTGAGAAAGTGAACGCTAACTCTGTGGCAACGGCCTTAAAGCCCTTGCCAAAGGTGTATTTTACAAGCACATTATTGTTGGTTGTCAGGCAAAGCACACTAGATATTGCTGCATACAGTATTCATTTATTTTAAATTACCTTAATGTGCCGATTTCTTTATTGTTTTACCATTAACGTAATCAACGACACAAAGTCTTGTGTTGGGTGATGGTTGGTGAACTGTTTTTGACTGGAGCTGCAGTGAGTTCAAAAGGGCCCCAGATGAGGTGGGCCGGTTAGATTGCTATTCAGTGAGTTGCGTTGGCCTTCCTCACCATGACTTTGCGTAGCTGGATCTTCCGCGACCGTATGTCCTGCATGAGCATCTCGAAGGGGGTGAGGCTGAACTCGGTGGGGAGGGGGTTGAAGGGCTGCTCCCCCACCTTCTTCAGCTTCACGCCCTGCCTCAGGTCCTTCATCAGCTGCACCCACAGGCGGGCCTGCACACACACACACACACACACACACACACACACACACACACACACACACACACACACACACTATCAACATATGTATCAACATATCACTGCACACTGTATCAACATGAGTTTTGAAAGGTGTTTATGGGGATACCAGACACGACTGTCCACAAAGTAGATGGAAAGACTAAAATATGGAAAACAACCTAAAATAAAACTTCAACAATATATAACAGGAACAACTGAGCTTTTGTAAAAAGACAACTGAAAGTGTTTTCTCTTCAGCTCAAACATAGAACTGCCTGAACTCTTGCACCAAGACTCAATTTATAGCACATGGGCAGGATAGCAAAGGGTCTACTACATACCCCTAATGAGGTGATTGGCCGAACACAACAGAAAATAAATGTGCACACAGGCACACACACACACCCAGTCTGTGTGCTTCAAAGCACCAAGCTCAGCGGTGGACGAGTCTTCTGGAATTTCATCTTTTCGGATTTTCTTCAGCATCTGCAGAATGGAACACAAACCAAAATGTAATTTCCCGTTTCCCCTGAGCTCTGCGGCATCAACAACAGCTGCACTCAAAACCCTTCAATACAACAGAAAACTGTTATTCATTAGGCCCAGGGCTTTATAATAAAAGTGTTGCTATGCTAACCAGACTTTTATGGGACAGCAGACAGCCGAGTGACTGCAGCCCCTTAACCTTTCGGAAACACAGACAGCACGAGCAGCAGAGGCTACAGCTCACCTCCTTGGCATCTTGTATCTTGGTGAGGAACGTCTGCAGCTCCAGGGTCTCCACAAACAGGGCCCTGCAGACGGCCTGGTAGTGCTCGGCGGCCAGCGTGGGGTTGGCCAGCCGAGACGCGCACAGCGCCTTCACCTTCGCCAACGTGCACACCGGCCTCCTCTTCCTCAGCACCCCCTCATCAACGCGCTCCTCCTCATCATCATCTTCCTCCTCCTCCTCCTCTTGCTCCTCGTCCTCCTGCCCGCTGTACCCCTCATCTGCGGTGCCGTTGATGCAGCCGTCACGGTCTGCACCTCCTCCTCCTCCTCCGCCACCACCACCACCATCGAGGGAGTCAGCCTCCCCGTTGCCGCACGCCATGCGCTCCAAGAGGCTTTCCAGCTGCGGACTGAGCTCCTGCTCCTCGCTGTCATCCAGGCCCCAGTCCAGCGCCTGGTAGATGGCCATGCCCATTGACCGCACCAGCTGGGGGTGATGCCGTGAGGGGGAGAGAGGTGGGGGGGTTTGTTTAGGCAAGTTTTGGTTTTGATTTAGTTGTGGTTAATATCGCTTTGAAGTTTGAAGACGGGATGCGGTGTATTTGACAAGCACATCCGATAAGATGTAAACGCAGAGGAAGAAACTAGAGAGCTATAAAGATAGGAGTAAGATCCACCAAGATAATAATGAATTATATTGCCTGTCGCAAAATAATGAAGGAGTCACAGGTGGTTTCATAAGCTGCCTTGTAAATTCTGTTTACAATTTACAAACAAGCTTTTATGAAATCTTTAAATGTCAAAGGATTAGCTATTAGAAGCTTTATTTCATAAAACTTATTCCAGGTTATATTTCTCACAAATGCCAGACCTGCTACAAGAAGAGCACATATGTCTATGTCTAAGTATAACAACTACAAAATAGTCATCCAAATTAAGTATAATGTAAATCTTTATTTACATTACACTTTAAACCATTTCATATTTTCTGAGGGGCAGTGATAGTTTCAACACCCCGAATATAAGTGCTTGTGATGATGACCTTGGATTTCCCCTAAACTCACCTGTCGCTCGACGACCACTGGAGTGGAAGGTCTGTCCGTGTCATCTGCACAGAGAGCATAGGAGACAGTCAGTGAGAGATTTTCACCTGGAAACATTGATCACATAGAAGGCCTCAAAAGTGGAGGCTCATTCGCGAACAAATCAGTTCGAACGAACGACTCTTTAAAATGAACGAACCGACCTGATTCGCCGTTCTCGTTCGACTCGTTCGTCTCGTTCGTTCTCCGAGACTCGACTCCCAGCTCCACCCACTAGTCGCTGAGTCGCGCTGACTCGCCGTTCGTTCACTGACTGTGTTTTGCGGTGAAGACTCGAGGACTGAGACGTCACGAGAGCCAGCTGGGCAACAAAATGCAGATTCCGACCATGAAGTGCTCCTTAGTTAAAAGGAACTTAGTTAATGTTGTGTTGATTGTTGACCGTTTGCACCATTGCACGATCGTGATTAGTTTGAGAATGAGAACGAGGGAGGAGCTGAGTCTGACCAACTCGGCTGAGAACTGTGCATTTGCGATTTGTTTGAACGAGAACGAGGGAGGAGCCGAGTCTGACCGACTCAGTGACTGAGAATCATGATTCACCGCTACCGGAAATGCGAACGAACGAATGAACGACTCTTCTTGGCGAACTGACTGACACGAACTGATTCATTCAAAAGAATCATGAAATTCACCACTAGTCACCATGGGTCAGAACTGTAGAACTGTGTCAGAACTGTGGATAAGAAAGGTGGTGTTTCATGAGCCATCTGGCACTGTTTGATGACCACTTACGACCAGGATGCAGCCAGTGTTACCACCACCCTTAAACCCAGCACTACATGTGTGTGTGTGTGTGTGTGTGTGTGTGTGTGTGTGTGTGTGTGTGTGTGTGTGTGTGTGTGTGTGTGTGTGTGTGTGTGTGTGTGTGTGTGTGTGTTTTAAATACAGAAAGTTAAAACTCTCTCTGAGATCAGATGTCGGGACCGACACCCATGGGACCTGAAACTCCTCATTCAGCAGCTCTCGCTGCAGGGAAACAAGAGACGAACACGGCCGGACAGAGACTGGCTGGAAGAAACAACAACATAAAGGAGGTGGAGAGGTTATAGAGAAAGGGAATGAAATCTGAGCATAAAAATAAAAAAGAATAAAGATAATAAATAATAAAAATGGGAGACCAAAAGCGGGGCACAAAGATGTGTCTGTAGAAGCATCCGACCCGGTCTACAAAGTGATGAGAGCAGTGCTAACTGCAGAACACACACACAGTCCTTTGTTGTACATGAGGCAGGTCTCCTATACAACAAAGCCACCAACTGACACACACACACACACACACACACACACACACACACACACACACACACACACACACACACACACACACACACACACACACACACACACACACACACACACACACACACACACACACACACACACAAAAGACACCAAGCGCATCATTCCAAGAACTGTACGCAGGTCAGCAGAAATTGCCTCACTGGTCCTGTATCAAAACAACAGCAGTTTTAGTTGCCACGGTTACTGGACAGTGAAGAACACACAAAGGGAGATGGTGTGTGTCTGTGTAGCCAGCCATGAGGTCTTCTCAAGATGATCAGAGCTACAGTATCTGTTAAGAATAATAATGTACGCACACATCTCTTTTTAGGCACTTGAGTCTCATTCTGTGCCCACAAGAAAGCTAAAATGGTGCCCAAAACTGAATGAACAGAAGGGAAAAAAGGGTAAATATTCCTGTGTTGGAGCATAACCTTGACGTTGACCGAATTCTAGTTAGTTCCACCTTGACAGGTTTAGTCACACACTCACACACACACACACACACACACACATGCACACGCACACAATAACAATGACATAACGCTTTACCCCTTGTCCCACAAAAACGTATCAATGGCAGTTAAGTGTTATCAGCTAAAGATACCAAAGAACGATCATCTCCTTAACAAGTTGTACACTATAATGATATGGTTATTTGGTACAAATTAAAACAAACAACATAGCCAGAGTGAGCACATGTATCTTGTGATGTGATTCTGGCGCTGCAGAGTAAGCATGCAGGTTCTACTGTACATTTATGGCACTATTGGATAGCCATTTGCTTCACTCTGATTTGCTTAGTCATGCATCTATTCATGAGCATCAGAAACACTGTGCATCCTCAAGCAACTTCATGGATCTCTAACTATCCAGGAAATGCTATTTAGAGACATAAAACTTGAGTGTGAAGGCAGGCTCCAACTCTACGTTCTGTTTAAGACAATACCTATCACCTTAAAATTGTTGTATCCAGGTGCTCATTAATTTACAAGTAGACTTTCTCACTAGCCATGTAAAGCAACATTTAGAGCAATACTTACATTGTATGTGTATAATAATAACTAATTATGTCCTGCTTTCCTGCAAACCATCGTCAGTTTCGGCTACATAAAGTCATGTTGATGGATGCAGAAAGCCTCCCAGGTTTAAAACTTTGGGTCAAAAATCTCCATTACATTGTCAATAAAACGACCCAGTTGTTTACATTTTACCTTGCTGCATTTTTTTGTGCACAACATACAGACCTGCATGTGAAGTTCAATATAGCTTCAGCGGAATGCCTATTCAATATCAGTGGGTCAGCTAATAAATGAACTATGGAGAAGATATGCTCCCCCATGAATAAAAGAATGAATGAATGAATCGTAGTCCGATACATAACAGTAACAGGGAATCACAATGAAAACAGTGGCACGTGATTGGATATTAGAGGCCGTTTGTTTACATCCAACTCTACCATCAACTTGATGACACGATGATGACCGATATGTTTTAGACACTGGAACTAAGTGAGGAATGGACTTGGCTACACAGGATTCAATAACATTCAAAGTGCCGACAGAGGTAAATATAAGACCGCTCTCCATACCACTGCTGCAGGGCTGTTGCCGGAGCGCCACTGTCCCGTCTCTGCTGAGGAGAATAGAGGACGGGTCTTTCACTTGGTAAAGTGGACCCGTCGCCGGGCGCGGCGCCCTCGCTCCTCCGCAGCATTGGTAGCACACAGCCCAGGCCTGCTCCTCGTTGATCGGCTGCTCATAGGACTTCAGCACCTCTTCGAGAGATAGTTCCCGGAGGTCGGTGAGGTCTCGCGCCTCTCCGCTTCCCGTGGACACGGCCACCCGCGGATCGCCATCCGTGATGCCTCTGTTTGTGGATCTGGCCATGGCTGCGACACTGATTAACCCATTCCTCACGCGTAGGGCAACTTTGCAGCCATATAGGCTTAATTACACCAGCCCATGCAGATATCTACTAGTGCTCCTCCGTTATGGAGGCGGTGTCGCGGCGCTAGCACCACAGCTGCCCCCGGTTATGCTATCACAACGTCGAGAAGGTGAGCTCTGCTGCAGCGGTGCCAATCAGCGTCAGATGAGTTGGGAAGGAGGCGGGGGGGGGGGGGGTAGTTCAATCTCCTTCCACGGTGGCGCATTCCACCTTCTGGTAGACATACGCAATACAGGGCGGGCGGCGGGGAGGCAAACTTGTTGAAAAGCGATTCAGCCAGTTCGTCATGTTGATAATGATGATGATGATGAAGATATGGTATTTCAATGACCTACCGGTTTGGAATAAACTCAACAATATTTTACCCCTTGCTTTCTCTGCAGCACATCCACCGCGAGCCTTTGCGCCCTGCCCCCCCCCCCCCCCCCCCCCCACACACACACACACACACACACACACACACACACACACACACACACACACACACAACAGTACCACCCGGTAACGACAATATAGGCCAATAAGATAGCCATCTTTATATCGCCCTTTACTGCAGTTGTCATATGGCACCACGTGTTGTCAATTCAGTGAAAACTTAATTAGGCCTACACACAAATGTTGCTGTTGTTATTAGCCTATTTCATTTTTATTTTATTTTATGCAGACCTATACTATTTATAAATGATACCTAGGCTATATAATTTATAAATGTATAGAAATACTTAACCGTAACCAGTAGATGGCAATATCGCCTACTTTATTTCCCGGTAGGCGAGGTCTCGTCTTACTGGGCTCCAGCCCCTGAATCCATGATGATTATCAGGCTCCACACGTGTTGGGTCACTTATTAATTAATGGAGCCTACAAATAGGCTACATTATCTGTGGTCAGGGTTAGGGTTATCAGTGGTCATTTCAAGTTTGAAACAGGGGCAGATTAATATTAACACACCATGTGGTTCTAAAATAGAAGTATGCAAGAAAACATCAATTTTGTAGAAATTCACTTTTCCAGAGTTGTCTGCAATTAGGAGGTTAATAGCGCAACTGTATGGTGTTCCTATTCGTGCACCGCACATGCCACTGCAAAGAAAAAACAAATTTCTTTAAATGTATTTCTGTTTGGGATACCAAAAATAATTCAAATTGATCATGTCACGGTGGGTGCTGACGGGACAGCAGGAACAAAGAGTTATAGATCCAATTACAGACAACTCCGGAAATGTAACAAAAAGGGCTTTTAATGAAAGAAACTCGGAATCTCTGTTCCTTGAGCAGTCCGAAAAAAACACAACAATTTGGGATGACAAAAACAAAGAACCTACAAGGGGACAAGGAGGTGAACTGCTATAAATAGGGAGAGCGTGTTCGGGAATGAGTTGCAGGTGGGAAGATAGAAAGGGACACAATAGGGGAATGAGGGGATTGCAGGCTGGAGATGGGGAGAACAAACTCCCCTTGTCTGGTGGACAAGAGGAGAACAAACAAAATAAGGACAAAGACAGAACATGGTTCAAAATCCCGTATGTTTACAGAGACAATAACAGCATTAAGCATAACAAGGTTACAGCATATATCATGCCCAGTGTCAAGGTGCCCTTCAACGTTTTCATCAAACATTGAAGTCATTATTTTGCTCGTACTGTACCAAGCTCAGAAATAACTGGGAGCAAGCTTTGCCTTGGTTCTCACTGGCGGCTAGGGAGGTAGTGCAAGACAGCTTGGGTTTTTAATTATTTCATTTTTGGTCAAAAGATGCATATGATAGTTGGCAGATGGTGGAACCCCCACAAAATGTCCTTGACTATGTGAATCAATTTAGACAATAGCTGTTTTTGGCAGGAGAAACGGCAAAACAGGTGTTGGGAAAGCCATAAGAAAATGTGAAAATTGTGCTGCTGGTGATCTCATTATTGCACTCAAATTTCACTTTGATAATTGAAATGATCTAATTTAAACTCCTACTAGCAGGAAAACCACACAGTTATTTCACGTAAATCTGTTGAAACCTTACTATTCATGCTGGAGCAGTGATGGGGAGAAGCCGGTTTGTTTAGATGTGAAAGTGTCTCTTTGTACAGGTGCTGCGGAAACTGAGTCTGCAGTGTGTGAGGTAAAGATCAAACCCTGGTGATGGTGCTTTGCAAGGTCGGTTGAACCAATTCAGAAATATTAGAAAAGACTCTTTCAGAACAATGACGGTCAGAATTGGTTGTTCTCATTAAGAGCTATCCATCATTTTCTTCTGACCAAACGGGCTGCACAGACCTTCTTGAGTGTGGATGTGGGGGATACAGAACCTAATAAACAACATTTCTATTGCATTTCAACTAATAAAAGACAACAGTTGGATAGAGAAGTAAAATACGTGATGGACAACAACATTACGTGAACGTAAATGTTGTAATGTCAAAGTAAATCGGACAAAACGTGCAGATCTTGTACTGACTCCCGTAACTTAATAATGTTACGAAGCCTGATGCGTTTCCTTTGCAACATATGAGTTGTGAAGATCATGTGGGATCAGCGAAGTACGCCGGTAAATTTGACCTCTTGAAAAGGTACTGGGCAGTACCACCAATGCCTAGAGCACAAGAATTGTCTGCGTTCATCACACCCTCTGGCCTGTATAGTTACAAAGTGATGCCATTTGGGCCTTTGAAACGCACCCCCAACATTTCAATGCTTAATTAACAAGGTTGTGGATGGTTTGGAGGGTTGTGCAATATATATGGATGATGTCATCGACAGGAACAATTGGTCCCAACATGTATATAAAATGGTTGTTTGACAGGTTCATGTTGGGACAGTTGACAGTCAATTTTTTAAAGTGTGAGTTTGCTAAGGCCATCGCATGGTAGAAGACAAGATCAGAGATGGTAGGGTATTATCGGGGCTTCTCTAAAAAGGTATCTTTGGTTGTGTCCCCATTGACTGATTTGGCAAAAAAAACAAGCACACTTTGGTCTGATCACAGTGTCAAAGGACTTCTGCACCTGTGGTGACAGCTCCATGCTTTGAGCAACAGTTGTCATTACAGGTGGATGCTTCCCAGGTAGGAGCAAGGGCAGTATTGATGCAGGGGGTTGAACAGGGCTTAGACACAGCAGTAGGTTTTTTCTCAAAGAAGTGTAATACCTACCAGGTTAACTACTGATGAAGAATAAGTTATCTTTAGGACACTTTGGACAGCCAAGTATTCGGTTTAAAGAGTATGATCGTTGGAAGATAGAGACAGCGAGTTACTTGGCATACATTGAATGAGACAATGGGTGTACATGCTTCTAATTGCCATCTATTTAAGGATGAAGCTTCAGTTGAGTTTACCGTTTATTCAAGTTAAGCACAGACTGGCAAGCGGCTAAAGTAGGTTTAAGAATGTGCACAGGGGGATTCTAACCACTCGTCTAATGAGCCGCTCTAATTGTACACCTATGGTGTGTGTTCATATTTATACAGGTGGCTCCTCCTCTGGTAGGAGCTGTGTTTTTCCACAGCTTGGACTGAGAGTTGTCTGCCATATCTGTTGATATGATGATCAAGGCAGTTGCTAGGAATTCTGGGCCCCCTGAAAGAATATCGGTGTGGGCCCCTCTACCCCATTCATTGCCACCTTAAATGTTCTTGTTTTTCAGTGTTCTTGACGGTGCCTGGTGTAATACACCCAATTTGTTTCCTTTTTTACATTTAACGACTTAACAAGTGTATTATTATGTAAATTATGTAATATTAATTGTCTTATTCTCATTTCCCTGATTTGCAACACGTTATTACACCTCTGATTGCAAATACATTTTCAATTAACCACTCAACAAATAAGTGTGGGTATTTTATTGTATTTAACAATCAAGCACTGATATGCAAAAAACAAAGTGTCCTGGCTCAAGATAGTCCACAGGTAAATATGTAGCGTTTAATTTAAATGTGCAAGTGAAACAAAGAGCACATGGAATACGTTGTTGTAAAACAAATATGAAAAACAACAACAAGCCTCAACTAATCTCAATTAAAGTTTAAATTGGATTGTTTGTTCACTGTAAGTCTCATCACTCACTCACTTCCGCTGAGGAAGAACCATGGGAAGACCCAGGCACGTGCACACATAGGGCCCTAGGGGTGCTTGAGCCCCTGCCCTTTTTTATGGAAGCATATATGTAGCAAAATTCAAATGACAATGCAATTTGCAATTAGCAATTCAATAAGTCATTGCATTATGTAATTGTCAATTCATCATGCAATTTAATAATGTAATTTGAAAATACAAAGTGTATTTTAATATGCAAAGTGACAATGAAATCCTCAATTCAATTAAAAAAAGTTATAACAATAAAAAGCGCCCCCGTAATTGGAATTCACTTTGCCACGCTCTGTGTGTTGCAAAATTCAAATGACATTTCAATCCGCAAAACGCTTTGCAAAACGCTTTGCAAAACGTTTTGCAAAAGATTTTGCAATCTTATCAGCGAATCGTGTGTGGGCGGGAGTCGGGACCTATGTCACTTCCTCATAATTTCCTTGTTTATGTTTGTATGTGTCAGCAATGGAGGAGATTGTCGCTACGCTCCGAAGTTTGGCAGATGATATGCTGTGCAATCGTGTTGAAGACACAGATGCAGTTGATAGAGTGCGTGCTCTGGGAGATAGGGTATTACAAGGAAATTACGAGGAAGTGACGTAGATCCTGCCCACACACTATTCTCTGGTAGATTGCAAAATGTTTTGCAAAATGTTTTGCAAAGCGTTTTGCAAAGCGTTTTGCGGATTGAAATGTCATTTGAAATTTGCAACACACGGAGCGTGGCAAAGTGCATTGCAATTACGGGGGCGCTATAGCTTTTCCATTTGAATAAAGGCGACAAAATGTTAATTCTATTTTTATTGTTATAACTTTTTAAAATTGAATTGAAGATTTCATTGTCACTTTGCATATTCAAATACACTTTGAATAACGTATTTTCAAATTACATTACTAAATTGCATAATGAATTGTCAATTGCATAATGCAATGACTTATTGAACTGCAAATTGCAAATTGCATTGCCATTTGAATTTTGCTACATACATGCTTCCATACTTTTTGCTTCGTATTAAAAAGTGCCCTCTGAGTGTTCTTCAACAATCGCGCCCGCAAAAGTGCTCGTCCGCGATCGAACGCCCCGTTAACAATAGCGCTCGTCCCCCCCCCCCCCCCGTCAACAATCGCGCCCGCAATAGCGCTCGTCCGCTCGTAGCGCTCGTCACCTGCCCCTCAAAACTCCTGTGCACGTCCCTGGGAAGAACGAACCGCGGTGTGGACCAAACCATTTTTTAAGAAGGGGCCAAGGGGATTATTTAAATTATTAAAATTAGAATATTGTATGATTTGTGGCTTTGTTTTAATTCGGATTCATTCATATGAATATATATTAGTTCAGTGTATGCATAATCATTTTGTCATAGAGGCTACTGGGGGCTGTGTGTGGGCCCTTATAATTGTCATAACCTATGCGACGGCGCTGATGATGATGATGATATCTCGGTGATGTTCTACGTATCTTAAAGGTTTTAAAGGTCCAATGTGTAACGTTTTCAGTTGTCTGTTAACAAAATCAACATTTCCCATTCATAAATGTGGCCTCATCCATGTTTTTTATATGGCATATTTGTTGTTGTAATTGCTTTGGAGATCCACTAGGCGGAATAGAAGATGGCGGACTCGCGTTCAGCACCTTAAAGTAGATCATTACATGCATACTACATTATACATACATACATACGGTCAGGATGCATCCTGACCGTAGAAATACACTTTATCTGAAATATATTCTACATCAACTTCAGTTAAAAGATCAGTTAAGTAGTCTTTGAAGAAGTATACTGAAATCATCCTTCAAATATTACAGCAATAGTAGGCCTATAGGCTTATTTTCAATAGACTGAAGTTGAGCTTGATGACATCCTGACCGAAATACACTTTATCTGAAATATATTCTAAATGAACTTCAAAAAAGATCAGTGAAGTATACTTTTAAGAAGTATACTGAAATCATCCTTCAAATATTACAGCGGTAGTGTAGCCTATACTTATTTTCAGTAGGCCTATATTACAGTTGAGCTTAATGACATCCTGACTGAAATACACTTTATCTGAAATATATTCTAAATGAACTTAGAAAAATATCAGTTAATATACTTTTAAGAAGTATACTGAAATCATCCTTCAAATATTACAGCGGTTGTGTAGGCTACTTATTTTCAGTATATTACAGTTTAATGACATCCTGAGTGAAATACACTTATCTGAAATATATTCTAAATAAACTTAAAAAAAAGATCAGTTAAGTATACTTTTAAGATGTATACTGAAACAACTAAGTAGTCCTACATTAGTGTTGGTATATTAAGTAGGCCTACACTTACATTGAACTTGTATAGATCTCAGAAGAAGTATGCTTTTCCAAAAGTCTACCTAAAATATACTTAACATGAAGTATACTTCTGAAAAATGTACTTGGAATGAATTATGTACTTCGGAAATATATTTTAATACACTTCAGTGCACTTATTTTTTACCAGTAGTATAGAGTATAGAGATGTTCAGATCTTCACATTATAGGGAAAATTTCACAACCGGAGTTGAAACAACAAAGGAAACAAAGGTGAGGGAGTGACCATTGCAGAGAGTTTGCTAGGGCAGTAGTCGGCTATGGCGGGAGAGACCAGGTTAATTTGCAATACACTATGGGTGAAGTGGATATGTCTGCAAGACAGTTAAAGAATCTGCACAACAAAGAAGTCAGTTGATTGGCATGGCCTCAGTATCAGACTTTGTGGCTACAGTGGCAATGCAAATGCTAACTACCACCTTTCAATTAGAGAGGGGATGAAGTGCTTGGAGTACAACAAGGTACAACAAGCAAGCTTACACTCAACCAAGAGTCTGCTCAAGAACTGACATCTCAGAACATGCTTTGGAGAAGAATAGTGATTGGTGTTACACCTCAGCCTTGAAGATTATCAGTATTTGAGAAATGAAAATGTTACAAATGCTGATAAGGAAATAAAAACTGCATTGCCTCATTGTAGCTATTAAGTGTAATGAACTGATCTGTATTTATTTATATAATAGTTAGAAACGAATAGAGCAATTTAAAAGCTCCCTACATGACTCATGTAGCAGTTCCACGGCTATTTCTCGGGAATCAAAAATAAATCATCTCTCAACAAGTTGTTGAGGTAACATAAAAAACATTGGTTTTCCTGAAACTGCATGTTTACAACACTTCTAACACAACAAATTTGATGGAGATTGGGTTCCCCATCATTTGTCAAGTATATTGCTCTAATGAGGCTGATGGGCAAAAATAACCTAACGGACACATTAGATTACAAATATAGTCAACTCTGGGTCCAAACTTAACGAACACAACACACCACACATTCAAGAGGGTCAAGATGACCCTCGAGCCCCCCATCAGTCTGCGGAGAACACTCTGCCACAGCTAGATGGCGAGGACACACATATCACACAGAAAGACAACACAACCCGGAGGCTCAGGGACAAGAGAACCCTCGATAACCCACACAAAGTCTAACACACACACCAGAAAGATACTATAAGTTTCACATGCACCGGATCACGGGTGCTCTTCCGAAGCAGAACCTCCACGGAGGCGAAGCTCCGGACGACCTCAGCACTGTTAGGGGATGTAGAATATTCGATCTCTCACGCTTTATGAATCAGTATTACCTTTGCCACTTTACTCAATAAATCTGAGGCCCTCGTGCTGACAGACTTTATTACTTCTCCGTCTCATTTTATCTGGTCAAGTAACTAGACAGACTGTTTTTCCCAACAAGGCCTTTAGGTTTGCCTTAGGCCTACATTTGAAATAAATCAATAAGGTTACAGGAGAGTGCTTTTATTTAATTAAAATAAACGTTGCACAGTGCAAAACACAACAGCAAATCGCAAAACCCAACAGAAAATCACAAAACACAACAGAAAATCACAAAACACTACAGCATTAGAGAGACTCAAACTGGAGATGAGGAGGAACTGTAATTAGAAGGTAGGTACATTTACTTTATTATCTTTTTAAGAGATAGGGACATATTGGACAATGATGGCAGATGTCAGTCTGCAATTAACATATGTAGTTGCTTTCGCAGGATTTTCACTCAGAAAAAGTAGTCTAGAGTCTCTCCAAAACACTATGTGAACGTTCTCTGCTGCGGACGCAGGTGGCGTCTTTTCGTGACGTCAGACTACCTTATAGGATAGAGGAGAGACAGAGAGGAGGAACAGAGGACAAACCGAGAGGAGAGACAGAGAGGAGGAACAGAGAGAGAACAAAAAGAGAGGACAAAAAGACACAAACATTGTGGAATGTTCAGAATTCCAATCTAGATGCAGTTTGTAATTTCACATACATTCTACAAATAAATAAACAAATATTCTGTTGTTTTTTACCACTATGACGTGGTCCGCCTTACCTCACGTAATTCATTCATTCATTCACATAATGGTCAGACGTCTTACCGAGATATGTTCTTAAATTAGCTAGCCCAGTTAAAACCGTCCTAATACTACTTTATCCCTCAAGAGGTCACCATCACTGCAGCGTCCAGTCTGCCCTCAGTACAACATCAGGATATGAGTAGGTTGTGTGTGTGTGTGTGTGTGTGTGTGTGTGTGTGTGTGTGTGTGTGTGTGTGTGTGTGTGTGTGTGTGTGTGTGTGTGTGTGTGTGTGTGTGTGTGTGTTGTGTGTGTGGTACGCAGAGCGTGTAGGGCCCCAAGTACCTGGGGGCTGGGGGTGGGGGGGCAAAATAAAGGTTGATAATTATTACATTACAATTTTCAAAATATATAAATGAAATTACGAACAGGTCCACCGTTGTTATTTCGCATCGGAGGCGGAGCACCCTTTATCAGCACAATCCCCCACCCCCCCCACCCGCCAACAACCAGCGGACGTACAACCCCCCCCCCCCCCCCCTTGTGTGTGTGTGTGTGTGTGTGTGTGTGTGTGTGTGTGTGTGTGTGTGTGTGTGTGTGTGTGTGTGTGTGTGTGTGTTTTATCGTCATGAAAGGATATCTGATGACTCACAGAGGGTAGCGATTCTCAGTGCTGAGCTGGAAAGGGTAGCCGGAGAGGAAAGCTTGAAGCCATCGGGTCTCCTCAATAATCTCAGCGCTTGCTGTTATGAATGATAATGCGCACGCAAACGCACACACACACACACACACACACACACACACACACACACACACACACACACACACACACACACACACACACACACAAACAAACACACATTGGCTGATTGTCTGGCTGAAAGTTAATGACAAATGTGGTTTGTGTTTTAGGTTTCCATTTTATTTGCTCTATAACATTGATTTAATATATGTATATATTTTTTTTGTTCAGACTATTAAATAAAATATATTTTTTGCAGATTGGCTAGTAGGCCTAATTGGCTGTCCATAAATCCTAACTAATCAAAAACATTCAAACGTGTTTATTGAACCAGATGGTGCCTACTTTATTTCCCTGTAGCCAAGGTATCGTCTTTGGTGCCACCAAAAACGGTAGGACAAACCTCTTCTTGCTGGGCTCCAGCCCCTGAGCCCCTGCCAAACATTTGCAATGTTCCTATGACTGTAATCCAAAATTAATTTGTTAAAGGTAGTTAATAGCTAAGGTAAGCCTAATAGCTTACCTAATAGCTTAGGTAAGTAATAGCAATTTCATTGTAGCCTATCTAAGAATAATATAGTGATAGGATTGACAGCATTATCGTAGTTAAAAAAAAAAAAAAAAAATCTACAATCATAAAAATCTGATTTAGTTCATTCAGTGGCAGTTGTCTGGGCCACTGATAAATAACCAGTTCTTCTGGTTAATCTGGTTAATGTTTGTGTGCCGTTTTATTCATCTTCATCATCTAAGTGAAACAATTTGGATGACCATTACTGTGTAACCTTGTAACATTCATAGCCTGCCTTGCATATCCTACTGGGTGCATTAAAAGGAAATTATGCAGACGAAAAGTTATTTATTGTAATATTCAACCATAAGTAACGTATAGTAGCATAAAGCATAAATAGCCTCAATCATTTCGACATAAAACCTAAATAGTTGTCACTAGTTGTCAGTGGCACTATCAGTGTCCATTGACACTGTGCTTACCAAAATTTTGGTAAGCACTGACATAGAAACATTGCAGTACAGATGTAGAAAGTTGAGATGTAGTTGAGGTGTAGATTAACAAGCCGCACTATCATGTGACGATATTTGTTCCTTGTCAACACAAGGATACTAGTGTTAACTAGGATAGGGTATACTAGTGTTAACTAGGATAGGGTATTTCAAATCTTAAACTCTCAATTTAACACCCACACCATTCTGTCACATGAGTTTGACATGTGACAGAATGTGACAGAAGTTTGACATATTGTTTTAATATCATAGCCACAAAGTTAGACTGTATAGGTATGACTTGGCAACTTTGGCAACATTTTCTGTTGTATTCCAAGGTAGCTAACCATGTGCTTCATATTCAAAGAAATGTAACTATTTTCCAAAATGTCTAGGCCGCCTCATACCTCCGGATCCGGACGAAATTCGTCCGTATCCATATTTACCGTAGGGTGTGAATGGGCCTTTAGACCAAAGTGTGAATGACGGATAAACAAATTCAGCAATACATGAAACCTCCCAGAGCTGGAATTTATTTGACAAATACAATTGGCTAAATAAAACCCCAATGGAGACAGACTTACTTGGTTTGACCCAATACATATCACGTGAGATGATCTTTGGAAGCATTTGCATTTGTGACCCCCCCTTTCCATCTAGCAAAAGCAGTATGAACAATAAAGTCATTACTATTCAATTGTTAGAAAAGGATAACATGTTACAACGGTTTCTTTGTTATCAATTGTTTTGATAACAAAGAAACATAGTAACAAACTGGTTTTTTGTTTTGAATATATTTTAATATACCTTATTTGACTGGAGACCTTACATTTGTATGTTGCTGTTGTTGCTCTATTTTCTATTTTTTCTCTAGTTTTCTCTCACATTTTCTTTAAAATAAATATAATAATCTCTGTTCAAGATCTTGTAAAAGATAATAAGCAAAAGAGCTTTGATAAAAATGTATTAAGCCGATATAATATGTACATATTCAAATTAGGAGTCTTTTTATTATTCTGTTGGGTAGCAGCTCAAAAAACGATCAGATGTCTGTGTTGTTGCAAACCTCTGGAATGTTTTAACATGAGCCAACAACATTGATATAGTTATTGCTCAACATAAGCACTAAGGAATACTAGCATAGTATACCTGGCCCCACTCTATGACAGGTCAGTTATTTCAACACAAAACATTGCATCAACCCTTGTGTATCTTGTCATTCAAGTCGTGTTTACCAAAGCATTTCCTTATAGTCAGGACCTAACAGGTGTCTTCACAGACCAGTGTGTCTCCAAGCGGCTAATATTTTCATTTACCATTGTTAGTCTCTGTTTTAGCAGGGAGCCAGCTAAACTCGTACCCTTCCTTCGGGATGACAGTGTCCACACTAACACCTTTCTGCTCTTGTACACTATTAACTATCCTGTACCCTAGCAACGACATGGCTCCTTTGCACAACTCCTGGATGCGAACGACCTTGCCATGGTCCAGTGTGGCTCGCCATGCCTGGGAGAGGTAGGTGACATTCTGTGAGATGATCTGGAAGGTGCCGCCTCTGTAGTCTTTCCCATGGGTGACTTTGTAGATCCATTCTCCAACCCGCGTGGTCATCTCCAGGCCCACAAACTGGTACAGGTCGTTGACCTCGTCCAGGGTGTTCCGCGCTATGTCCTCGTAACGCACCATCTTGTACCGGCCCCTCAGGAAGTCCGGGGGCTTCTGGGTGGCTTGCTTGTGGATGCGCACGTGGCTGCGGCACACCTCTTGTATGACCTCCAGCTGCATCTGTTGGTCGGGGACTTTGGCGTGGTCCAGCACAATGCCGTTGTCCCTGTAGAAGGCGCCGGCCGTCTTCTCCCTGGAGAACATCACGGCCCGCGGGTCTCGCACCAGGTGGACGATGCGCAGGTCCAGGCTGGGGTCCCGCAGGAGCGGGTACAGGGACTCCAGCTCGAAGAAGCGCACCTCCTTCAGCACCACGTGGCTGTAGCTGCGGCAGGCCTCCTCGGCGCCCCGCAGCCCCCTGGTGTCACACTGCTTCTTACACTCGGTCGGGTCGCTGAGGCGGTCGCGGGGCGTGAGCGCACATGCCGGCGGGGAGCAGAGCGCCCGGCTCTGGCTCCACATGAACAGCGAGGACACGTTGTGCTGCTCGGGCAGGTAGGCCTCCACCACCGACAGGTCGCACTGGAACACACTGCGGACCAGGTCCCTCACCGCCATCTTGAGCCTGCGGCTGCCGTAGTCTGACAGCTGGGTCCAGACGTGCCAGGCGGGCTCCATCAGATAGAAGACAGAGGGATGCTGGCTGAAGACTTGGCCCAGGAAGGAGGAGCCGGAGCGCCAGGACGAGACCAGCAGCACGTGGACCTTGCCCTGGGCTGGCGGAGGCCGCCGGCAGGGGCTGCCCTGGGAGTACCAGCCGAGCAGCAGCACCACCGCAGTGCCTTGGAGAAGCAACAGGAAAGCCAAGGACACAGGGCCCAGCCTCCAGCGACTCATGTTGCCGGTCCCAGGCAGTCCCTGTCTCCTTCAGTGGCTCAGGAGGAACCGTGTTAGAGAAGCTGTGGGAGATCCCTCCCTCTCTGCTGTGGTCCAGTTATTATTCTATAGGACTCTCTCCTTCTCTCTCTGGGGTAATGGGACTTTGCAGCCGCTGCTGTTGTAAAAATGATATTGGAGTGGGTTATTGGGCAGGACAAGAATGGAATACAACAGGTTGAGTTGGACAAGGAATAATTGAATACAACAAGTTGAGGTTGAAGTTTGACTAACCATATTTAGGACAAAGCTAGAAAAAGAGGAAGAAAGAGGACAGAGAGCAAGAGAGAGTTTGAGAGAGATATATATAGAGAAAGAGAGTTTGAGAGAGAAAGAGAGAAATTGAGAGAGAAAGAGACAATAGGAGAGTAGGAGGAGCACATTGTTCAGATGCAAAGATTGGTAAATGCCTTCCAGAACAGATGATAAAAAGCAGATGATAGGTGGGGAATTCGTGAAGCCAAGCTCCACAAAAGGGACTCAAATTTAAAGATGACAGCTGGTAGGCAGGACAGAAACAGCCCAATGGTATAATCCCCTCGTTGGACATGATCCCATTTCACATTGTCCTCGAATATTTGGTTCGCGCAAATACACTAATTGTAGCCTAACCAGTGGCGTTTCTACATGTAAAAAACAGGTGGGGCTAGGCTAATATTTTTTATTATTATTATTTTTTTAATAATTAATATTAATATATATATATATATATATATATTTTTTTTTTAACTCCACATTAAATGCACGGATGTTTTTGCCAGCGGTTTGGCTAATGCCAAAATCCCTTGGATGGTGGGGACCAAGGCGTTTTACCTCTAATTTTTCCTCCAGACTAAAGGGTCTCAAATCTGTGCTCCAACAGATGATCTACCTCAGGGTTTCTCAACGGGGGCGTTCATAGAACCTAGGGGGCGCTGTGAAACTTTGCTTGTGTAGCGGTCATTATTTTTTACTTTTTAAACTTTCATGGTTTTCAAATATTTTCGGTGCAAAAATAGGATAACTGAAATAAAAATCCTTTTAACCCCCTTTCTAACCCCTCTATCGTCTCATCTACTTTTTACTTTATGCTCAGTGCCGTCATGATCGCCATAGTAACGCCGATAAACAAATCAACCTCATCGCAGCAGCGTGGTGCTTTCCAAAACTGTTTCGCCCTCCCCTGACTTCCACTGGTTGGTTTGCGGGACATGCAAAGCAAGCGGTGGATGGGGCATTACGCTAAGCAACATGAATCGCATCCATATGACATAGTAAGGCAACACAAGACGTGAATAAAGCTAACTCCGCTTAGCATGCTAATTGTAAACAATAGAACGTGCGCATTACATGTAGACCACTGCAACGTCGCTTATTACGTCTGCGAACCGATAAACACTTACTTTCATAAGGTACGCACACCAACCGGCACATACGCATTTAACACTGATGTTACAGGCGCTTAACTTGTATAGTAACAAACTACTTTAATTACTATTTGAACTTAAACGTGCTACTCTCCAACTCAGAACGAAGTGGATAAAGGCTGCACATGCGCAGCGTTGCTAGGCAACGTCACGTAAACAAAGGGAGTCTTTCGTACACATATTGAACCCAAGTTCGCGGGTTAACAGTTCAATAACCAATAAAAATGTACACAAGCACTGTTACGTATTAAACGTCAATAGCTCAATAATAAAACCTTTTAATAAAATTCTGAATACGTGAGGTGAGGACTAGGTCACTCGAGTCATGACTCATCACGCGCGCCACACACATTACGCTGTAGTGGAACGAACCATATATGTCCATGGCGGTGCCGGTGGGGCTAGCCCCACCAGGAAGTAAAAGAATCTCCGTCCACTTCAACAGAGAAACACTCTGAGCATGCGCATTTCAAATTTTCAAGCCCAATACACATTACATTGGGCTGGTGGGGCTAGAGCCCCTCTTGCCCCACCGGATGAACTCAGCCGGAAGAAGCAAGCTAGGGTCGACTAAAAATGAACTAAAAGCGCCGAACTTATTATTTTACAGTACTTTCTGGGGAGATTTTTTTATTTTATATATATATATATTATTTTTTTTATATAATATATTTATTATATTTTTATTTTTATTTTTTATTTTTTTATTTTTTTTCTTGTGAGAGTAGGTGGGGCCGAGCCCCACCTGCCCCTAATGACCAGTCGCCACTGAGCCTAACACATGCTTTAATGATGAGCCTGCTGTAAATATGCCAGAAGAGCCCCTAGCATTTGACTAGAAGAGTGACTCTGTTGTGGTCACCAATGCATATATGCGTTGGTGACCACAGTGCGTATAAGTGTGTTTGCATAAAATGGATGTAATAAAGTTACTGTTTCCTCGATAATAATGCAGCGTGTCATACACTGCCTGGCTGCTTATTGAGCAAGCCCTAACAAGCTCGGCTTAAGGCAACGCTCATGAACAATATGTCCCAGCAACCCCTCTCTTTCTTTCCAACTTCTCTAGCCCTTATATGTGTCCCTAAATCCTTGCTCAAGAGAAAAAAAAGGTTATCTATTATTGGGTTATACATTGGTTACATTATTAAACCATCATAAGACCGATAACTTCATGTAGTCCTACTCTTATGACTTCTGCAATTTTGGCACTGCAAACAGTGCCAAAATACGATTCAAAGCATTTCATTTTAAATTAAGATAAGAATATTTGCCTTGAATTAGTTGGGAGAAAGTTGACATTGTGGGATCCCTACTTGCTTTTGTCCGCAAGAAGTTTGCATGTGTAAGAAGTTGTCGCCTATACCGCTATCCCGCAATCCCAGTATTTACCTCTGAAAGTCGACACGACTTCGATTGCTTGAATGTGAATGAATAAAACATCTCCCCGTGCAAACAAAGTTGTTTATTAACAGCCTAAAATATACAAAGAAACACGGGGAGATTTCTTTGCAATTCAGAGACCTTGTCGATACAACACAAATGTTTCCAGGCGAGAGAAAGATGGGTCGCAGTAAAGTAGCCTACTAACCTTGTCAGAAAGTGTATGCCTGTGTTAAGGACTCAACAAACGGTATCTCCAACTCCTTCAACCCCGAAACCTCTGCCTCCACCAGGCTCCATTTATGTAGTGGGTAAAGTTTTGGGACGTGGCCATTGGGCCATTGAGCCAAGGCTATGGGAGTGGTGTGGGACGAGGACTGTCCATTTAATTCCGAGGGGTGGCATTCTGCAGGCGGGACCCTCAGGGCCGCCAATAGGGGGGAGTTGTGAGTAATTCTTCTCTTTACTCTGTATCCTATATATTGGCGTATTGTGTGTGTGTAAATATATATATATATATATGTTAGATGGGTGGTCAGTTTATGTGTTTAGTAATCACTTACACGGACAACGGGACACCTTGCATAGTCTGTACCTGCTTGTATCTCCTATCTCCTATCTGCTTGTGTGTTATGAGCCCGCTTAAGCTCTCAGCTCATCGGGGACTAGCCCACTCACTGTTAGTTTGAACCAAGCAGGGTCGAGCAGCTTTATATTGATGCGCCACAAATCGGACAAAAAAAACGTCCAGTAGGTCCTATGTTGCACACTTTATTCGTTGTCACGTTATCCTTGGAATATTTGCGCTTAGTAATATTGTCTCTAGCATTGCATTGGACTAAAGTGGCCACTCTGAATTTATTTATTTATTTTTAAAAGCAGAACGGTATTTGGTCGGTCCTTCATTTTATTTTGTATTTAGGTTATTAATTCATTTGGCAATCAGCATATTAATTATTTGCATATTGTATATAGGCCTCATGTGTGGCAGTGTTCTTGTAAAACAACTGAAATCCCAAAAGGTTATTGTAAAATTGGTGAACTAAACTCAGAAATAAACTACATCTACCACATGTGTGTCCTGAGCCCAGTCGTTCAGAATGGGAATCGGATTGGATCAAATCTTGAAAATGGGTTGTTCAAAAGTATAAAGGATTCTGAAATCGGACATCACTTAATCCAGTTTTAGTTGTAGTAGGATTGGGACAACTTTGATCCAAAATATCTGGTTTATCCTGATGCAGTGAAGGATGGATTCATGGTCGATTATGGAGCAAAATGTGATACAACTGTAAAGTTGCCTAAATAATACATTTGTATCACGGAGTGTATATACATTTATTTATATGTTGCCCTTGATTTTTTTAACGGTTACAGGAATACATGTATGCTGTGGGTCAGATGAGCCTGGGTCTGACTTTTTAAAGAAATGGTAAATGAAAAGGGGGGGGTTTATTTAGTTGGATTTTGCTGTTTTCTGTTTAAAACACTTAAAGTGAACCCATGCTGCCTGGCTATTCTGCCTATTAGTAGCTTGTAGCCTACATTTTGATATGAAGTCCCATTTAGAGTATCTGTATTCCAAACTTGGTGATATATGGATAACTTCGTGAAAAATCGGCACAAAATGAGGAGCGATTACCTGATCCTGGATAGCAATAATTTGGGATAAAAAAAATGATAAATCTGATCCGGATTCAACCTTCTGAACTGGGCCCTGGTTCAAAAGGTTAAAGGTGCCATGACATGCCACCAGGTGTGGTGTGATTAGCCGTTACAAGCCGTTGTGGAAATCAGCCTCTTAAGACATCGCAGGTGTGCTTGTCCACCTAGATGTGTGATGGATAGATAAGCAACGTTTTCTACAGTCCACTGGGTAGGCTGATAGACTGATCTATCCAGCTCACATCTAGGTGGACATGCCCACTTTCTGCCCCTCATGGCACCTTTAAGCTCAGTCAAGCCACCAGTGGCGTGGGGCAAAAAACACTTCTACATGTATTTTTCTACCATTTGAGACCCATCCTTTTCAAGAGAAAATGCCGATACCCGCATAGAGTGAACAATTTCTCCTATGCATTTCTTTCTTGTTAACTTTGAAAACCTGGGGGCAGAAGTGGACCAGAATACATTTATTTCTAGAGCAAAGATTACGTGGATGGGCGTGTTTTGTCCTTGAGAAACGTTTTAGTTCAGATATATTTTAATGGAGTAAAGGCTGCAGTAGAAAGGTTTTTGTGCAAGTTTAATGCAGCATTAAATGTGGCTTATATAATTGCTCATAATTGTCATACAAAATGAACAATCCCAATGTACAAATATAAGAAATTGTATTTATTACATTGAATTCCATGTTGAAAAACAAAACATATATAAAAGACAGTTTTGGTCAAGATGTCACAGTCAACCAAGTGACTCATTATGTATCCCTGTTTGCGTATTTGCTTGCGTACATGTGCTCATAAAAATAATATCCCACAGTGGTATGACATCACCAGACGCACCCCACCCCACTCCTTGCCATGGACTCTGGAGCTATGGAAACCGCTCTGTTTTTCTCATCACCAGCAGGGTCTCACATAGGATGAAGCTTCACCATGGGGACCGGCAGAGAGGGAAGGACCTGGTTCTGGAACACAAAGGTCTGGACGCGAGTGAAGACCCAGAGGAAGACCAGCAGCACGCTCACGTACTGGATCCAGGCCCCCTTGATGGTCTCCCAGAACCCGGGTCGGTAGGTGGAGAGGGAAGATAGGTTAAGGAGCATTCTGCCTGGGTTAAACATGAATAAATGGTGGGTCATGATGATGGTGGCCTGAAGGTGAAAGTATGGCGATGACCTACCTTTGTAGTTCTTAATAGCTTGATTTGATAAAGGGCTGCATAATATAGGTTGGAATCTTGTTGTTCAGATCACCACAGCAAGGACATGTTATTGTTATGACTCAAATTGGACTTTAAAAAGGACAATAGCAGTCTGTGAAAACTTCCTTTTACCAAAACTCCCCAATTGGCATTTAACTTCCGCGTGCCTGCCATGAATGTAATCAATGGCAGTGGGAGTCAACAAAGCAAATCTTAATCCTTAATCCTAATTTGTTAAAATGTTAA
Source organism: Micromesistius poutassou (assembly GCF_964030765.1). NCBI lineage: Eukaryota > Metazoa > Chordata > Actinopteri > Gadiformes > Gadidae > Micromesistius > Micromesistius poutassou. Next base: position 7,739,041 of record NC_140283.1, on the reverse strand, counting down.
GGGTACAACTGTCTACAAACATAAAAATAAGCATACTGTAATGGACTATGCTAGGCTACCCACACATATAAAAACACATAGTTGCTTGTACATTTTCATCAAAGTTAGTCCTGCTGGTTTTTGCTTCCTCTTTGAGCCATACTCTACTTAACAGTTAGAAGGATTTGGCCGCTCTTCTAAGACCCCAGGTTAATTGTTGACAGTCTATGTCGCCTTAGGCGAGCCATTGACATCCATTATATTCATAGTAAGTAAACACATAAAACTGCTCAAACAAAGTGTATTTCACACATTAATGCAGAATGTGTGTGTGTGTGTGTGTGTGTGTGTGTGTGTGTGTGTGTGTGTGTGTGTGTGTGTGTGTGTGTGTGTGTGTGTGTGTGTGTGTGTGTGTGTGTGTGTGTGTGTGTGTGTATACATGATCTATCTTTGTGAAAGGATATCTGATGACTTCCAGAGGGTAGCGTATCTCAGTGCTGAGCTTGAAAGGGGAGCCAGTTGCTCTTCCGACGGTCCATACTGGGCTTGGGCATGAGAAGGTCGTGGTCACTGGGATAAATATGGAGACGGAGAAAGACACAGAGACACCACTAAATACACCCCTAATAACAAACCAAGCATATTCTTGCATATGCAAAATAAGGCCCGTATGGTGTGGTGAACATGTGTGCAGCATGCATTGTTCATACAGCGAGTGGACACTCACAATTACGTTCCTGATAGGCCTTGATTATGTTGACCAGATTGTATGCACTGGCAAATGGACTGGAGCCATCAATCACCGATACCTTGGTGGGAATGGAAAGAAGACCGGTGAACACAGGGGGTTAAATACAAGTATGGTAGTAAAATTATGTGTTTTCTGTTGCTGTTTTTACTAGTGTATTCACTTTGGAGGTTATACTTTTTGATATTTACAATTCCCCATCCGCACCCACTTGCTGTTTTCTTGAAAATCTGTTAACAGGAGCCTTGTGAACTTGCCCGGGAACCAGACAATTCTCGCAAGCTCATGTATCATTTACTCAGCAAATAAGGTCCTGCCCATACAAAAAAGGTTCTGCCCGGTAAGAAATAGAGGAATCACAACAGTTGATCTAACATGAGGAACTATGACAGGGAAGGTGTGCCGTAGAGGCATTTCAACAGCATCAGAGATGGCTACCGCTGCTCTGCATCTGTCTGTTGATTGCACTATCGAGACGGTATTAAACTAACTTGATGGTATACTTATACTAAAAGAAGAATAGACGACTGCACACAGTCTTTGTTGAGAATAAATGTGTTTTTTCGTCGCTTAGTGCCGAGTCCCCCGTCTCGTTGCTATGATTGGTTGGAGGCCGCTTTAGTCAAATGGCGTCCAGATGCATTTTGGTCTGTGCCCCGTTGGTGACGCCCTTTGGAAATGAACGGAGAGCTGACCTATTGCTGTTTGTAATTCGTCTGGCGATGCCAGGCTACGTGTGCGGTGTCACCGGCCTCAATTTAGGGCAGTCAATTGGCCCTTTCTAAGCCAGGCCCAGTTCAAGCACAACGATCCTTGGCGGAGGCCTGTGCTATACTGAGCACATCTTATAGTTTTAGATGTTTTGATGTGGTTCAAAAGGGTTATATCTTTTTAGTTATGTTTTACTTGATAATAGTTGCTAAGGAGCTCAAACTATGAAAATGATAATCATTTTGCAGATATAGTTGGTTAATATTGCCAAAACGAAATTGCCTGTAGTATAATGTATACAATAAGAATATTACAATTGCACATAACCTTAAATAAATGTATTGTAAAGTTATATGCAATTGCATTAGAGATTAGAACATAACGTACTGTCTTTTGGAATGCTCCTATAGGTGATATGTAAATTTTACTGCTAGGGGTCTCTCAATCAAAACAATAACAAAAGTTCATTGGAGTTGTTGCCTTCACCACCATTGCCTGTGAAAATCTTTCTGACATGATTAAGGCAGAAATCATATTCACATATTTTTTTATTCATGTACCATTAACATTAGCAAATAATGTTGACCAAAATGTATTGATAAATGAGTTGACTACCTGTATAGCTGTAGCTAGAGTTAAGTGGCAAATTAGATTGTGGGGTAGCCCAGCACTGTTATCCATGGTCAAAACAATCATAACGTTACAACAGCAAAACGTGACCAGACGTATTAGCTTGGCGGCTGTCATGATCCACTGACCGTATACTTTTCCAATGGAAAATACACGAATACACACCTAAACGTGAACTAATTATTAACTATGACATCATGTGGTATACAAGGAACATCTTTCATCTGTCTCACACACACCCACGCACACCTCACAAGGTCTGTGTGAAGAACACTGCAGCAGCAGAATGTGTCTTACACCAATGAGCTGACATTAATACATTACACACAAAAGAGGCATGTGAAAGGCCAATGCGGGAGCAAAATAAACCCCTGAGTGCGACCAAATTAACGTAATAACTAGTTAGGTGTTAGGGTAAGTTAGGTGGTTGTACACAAGGCACTTCGCTTCAAAACCAGCCCATACTGTATGTACCCTCCCAATGCTAACTGATCCAGCCTAAAGTGATGAAAAGTAGCCCAATTGGAAGGGGAACAGCCCAATCTTGCAACACTGGTTAGTGTTTTGGGGGAAAACTGATCCAAAATTTGATCAGGATGATCAGCGTATTCTGGAGTTTCTAACCGTATAGATTTGCATAGCTGTTTCGATTAGCGATAGTTGTAACACATTGGGTTGGCGAATTCGAAGTTTAAAATATCCTACCAGGTAGAGAACAAGCGAAAACATATCATTGTGGGCTAAATTGGCAATGGCTGGGGCAGAATGGTTCTCTGCTTACTAAGCAACCCGGTCCATCAGGAATCCTGAAGTAATACCTTTGGCTAATGAAAACATAGGTGGAATGTAAAGGTACTTCTTTGGAAGTACCTTGCCACACCTTAAAAATAACATAACTGATAGTTATGGAATAGTCTCAGCTTAGATCTGGTGATAGGCTTTCATGACTGTAAGTCAAATGGCTGAGGAGTTGTCTTTAAAGTTTTCAATTAATTGCTGTAGCACCCCCTATGGTCCTATATGGATGAACCATATGGATTTAGCCAGGTTAACCTTGACCTATGCTTCTTTAAGTACACCAAGTTTGTGTGATGATTGACTCAAGTTAACCCCACCTTTAGTCACCTAACATTGAGTGTAGGAATTTCAGTTAATTGTTATAGTGCTCCCTATAGCCCGATATAGATACAATGTTGATGATGATTGCTTTAAGTTAACCTTGCTTTTTGGCATTAAGTTAATTTTGGATGATTTTGAGCCTCTGGCGGCCATGTTGTTTTGACAATCAACTTCATTTTACTTGAGCAGTTGGAACTTTGGTCCCCAACACCCACTATGTCGGTCCCGCTCAAATCAAACATTCCGTCTATGAACTGTGGTGATTTTAGTGACAGGCCACGCCCATTTCGATGCCACTATTTGAAAATATGTTGACTTTAACTTGTTCGGAATTTGATTCTGAACAACTTTTGTATTGGAGGCAAGATCATAGGAGTCAATTTTGACGTAGATATGAGCATTTAAGTCTTTTCGCGTTTTAAACCACACCCCTTTTAGAAGTCAATAGCTCATGGGTCCTTTAAAATTGATTGTACAGACTAATCTTAAAGAAAGATTGAAGATAATGGTCCATATATGATATGGGCTAAAGGATTTTTGTCAAAGTCAAAAAACCTGGGATCCTTAGGGAATTTAAAGACCGGGTAAACCAAAAATAATTATGGGTTTTGAGTTTATAATACCACAGGAAAATATATTATTAACCACCCTGCCAAATTTGAAGGACTAAAAAAATCGCGAAGTATATAAAATTATGCTTCAAAGTTGATGAAAAATGAGCAGTAATCCCTGGCTCAGGACGGTGGGGGCGTGTGCGCTGCAGGCCAGGAAACCACGCCCATCACCGGAGAGGTCCAACGGGCAAGCTAGCTGCAAACTGACAATTCAAATCAGACTCGTGAGCGGTAAAACCATAGACGGGTGAAACCACAGAATGCTAGTGCGCGGTTAATGTATTTATACCTAGAGGGCAGCAGGGGGCGGGTCTACATCGAAGACCGCTTTACGTAACGCGGTCTTCGATGTAGACCCGCCCATTTTAAACCTGCACACAGAACATTCTCTGAGGCCTAGCTCCTCAAGGAAATGATGAATGGGAAAAATATTTTTTACATGTTTTGAGGGACACATTTAAGGCCTAATTAATATGATAAGAAGAAAAATACTGAATTTGGTTTACCCGGTCTTTAATGTTTTTAACTAAATTCAAGATGGCGGTAAATCTGTTCGCCAGAAGTCATAAGCCGTTTCTCAATTTGCGTTCTCGTGTGTACTCGTGTACTTGCGTTCTCGTGAAACGTCATCAGTGGTAGCCCAAGTACTGTTCCAATTCCAAGTACGCGAGTATGCGAGTACTGTCGTAAAACCCGGAAGTGTTCTCGATGCGTTCTTGATGAGGCCGTTCTACCGAGGATGCATCGGAGGTGACTCGTGTGGACTTGGGACCGTTAAATATCCCAGGATGCATCATCGAGTCCGCTGCTGGCTATAGGTTCTTGAGGCATATTTGTTCAGCATGAGGATATGCATGTGTGAACAAAGTTTCATGAGTGTAGGTCAAACCGAACCGGTTACAGATATGCTTGTTCAAAGTTTGAATTTTTGGACAGTTGCTATAGCGCCACCTTTGGGCCAATCAGTGTAATATTTACTGTCTGTTAATCTTGGGTCAATCTCTACAGCTGCAGTAAGTTTCATAAACAGCGTGCGGGCGGTTTAGGCTGTGTAAGTCAAACGTGGAGGAATAATAATAAAAACACTAAGGATTACAATAGGTTGCCTCGCACTTTGTGCTTGGAACCTAATAAAAATACTAACACTAACAATTACAATAGGTTGCCTTTGCACTTTGTCCTTGGCCCCTAATTAGGTCTAGCCTGGCTCCGCCCGCCCACCTACTTCCGCCCAAATTTCATTTTCCCTTCAGTAGTCAGTCTGGGGCTGGGGCTTGTTAGTGGGATTTTGCCCGAACAAATTTCTGTGTGACCAATCAGCGAACAGAGGAAGTGGCTGAGAACGATGACGTCGAAGTAGCGACGTATTGTCAATGACAAGACCTAGCCTCGACAGTTGACTGCAAACATTATCTCTGTCCTTACTATCGAATATTAATGTAGAATTTGTAATTGTTCCTTGAACTCTAAAATTAGATGAACAAAACCTGCAGCTATCGTTGACAGACATCTTCACGCTTCATCTTGTTTTGTTTGTGTACACAGCCTGCGCATGCGCGCAACGTAGTTTCTGGCCGGTCCCGGCGCATGACAAACGTCACGACCAAACGCTATTGCGATTGGTTATGGCAGATCCAGAGTGGCACTGGGCAGATCCAATAGTTTTAAACTTCAACAGACACCCGCCTCCAAGTGAGTGAACGTTTGCCAATTACAGCAGTTCCAGACCTTCTGTACAAATGAAATGAAGTACGATGGTCTGGTAGCACCAGGCTAAATTAGGTCTCTACTGGAATATGTTTTCCTGTGTTTCCTTGAAAGTTAGGTGGTAAAGGGGATCTGGCAGGCGACCGAATTAAACGTTACACCGAATAAAACTATATAATCTTTTTTTTGATATTTTAATGCAGAAATGTTACATATTATACTGTGGAGTGTGTGTGGTTGATGGCTTGTTTAAGCAGCACCAGCTGACCCGAGTCAGACTGATTGGACTCTAGGGCGTGTTGCGTATTAATCAATGCGTACGGGTTAAACCAGCCATCACCCCACACACTCTGGGACCTCCTACATGGCAGAATGTAATGCTGGGTACACACTAAAGGATAATTAGCCCGATAATTTTGTGCCCCATTTCCCCCTCCGACTCTGGTCAGCAAAGATTTAATGCCAGGTTATCCTGTGGTGTGGGGAGTGTTTTTTTACTCTGCAAACTCTGCAATAAAGCACTTTAAACATCTTAATACTGTGTCCTGGTTTTGGAGCAGATTGGTGCAGTTTGGCCAGCTAGATGGAGTGTGGCAGCCACCTCTAATATAAACACTGTAATAAAGGGAAATTGGCTCACAGGACTGGTTTGTTGAGAGAAATTTGGGGAAACGAATCCCGTTTTCCCTTTTATAATGCAACAGCAGGATAGTCTGCTTTTACATACACCAGATCCATTCTACTCTTGGTGAAGTGATTATAGAAAAACCTGTTGAGGCTTGTCCAATAAGTCAGAATACCAGTATACCAAGTGTTTTCTACCGGGTTTCTGTTAGTTGGCATTTACCGGGATTGGCTGACTAGAATCTCAATTAGCCAGTAATATAAATCTTGACAGACATCTTGGTTGTTGTTTTCTGTTACATTGAGGGGGGAATTGTCAGTGAATATGCATTATGCGTGGCATACTGAATGCATTGACTACTACTGCCCTGCTACGACACACAACAATCACACAAAGCCCTTCTTTGTGGTAGGTTACTGATTGTTTGCCACCGGAGCCGCTTAGACTGTTCTAAATCAAACCCTGGAGCATGTGGTTTGTCTGGGGAGGTGTTAATGCTCATTCGAACTCTGGTGCAGACCAAACAAACAAACTGTGGTGCACATAAGAACGGGGGTCTCTTTGCGCTTCCAAGTGATCTCTGTTTTTGTCTGCTTTAGGTGTGAACAGGATCAGAACCAAGATTAGGATAAGAAAACAATGCATTGTGGTTTTTTTACGTTTTACAGTCAGACATGGTGCAATCCAGTGAAATATGGTTATTTTTCGTTACAACACAACATAGCACATTGTTTATAAATTTATAAATTTGTATGTATTTCTGCACTCATGTATCATTAAACACGCACTGCACGTGTACTACAAATGGCTGTAAATTCTTACATTCAGATAGTAAATGATAATCTTATGGCCACGTTGGCCAAAATGGCTGGCAGAAACCCTGATATAGATGTCACACCTGGAAATACATGCAAATACATAAACAAGAGTATGTTCATTATAAACGTACACGCTTGTCACGTCTTCAACTGACCAATCATCCTGGTTAGGGCTGAACAATTTGATGAAATAATCAAATCGTTTATTATTAATTATATTCATCTTCATCGTCATCCGCTTATCCGGGGTCGCGTCGCGGGGGCAGCAGCTCAAGCAGGGGGCCCCAGACTTCCCTTTCCCGGGCCACATTGACCAGCTCTGACGGGGGGATCCCGAGGCGTTCCCAGGCCAGTGTTGAGATATAATCTCTCCCCCTAGTCCTGGGTCTTCCCCGGGGTCTCCTCCCCACTGGTCGTGCCTGGAACACCTCCCAAGGGAGGCGTCCAGTAGGCTTCCTTACCAGATGCCCGAACCACCTCAACTGACTCCTTTCTAAGCAGTGTCAGTTGAGGTAATAGAGTCAGTTGAGCAGAGAGATAATAATAATAATTGTATTATTATTATATTATTAAGTTCCTTATGTTCTGTATTATTTACTAAAAAAGCATTAAATCATTCTTTAGTATGACCAACACAACATTGGAAGTAGTCAAAATATAAACTGCTCTTTCCTTTAGGCCAGGGCAATGTGTTGAGATTAATTGATATTATAACATCTATAACATTCAGCGAAATTCGACAAAGAACGTGAATTCGCCTCATTCGCTCAAGTTTAAATATTTGACCTTCGGCCTACAATTTGCGTAATATATTGAAAATCACTCTTTTAAGAAAAAAGCTATTTCTATTCTATTGTTACGCCAAACGTAGCTTTATTGTGAGTCCAGGTGAATTATGTTAAAGCAGGATAACATTACTGTCTCAGTGACTGAACCTTATGAATTGAACACAATCGTTTTTGAGTAACGTGATGGGCTTCTGCAATCTGCAAAATTTAAAATTTATCGGCCGTTCACTGTTCATGTGTTTAGGGCGTAAATCAGCCGATAATGATCGGTGCCAAATCAATCAGTGCAGCACTTAAAATTACCATTTAAAAAAAAAAAAAAGGATAAGAGGGGGCTGAGCTCACATTGTAAACATTGTAGAGGCCGCGGTGAGGCAGCGGGACTCTCTGCTGTAACCTCAGGTCTCCAGCGACAAACAGCTGAGCTCCAGGAACCGGAGAGGAGTACTGGATGTAGGCCAGGCTCTGCATCATGACGGTGGACATCCGCTGAATGAAAAAAAACAGGAAAATAACATTATTATTTCCTGGAAGCAGAATGTTTCTTGGAACCAGACATCTGCTGGTCTCTCCACCTGAGGCTATGGTTTAATTTGGGCTTGACTGAAATGGACAAGTGTGATACTATAAAGTAATATATTAACACAATAAAGTGGTTGCATAGCATATTACATTGCAAATGTTGTGGGGCTTGTTTGCAAGATGACCAAAAGTTTAAGACGTTTATTTAGAACCTTAACAACGTAATACAAAAGCTGAACTGGTCTGCAGAACACCTGCCTTACAGCTTTTGACTAACAGTTTTTGTATTCTCGCTTCTCGTGTCGATTCTCACGTTGCGTTGACGTGGAATCATAATCAGCCCTTAGGAAACAAGGGTCACTTTAGAAGTTTTTCCACGATTATCATTAAGCATATAAGGAAAAATATTGATTATAATTCTTCTGAGGGAATAGTATCCCACACATGCAAGCAGGTAGAAGACAGACGTACAAAGAGCTGGTAGCTGAATGTGAGGAGCAGCTGCACGCTGTACACCTCCTCCTCTGGCTTGAGAGGGAGCTGCACTTCCAAGATTAGACGGTCCAACTTGCCATCCTGGTTCTGGTCCTGCTCCTGAACCTGGTCATCACACACACACACACACACACACACACACACACACACACACACACACACACACACACACACAGTTTCTTTGTCAAGATGCCAGATTTATATGACAATCTAAGAAGTTTCGCATGATCGGTCAAATGAAACCCGTAGTGACCAGCTTGTGACTTACTTACCGAGATTGTAGGAATACGGAGGTTGGGCCCAAGCATGTTGTTAAAACTGGAAAAAGTACTCCAGGCTACATAGTCTCCCTTGGTGTTGGTGGATGCAACAAAAAGAGTTTGATACTGGAACCTCACAACAGGCTGCTCCTCATAGGTGCTCCTCTTGATCCAGAAGCCTAAAACAAAGCAGCGAAAATGTCAACACATATTTATCAACAGCATGATATGCAAAGAATACAAAGAACTTCAATACGTCAAAGTGATGTGGTAATAACAACGAGTAGGTGGTTTGACAGTCGTTATCATTACCTTGGCTTCTGTAAGCAACCAGTAGAGGTGAAATGTATGTAAGACACAAAACAACAACCAGAAACAACGTTGCCTTCGTGCAAACGCTGGTTTTGTACCGAATCAAAGCCGGATGAGAATATACTTCATAGAAAGCCATAACAACATAATACGACTGCACAGTATCATTAATTAATCAGATAGCACGGATGCTAACTCGGTACTGATTCTGTTAGCAGCGTAGTTAAAGAAAGCAAGGTTCACAAACGGAAACATGAACACAGCGAATAAAATACAACTAAATAAAGTATATCCATCTGCAGCTATTTGAAAAACAGTTTTTTGATGTAGGTAAAGCTAGGACAACTGATTTGGCAAGTATATTAGCTAGGTTGCGCAAATACGATGCTCCATGCTTTAGCTACTTCCCGTCCTTCAGCTTAGCGTCTCAAGTGGTTGTCATGGTTGTCGCTGGTCTCTTGGCAACAACGGCAACCAAAGACATGACACATCCCCCCCCTTCCTGCTGTGCATAATGGTTTGCCCGAACGGTGACATCACCTTTCCACTGCTAGACAGGACGTCGCAAGCTTCTAGCGAGAGACGTTTTGTTTTGATATTTCAGCATCTGATCCAACTCAACCACATCGACATTAGCTGCTCATTTGCGCGTAGGATTCTGGTTTTAGCATCACGCCTCAGTGTGAGGATACGGCCAAAATGAAATGGATGTTTAAAGAGGATCATTCCCTCGGTAAAGGGATTTTGATTGTTACGAACGGATGTTCTTTACTGTCATGAATATTTGAATTGATGTCTCTATAGTTTGGCGTGTCATCCTCAAAGTGCAGTTGTGCATGCGTTTGTGTCCTCTGTCTGTCTACGCCCTGCTGCCATATTAACGCATAGCGCTCACGTTTGCATTCGTATACAAGTAGGCTATGCTTCTTCGCGTTAAAAAGACGGTCTCTAAAATGTTTTATTATTATTATTATTTATTATTATTATTATTATTATATGCCCAAAACTATGTAAATGGATTAGCGCAGCATTGTCCGATCTGACTCGGTTCAGGTGTTATAGGCTATTTAAGTAATATATTGGTTTAGCATATAGTAGGCCTACTGCCCTTTAGACGTGTCATTGTAGACATACATCCTTTCATAGTTTATTTAAACTGGCTAGAATAGAAAGCAAGGCTTTATGATACACCTTTTGCACCACGCCTAATGAAATACCATAAGGCCTTTAACCATTGGCGTGTATACACCATGCTTTCATTGGCAAAGGGAACAGAGAGGGATTCCAATATAATGTGTTATTTCCAAATGTACATGGTTAGTGAACTTTTAGAATACAAGCTAACCTAGCTTAGGCATTTTAGGCACCTAAGCCGTTGCAAAGCATGTGCTGTGGTAATATATTTTGTGCTGTTGTATTTTCCTGGCAAATGCACAATCTTTAAAAAACATAGTAAAGACCGCAAGACGATTCTCGGGCTGAACCACCTTAAACAGTGCAGCTTGCTTGTTAGGTTGGCTAGTAGGCCGAACAGATTATTATTATTATTTCAACTTTTCGTCATATGAGAGAGTGCGAGAGACTGTTGCATGGAGGATGAGGATCAAGTAGTCGTGATGGGGATAAAGAGGACTAAGAGGACCTGGGCTCATCCAATTAATCGGACTTCCTGTTTGTCTCTGGTTTCTCCTTGTAGAACACAGATGTGTGGAGTCAGCCAAAATACGCAACAAATACCCTGACAGAGTGCCGGTGAGTGAGGGGTGAAGCTCTGGAAGGAATGGAGATGGAGGGTAGGAGAGAGACGAGTGAGTGAGAGAAATGAAAGAAAGAGAGTTACAGGGAGTGCTTGAGTGTGTGTGAGTGGCAGGTGTGTGTGTGTGTGTGTGTGTGTGTGTGTGTGTGTGTGTGTGTGTGTGTGTGTGTGTGTGTGTGTGTGTGTGTGTGTGTGTGTGTGTGTGTGTGTGTGTGTGTGTGTGTGTGTGTGTGTGTGTGTGTGTGTGTGGGGGGGGGAGATTAACACAAATCTGTGAGCTAGTGGAGAACAGAAGAATAAACTGGGCTTTGTGGTTCCTCATACAGCTTCCCCGGGGTCTTCATTCATTTCATAACACCACCCCCCTCCTGCACCCCGACGACATGCACACACCCAACCTGCAAGCATAGGGCAGATAGAGTTTCACTCCCTCAAGGCCCCCAGTGTATCCACAGGGGGGTCACTATAGGCCACCGGGATGAAATCTGCTTCATTACTTTCTGACAAAAAAGTCCTTGTTTTTGGTTCTATTCTGCAGAGACGCAAGCGACTTCAATGGAGTCCTATTAATCCCACATATAAATGTGTGGATTTTCAATCTCTCGCTCACAATCACACTCTAATAGAGATACTAGGAATTAGCACCTGTGTTCCAAGAGACTGACCCCTACACATGTCTACAACCGGAGGTGTCATACTGACTAAGCTGAGAAAATAGTTGTTTCTTTGAGATCCATTGGCCCTTTGTGTACTTGATGATGGCCTTTTAAACCTGATCTTCTCTTATCCTACCACCTGTAAAGCTCTTGAGAGTAGGCCATGTAATACATAAAGGTCTTTGAAACAATGGTAGCTTTGAAATACCTTTCAAGGTTCAATGAGGTCGAACTTGAAGAAATAATACACAAGGACAATGGAGGGTGTTCAGTCCAATCTCAAACATCTTCTTACAAATTGAATTGATCAGGTGGCAAAACGTAAACTAGGAAGGAAGTAGCAACCATGTGATGTCAATAAGAAATAAACAATTAGGTATTCTGAAGAGGGTAGGATGTAACACACGTTGCATTTCATTAAATGGCCTTTTGCATGTTTGCAATCTTTCGTATAGGTGATTGTGGAGAAGGTTTCCGGCTCACAGATTGTGGACATCGACAAGCGAAAGTATCTGGTTCCATCCGACATCACCGTGGCTCAGTTCATGTGGATCATCAGAAAACGCATTCAACTGCCCTCAGAGAAGGCCATCTTCCTCTTCGTCGACAAAACGGTGCCCCAGTCTAGGTGAGAACGAAAGGGCAGTTTCTTTGTTGAGACTAGATTCTGGCGATTACCACTTTATGTTTCTGTGCATTGTAAAAGATTTAGAGATTTGGACTATCCGTCTTTGTCCAAGGAGTAGACTAGGTAGCGTTTGAAACCCATCTTCCTGTGAAAGCAGGGTGGAGCCACACCTAACTTCTCTACTTACAATCAACCACCCATTATTCTGGCTCCTAGAATTCACCACCACCACGGTTCATGCTATGCAAGCTATGTCCCGTGGGAACATTTTGAGAACCACTGAGAAATAAGTTGTCAGAGCTCCATGCTCTTGACACCTTCTCCCCATGCTTCTCCATGATGGGTGGTACACAACATGCCAGCACCAACTGTCCCAGCACATTGCCCACACATTGACGAAGCTTTTCTTTCAAAGAGCTCCAACCCTGTTACAATATAATCCTATATTTTTAGATTGGGTGTCCTCAATTTAGATTGAAACCCCCCACCCTGACACGGTTTCTGGGGTGCGCTGGGAATCAAACTCCTCATTTAATCTTTTACTCTTTAATTGACACTAGTTAGAAATATATCTAAAATTTGAGCTTGCTGACCCCGTACTCATAAATTGGCCCGCCAGCAGAGCTGAGCAGGAAGAGGCCATAAAAAGTGTGGTCCACGTCTGATTTTTAAACCTAGCTGCCACCTGGCAAGCTAATCAGCAGGCAACACATCAACACATTTAACACACACAATTGAGTAATCATGCGATCAACTCAAACACAAGCAAATCAACAGTGAAGTATGCAAGGATATTTAAATACAGGGAGGATCATGAACACAGACTCGTAAAGTTTTCATCCATGACCAAGGGTGATGACAGTAATAGTAAAATATACACACACCAACACACGGACAGGGATAAAAAAGCAGGGGAGTCATTATAATATATATGAATGCCAAGTTGCATTAGGGTATCGAGGCATGTGGTAATCTTCTCCAAAGCTTTCTGGGGGGGTTGCAATGTGATCTTTCTCTGATCTGCTCTCTAATTCCCTGCTGCAGCCTCACCATGGGCCAGCTGTACGACAAGGAGAAGGACGAGGATGGCTTCCTCTATGTGGCCTACAGCGGGGAGAACACCTTTGGTTTCTAAGCCTGACTGCCAGCCCAGATGCCCCCTCTGCCTTTCTTATCCCTTTCTCCCTTTCTCAGCACAATACCCTTGGTTTTATTTTCTTGTTCTGGAATCTCGCCATTTTCAAGAGTCCTCAAAGGAGGACAGTGCTAATGACACATAATGCTAAAACTCATACCTTGCACTAAATATGTTGTACATTTAGTGAGGATCACAGTGAGCGTTGGTCAAATGACAGCCATGAACGAGACGATTTAACAGTCCAACCCTATTCGCAAAGCCTTGTTCGAAAGCCTGTTTGTTTCAAAGTTTTGACTTGCAGGAAAGTTTGCAAGAGGATATTTATATGGCGCTGCAAAAAAATGTAATCCAAACTATAGAGACATAACTTAAGATTTACATTATGAAAGGAGGACTTAAGTTTGGCAAAATCAACCAACATTTTCTGACTTTGATTACAAACTGTAGTGAACGCTTATGTAAGTCAAATATGTGTTTAGTGTATTTAGTGATAAATGTATATTGAGAGCTGTTTTGGGCTCATCACACACAAACCCACACAATCACACCTATATTGATATTCAATATTCAGTATTTATTTGTGGGGTCAGAAAATGTTACTAGAAATTACCCTTAAAGTATAGTTTCTCTTTATTTAATATACAGCTAACCATACTGTTACGGCCAGCCTAGGACAACCAGCCAGTAGCATGGACGTTGTCCCATCCCTACACAAATAAAGCCATATAAACAGGGTTTGAATGCAGAAGACAAGTTATTTATTTTACACTTAATTGAACAAATTTATGGTGGGGACAACTCACAAACCCATGAACACACAACACTTGTGAATGAGCAGCAACAGGCCACCAAGGAAATATGAACACAGGGAGTAACATTTACACAAACTCAGAACTTCCAACTATGACCTAGAGTCATAACACCTCCCCCCTTAAAATAAAACATCCAAGATGTTTGATAAAGCTAAATGTTTGAAGCATGAAGCTAAACGCAGTGAATTCTCCTTTTCATGATCTTCTGTCGGCTCCCACCAGGGACGAAGATTTAGCAAAGAAGGGACAAGCAGGCTACACAGGCTTTGAATGGTTGAATGGTGGCCACCAAGACCTCATAGTTAAGGGTAGAGTGGGTCACTAAGGCCTCACCGTGAAGGGTCGAGTGGGCTACCAAGGCCTGACAGGGAAAGGTTGAAAGTGTAGACCTGACGTCAATGTTACGCCCCTCTGGCTTTTGTTGTTTGTCGGCCCAGGGGAACCAGCCAGTCATGTGGAAGTTGTCCCCTCCCTACTGAGATTGCCACAAATAAAGCCATCCAAACCGGATTTAACACAGAAGACAAATATTTTGTTTTACATTTAACTGAACAAAACTTAGGAAGACTAAAACTAAACATGCAAACATGACTAAAACTAAACAACCAAACAACACACAATTAACCAATCAACCATCATTTGTTTGAGTTGATCAATCCAATCAACTCAAACAAAAAGGCTAGCATGCAAGGAAATATAAACACATGGAGGGACATTAACCCAAACACAACTTGCAACTATGACCGAGGGTCAAAACACATACCTATATAGCCCGTTCTTACTGTAACAAGGACAACCCACTAATGATGCATCATGAAGAATGAGTTCGCTTTAAGGCCATGTCATAACCACAAGTCCACACAGAACTCACGCCTACGCTCCCGTCCTAAACATTTTTACACCTGTCGCCTTGATTACTCAATTGCACTTGGTTACAATAATTGTTTGAAAACCTGTTGTATAATTTCACCGATGTACATTTCTTTTTGCTATTTAAAACTTGCATCGTAACACCAGTTATAGGCTGGCGCAGCAGTATTAGGAAATGTGTAATATTTTAACTGTATTTTTGTTGTTGGATCAATATTATTTTTGATTTGTTTAATGCTTTATGAATCTAAAAATGATTTTAGATATCTGAAAAGTACAGGTCAGGTAGCTGGATGACCTGACCAATAATAATAAAAAAATATAAGTAATAATGCTTTTGTTTGTTTATTAAATCCAAAACAGGCCATCTGTGTCATCTTCAAAACGGGTGTGGAGAATAAACACGCCTAAGGGATAATGTACAGAGCGGCAGTGATATCGTAAAATAATTGGTTATTTCATGCTTATTACTGAAAAAAATAATAATTTGAGACAATAAATTGAAAAAAACATCATTTTATGATAAAACAAATGTTTTATTGCTTGAACTAAAATGTTATTGTTGGAAATAGTGTCCATAGCCAGCTTCAAATCCATTATTCATAGCTGTGGCTGTTTGTGCAGACGGCTTGATGCCTTAACTGACTGATTAGAATATATTAGAAGTATTTAACAAAGCTGTAAACAAATAATACTTTAACACAAGATGTCAGTTGTTCTTGAACAATTCATCGTTAATTACCTCATTATAGGAAGTAGGCATTTAATTAATGACACCAGGCCACCAAAATGCTCAGGCTAATGGTATAAGCTCCATTTATATTCAATAACAAAGCACCAACTGTTGAACATAAAATTATTTAGCACTGTTCAATGTCATCACATTCCTTGTCTCGCAGCAGCATTCCCCTTGCTAACTGCTAACCCACTACTCATATCGGCTTTTCCCCATAATAACTTCACACATTCAGGTACTTTAGAGTAGCTGGTATCATGCAGACATATACAGTAGTAGAAAGAAAACATACACTAGTATGACCGGGGAAGACAGGAGCCCATGTCTAGACACTTTTAGCGGTGTAAGATGATGAGAGGGCAGAGCCTGGAGCAGAGAAGAAGCCATTGTGCTCCAGCAAACAATCGTTGTGGTTTACATGTGTTCATGCGCTAGCGCAAGGCTAGCCTGCTCAATTGCTGACGCATGCAGAAACAGAAAAGTCCACTTACACGGGTTTCTAGGACCTGTCTAAGACAGCAGAGCTTTGCCCATTGCGTAAGCTCTTTCTTTCCCCTCCCTCGTGGCCAGAAGTCACACTGAGCCCAGGGTCTCCAGCTGTATTTTTGTTTTTGGGGTGAAGTATGGCCGGTGGACGAAAACAGCCGTCATCTGAGGACACGCTAACGGGTAACCGCTGCAGAGTGGCCTGCTGACCAGCCAGTCTGCATCCCGCTGGCAGGTCAAAGTTCACCAGTGTGACAGTGTGGCCTTCAAATACAGAGCCCCTCGTTATTGATGCATTGAATGCAGAGAGTCAGAGTGGCCAAGATGACCCAGACAAGAAAGCTGTCTCATAGGCTTCAACTATGAATTATACTTTCATCAATGTGGGGTCATTTCACCATGTCTTTACCGGAAAACCAGAAGATCCCTGTCACTGCGCGGCCACAAAGGGAAGGCCTGCATGCGGAGTTGCTGCCAGGCTTGCTGGTAGGCGTGAGATGCCTGCTTATAGTCCCAGTAGCTCCTCAGGTCCTTCCCTCTGCAGAACACACACACACAACTTAGAACTAGAACTTAGAACAGCATTAGAACTCACTGTATGAAAAACGTACGGTTTCACTGTATGAAACACGCATCGAAACTACAGTCTACAAAGCCAAAAAATTGATTTCAAAAATTGATTTTGGAAATGTTAAGCATTTGAAAATTGCAACCGTACCTTTGTGTGGTTGTTTTGGACAACCACACCTTTGTGCCCACACAAAGGTTATGGCAGTTTATTAGTGAGTGTGTCTAATGCTTCTAGATAATAGAGCCTATTGGACATAGGTCATACCTCTTTGACAAGTGTTCCAAACCCTCTTTAAAGAAACCCACGCTCAACCAATCTGATTACACACCTGTCTCTCTTCTACCATTATTTCCCACACACTTGAGTGCTCTGTCTTTACCCAACTGCACATCTCCACCAGAATAACTTCCCCGACCCTCGGGGAAGACTTCCCCGACCCTCGGGGAAGTTAGTCCGATTCAAAATGGACCAGGTCCTTCTAACAGCCTGCTAGCGTACTAACGTGCTAGCTTTGAGACTATGCTCCCCACTTCATTTGAATCGGTTCTTGTGACACATTTATAGGGCAAATAGCTCAAATGTGGGTTATTGGCAAGAGAGGGCAGAACTTCCAAGCATGTGTAGGGGGGGAGCATTATCCAATTCAGTTACATGGGTTTAGAGTGAGAGGTGAGCGAGGGAGGCATAGAGGGACATCCGTTTTGGTCATGTTTCGGATACTGCTTTATCCCAGTCTTCTTTAAAATCCACATTAATTACCCTTGCCTTTATTTTTGTTGTTCTTGTTGTGTTCTTTGTATTGTCAATCTGGGAACTGTTGACATTTTTGGATGTTATTACCCAAATTCAGTTTAGGTGTATTTCAGTCACAAGAGACAGATATGGCATCTCTCATCCTCCTGTTCTCTTTAAGTGTGTGTGTGTGTGTGTGTGTGTGTGTGTGTGTGTGTGTGTGTGTGTGTGTGTGTGTGTGTGTGTGTGTGAGAAAGTCAGCACCCGGTGGGGATCAGGTTGTTTCCAGGATGGCTGAGACCACAGAGACTTCCCTGTTCAAAAAGTGTTGTGCATGAGAGAGCATGCAAGTTTGTTTAAACACGCACGCATGCAAGAACACGTGCACACTCCCTCGCCTCCTTCGGTCATGCATATGCACAACATGCACGCACACGCACGCACACACACACACACACACACACACACACACACACACACACACTCACACACACACACACACACAGTAAAATGGCATACAAGACAGCACCAGATCTGGCATAATAAGAAATATTCAGAGTGGCTAGCTTGCTCAACTACCTAATTTTGTTAGTCTCCCTTAATTATAAAAGTGATTCAAGCATCAAAAGCAATGAAGAAGACGAGACGGAAAATGGTGTGTTGTCTCCTCACCTGAGAGAGTTAGGCAGGCGGGATGGGTCGGTGGCAGATAGGACAGACAGAAAGGAATGGAACAGCTCCACTTTACAGAGGAGGGACCTGAATAAACATATCCATGTGATTTAATGCAAAACCGTTGGCAGCTGTTGGATATGACGTGATGGAGAATATTTGAACAGTGTTGTAATGGACTTCTTTCCTTTGGCAGATGTTTATATTTTGTGTTAATTTTTTTATACCTTGCCTTAGGCGTGCCCAGGGTTTTTTTGGTGGCACCGTGCTTGTATCCGTTAGCAGTGACATCTAGTGGCTCACCAGGCACATCACACCAACTAATCGCTGAAATATTCAGTTAGGCATAGATGTTACGAAGAGAGAATGTCTGCAGCATTGCAAAATTTGCTGAAAATATACAATTTTGTTTAATAGGCTCATCCATTTTGTCCCCGAAACAAATCAGAATAAATGTGTATTACTAGATTATTCATTTTGCAGTACACATAATGAGCACCATGGAGCCTGCATAAGCCAGACCAGGTAGTCAATGGACCGGCTGGCTCACCTGCCCCACAGGGGGACACCCTGCCCTGTGTGGCCTGGTGGCACAGCTCCGTCTGGGCTTGGCTGCAGGAGAACTCCAGGCTGGACTGGAGCAGCGTGGGGGGAGACACCGAGAAGCCTGCAGGGAGGTCTGATGTGTGGGAGCACCTGGGAGGGAGGGAGGAGGGATAGAGAGAGAGATCACCACAAACTTCTTCGATGGTCTTCAGAAAGGTTTGATTAATTTTGTATTGGGTTAATTCTGTGTGGGGACTGTTAGTCTCCTACTACTCACTGTTGTGATCTGATTTGTTAAAATGATCTACAATATTGAACAGGCTGGCATCAGTTATGGTTAATTCCTAATGTCTAAAAGAAGTATGACTCAAGTCCTGAAAATACGATTATTTCACCATCTTCCTCTCACCTGACAACCAGGGCCCGCAGCAGAGCCTGGTGTTCGTAGGCACTCCTGCCCACCACTACTGCGCTGAAGTACAGCGCCCCTTGCAGGTAGTGGGACAGCAGCGCACCCTGGAAGCCCAGCACGCCCCAGCGAGCCAGCTTGTCGCTGCAGGAGAGGGACAGGGTGGGCTCCCCGCGGCCTGGCTTCACACGCAGCACCCCCGTGCTGTGATAGGCAACTCCTGGCAGGCGGGGGTCTGCAGTGCTCCCTGGGACGCACTTGGCCCCCGTCCTGTGGACGTCCGGGGCCAGAGCCGGGTCACCTCCGCTGAGGGCCCGAGCACCGTCTGAGCGTGCCCCCGTGGTCCCGTTCTCTGGCTGCTCTTGGAAAGGGAGTGGGTGGTTTGTTTGCTTGGAAGGTTCCCTGCTTGATGTTGGACCCCTTGCGGATGACTGCAAATGAGGCTCGTCTCCTTTCATCTCCTGCCCACCGTCCTCCCTCTCCTGGCCCCCTAAACGAGGCTGTTTGCAGTGTTGTCCTTCTTTCTCCGGCTCTTCTCCTTTCCTTTTTGAGGTCCCGCCCCCTGCTGTCACCTCATTGGATCCCTCAGGCGGATCGGTAGCTCTGACAGCAGGGCACGGTTGAACTTGTCTGTCAGTCATGGGGATGATGGAAGCATCCCCACCTGTGGAAACACAAATGCTGTATACACTGGTGCAGCATGTAGACCACATTCTTACTGTTGATTTTCTTCTCCTTAACTATCCTGGTTTGATAAAAACACATAACCAGTGTATCGCCAGTTTTTAAAAAGGCGAGGGAGAGCGGCTTCATCCCATTCCATTTGAACTCTGTTTGGCTACTCCATAGTAAACGAATCACGGCTGCTTCACTACTCACAGGGTGTGTGACTGGTGAAGAAGACAAAGGAGACCCCAGGCCGCAGCCTCCACAGCCCCTGCTCCTCTGCCTCACAGAACACCACACTGCCCTGGCCACACACCGCCCGGCGTAGCTGCTCTGTCAGGTACCTGCGACGAGGCACACAAGCAACACCATGACCACAGGCACAAAAAATCACTATGCGTCGTTGATACACATAACATAACAGACACACACCTTACACATCCCCGTCGGGCAATGACTTCTGCGTGACTGTCGTTTAGTACATCACCTATGGTTAAGTTAGAGAGAAACACAGTTAATTTTCATTCAGAATTTAGCTCTGTGAAGCCTTAAGACTAAGTATTATAGTATAGTAAATGTTTTAAAAACATTACTGACCCTTGGAGCTCATGGCTGTGCGCCCAATACATTTCGTCCCAGTTCCTAAAGATACTACCACCTTTTCAACTGCAAAGAAAATTGAGATAGAAATGATATACATTGGCCAATCTTGATTTGAAAAATATATAGAATGAGTAGCCTTCTGTATGGGATGACATTTATGAAATGAAAAACAAAAACAAAAAAAAAATTGATTATATAAATTATTATATTTTCTCACCTTTCCCACTGTCGAGACACTGGGTGACTTTTACAACACCGGCCAGCAGGGTCCACTCTCTCCCCGGTTCAGGCTTTCCCCTCTTCGGAAGACCATCAAAACGCTCGTAGCACATTTTCGCAATATCATTGGCAGTCCACATCCTCCTGCTCAAACGTGCTCAAAATATCGAGTAAAGAAAACTTATATGATATTGTATGTATGTATGCTTTTGTAATATATACATTATTGTAGGCAATTTGGATAAGATAACTTAGGCCAAAGTAAGCGACTTCGCGAACCGGCGAGGAGATCTATGCAAGACTTACTTCCGGGACAGCGGTGAAGACAACTTTCACAATAAAGGTTTATTAAAATGTGGCAATATGTTCGGTGTCACAAGATAATAAACTACTACATTTATGAGGTTAAGCAGAATAATGATCATGCCAGGTATAATGTCAGGTATGAGGAAGTATGCTATAGGCCTATACCTAATATATGAATAAATCTTAATATATTGTATCCTAGTAATACCAATTATCTGTCGAATAAAGGAGGAAAAAGCAAAAAAAAAAAAAAGGGTCATAAATAATGCCAACTAAAAGGTTTATTATATTAAAGTAGCAGATTATGTAGACATTGGAGTGTAGTTTAGAATAGAATAGAGTATGACTAATGGAATATTACTTTATTTTCCAGTCTGAGCAAGGTTGAACTTCTCTATCAGTTATGAGAATGATTGAAGCATCAACAACTATATGTTTACTGTTGCAACATTCAGATCACTGCATTATAAAGCAATGTTTAGGCCTTTGATTGTGTTGTTCATTGCCATCTCCTAAAGGGTGACCAACTGGTCTCATACACCCAAGATAATATAATGTATGCTCTTATGTGAGCCTTTGAGAAATTTGATTTTAATTTTACAAAATAAAATGTTCCATTTATTTTTATTTTTTCCCCTACACTGTAAGAGACAGTGTTTTCCACCATGCAGTCATTGGGCAGAGTCATAAAGTGAAGCAAGCCTAAATGTTTTCTTTATGCTGACGTCAAAACAACTTACTCATTCAATCAGTGAGTTGGCTTTCCATGGCTAAATGAATAATCGGTTTTATATTTCTGGAACATATTGAAAAGCATGCTTTTAGAGCCAGCCTGTTCTTTTTGTATTTTACTGCCCTCATGGTTAAATACAGTATACAAAATATAGTATAATAAATGGACCAAAATATGTAAGTTGAGTGAGATTCATCTTTCCCTCTCTAATCATCCTGAATTTATTTTTCAGTTCACTTTATAATTCTGAAGTCAAACAAAATAGAGAATTTTAAGTTGGCATGCATTCAGGGGCTGAAACAAGGCAAGCAATGCACAGCCAATAACTATATCATGCGACATGTGTGGTTCGTGTTTCAATAGGTTCATGCAAGTATATAAAATAAAAAGCCAGTCTCTCAGTTCCTGACTGTTAGCCAATTCTTTTGTCAGATACATTCATTGACAAAAAGGTGTTTGAATTGATAACTCATTTTCAAGTGGTCGATCTTGATTACATAACCATCTTATTTGAGGTTGTCTCACTCACACACACGTTATACAACACAAATGTTCAAGAGTGAAGTCTCATTTATTTTCTCTATGTACAGGAAAAATGCAGAATCTCACAATTGATGGACAATAAAAATAAAATCACATTTCATCTTCCTGGCCTCTGCAGCAGAGGTGCACAAGTCATCGTTAGTGGCACTCATTCACTGCCTCTCCTCATTACATACACACAAGTACACACACTCGACATGTCATCACACATACACAATCCTTCTTCACTCTTATTCTCTCTCGTGTTCCTATTAAACATCTCTTCGATAGATTTGATATACTGCATTTGCATGAAGCTGTGCTATTATTGTGAATGCTGTTTGAAATAAGCCTGTGTTAACTCACTGGAGGAAAGCGTTGACAAGCACTTGTCTCAGTGAGGACAGGACGGGGGGAGGTTGTTTGTCTATTTTTTGGGGGGAGGTTGTTTGTGTGTTTTTTTTGGGTGTGTGTGTGTGAGTGTTGGGCTCTTAGTGAAACATAACACTTATTCAGATGGGACATACAGACACATGCACACACACACCCACAATCACACACATACATTTGTATGACAATGTGCAGGCACACATAGGTGCTGAATCAAACATATGCTCCTCCTTTCCCAGTCTGCTCTCCCACTCAAAACATGATGATCCCAACACGAGAGGCAGCTCCGATCTGCAGATGGCAGGGCGTTTCACGTCTCTGTGATAATTAAAAACCAAAGAGTAACAGTTGGGGAAGAAAGAAAAAACAAAAAGCGATCCCAAAAGCCCTCTCCTCCCGCCTGTGTGCCTGCTTTTCTGTGCAACTCTCGCGCCCTCCCTCCCTCACTCCTGGCCGAATCCCTCCGTCTCCTCGATGGCGAACAGCAGCTTCTCTCTCAGTTGCTCCAGGCTCCTGTAGGGTGGCAGGTCCAGGCGGTTGAAGCTGTGAGGGGGAGAAAATAGAGGCTGGTTAAGTCACGTCACAGGCTGACAATAATTCAGTGACCTCATGCGTAAACCAACAAAGCTGGGATTGCAAGTGTCTTTGGTCTCCTTACCATGTGTGGCTTCTTGGAAGCCAAGTATCCTTCCCCACCTTGTCTATACAGAACTTCTGGGGACCATTACTCCCTGTACAGCCGAAAAACACACAAACAGAGCAGAACGATGAAGTCAACTTGTACTTGCTTTACAGAGAGAAACAAATGCTGTGTTAATGCATTACTGTGTTGTGTGTGTATTTAATAGGAGTGCCATACCTATGAGTTCGGTGAAGCCCCCGACGGGCAAGCGACAGGTCCCTGTGACGAACTGGAGAAGACGGATTCTCTTCTCATTGTCCATCTCCTTCACCACCTGCAGCAAGACATCTGTCAATCTCTACAGAACACACACACACACACACACACACACACACACACACACACACACACACACACACACACACACACACACACACACACACACACACACACACACACACACACACACACACACACACACACACACACACACACACACACACACACCTGCCAGAACCAGTGGATCTGCTTGCTGTTTTTGGTGTAGTGTCTGTAGATGGTGTTCTTCTGCCAGTCGGCCAGATCAATCTCCTGCATCCCGCACAGCATCAGCTGGAAGTGAATGACATAAACACTATTAGGCTTCTAGCCAGTGGACCCAGTGTGAGGGGTTCCAACATCCTGAATTCAGAGGGATGGATAGTGATCTCTCGGGCTGGGAGGCAGGGCTCTTTCGAGAAGAGCAGAATACACTGAATGAAATTAACTGTACTTGGAAAAAAAAAAACAGGCACCCCATGATTTTCTGAGGCCTTAAAGACAGCTAAGCTAAAGCTAACTTAGGCGCCCCTGTCCCTTACCTCCAGCTCTTTCTCGTCAAAGTACCGCAGCCACTCCAGCGGCACCACCTCATTGAAGCCGTCCAGGAAGGCCTTGGTCTGCTCGTCCACGCCCCGCGTGAACCTCCAGTCTGTCAGCAGGCTGGGGGAGGCCACACGGAGGGAGAGGTGGGGAGGGAGGGTGACAGAAGAAGGGACAGAAATGATAAAAAGATGGGAGAAAGGATAAAAGTTAGCAGTAGACACACAAATAAAAGGGTGCAGTGCAAGGGACCGCGTTGTTATTTTTGGAAGATTCAACACGCATGCATTTTATTTCAGCAACTTAACAACTTCACCAACCTGATGTACTCCTCCTTGTTCTCCTCCGTCACCAGCTCGTTCTCCCCGTCGTCCTTCAGCTGGTGTGTGGACACCTTGCCCAGGATCTCCATGTCTTGCGCAAAGTACAGCTCCACGCCGCACTCTTCTAGGCTGTTCTCTCTGAAGGAGAGAGCACACACACACGGACAGAGGTTATGATGGAAACGTCTTGTATGGGTCAGGGCAGTAAGCTGTGCCATATCCTATTGTGATCATCACAATCAATCATAAGGCTCCATCATTGTATATTCTTATGAGGACTGTTTTCTTTGTTGTGACGTAAAAGCAATATACCAATTTTGAGCATGATGTTCATGTGATGAAAATAGCACGTCCTACTGCAATATATATATAAGACAAGTGTATTGAGATAGCAGCCTTCCAACACAAGGCCAATCACAGTGGTGCTTTACATAGGCAGGACCATTTAAAAAAGGACCTCAAGCAAAGATTCATACTAAATACGAGAGGAAAGACTGCTGTACTTACTTGACCCACATGATGGAGTTGTAAAACTCGGGGTCTATGGACTCCAGGTCCTTGAGGGTGGGCTTCTTGTTGAGCATGCGCTTGTAGAAGGGTAGTGTGAAGCCTGTATCAATGAACTTCCCATGGTACAGGGCCTGGGTAGAGACAAGGAAGACATTCAACCAGAAGACTCAAGGTTAGACTGGAGGTTGATGATGCTCTGTTGAAGGGTGAATTCCCCGACCGGTAACTAAATGTTGACCTCATTCATAAGACAAGCACACTTCTGCCACTTTTCGGCTTGTGTGTGTGCGTGCATGTGTGTGTTTTTTTAAGAACATGGACGGGCTGGTGGTAGGAGCCTAGGGGACGCAGACAGAGCCCTTTACATGTTAAAACCGCACTTGAGAGCGCGCAATGCACGGCCGATCCAACAACAACACAGACACCGTCTGGCTGACTCACACACTTCATCTGAATTCTGCTCCCGGGCAGCACGGCTCAACTCAACCAATGAAGAGCAACAACAGATATAAGGGCTGAACAGAAAGAAGTAGTGAGAGGGCAAGAGAGCAAGAGTTAGAGAGAACAAGAGAGGGAGAGAGAGAAAGAGAAAGAGTAACAGAGAGAGCGAGAGAGAGAGAGCATGTATGAGACAGCGAGCAAGAGATCGAGACAGAGTGAGAGCGAGAGGGTCACTGTCAGAGCGATGAAAGAGCATCTTCATGAGGAGGAGAGCATCTAAGGGACTAAATATAGACAACCTCGGCCGGCGACAGGGGCGAGGGCCGGGTGCGGCAGTGAGATCATTGTGGTGGGTGACGGTGGTGACGGTGGTGATGGGGAGGGGCAGGCGAGCAGGGATTAGAGTGGAAGGGAGCGAGAGAGAGAGAAAAGGAAAAGGAGGAGGAACTGGCAAACGATTGAGGTTTGGGAAAACTAGTGTAAAAAGCAATGTAGGGTCAGGAAATAATCGGGTCCACACACACGCACATATACACGAACACAGGTTGATCCGTAAGTTGAACACAGGAATCAAAGCTGAGCAAGCAAACAGCTCGGGTTGGCTCACCATGGCGATGAACCGCCCAATGAAGCGGAAGTAGGTGAGGTGGTCGGGGTTGATGGAGGAGGCGGGGTTGATCTGCAGACAGTAGTTGTTCTTGCCGGCGTACTCGAACAGGCAGTACATAGGGTTGAGCACCTCGTGGGACAGCAGGAAGAACCACTCCCTGGGGAAAGGGTGGGGGGGATGAGAGACAGCAGGTCATTACTGAGCCACGGTTCCCTGCGTCAGGACCCCCCATGGGCGGTTCTGGACAAGGTTCTGTTCAATGATCACACCTTTATTCACAGTGACATTGGTCCACATTGGTGATGTGCGTGTCGTTTTGCAAGAATTGAATGAGTCCAAAATAAATATATCAGGGATATCAATACAATGCATACCGTGTATATAGAAGAACGTCATTTAGAGAACGTTAAAACTAAATCTTTTAAAAAGACATTTGACATCCACAGTTATTAAACAGAAGAAGTAAGGCAAATTAGAATACAATATATAGACAGAATAAATATAGCTCTACGTATTTAAAGGAGAACCCCACGAAATGTTATAAAAATTAAAATAAAAACAATGACATATAAGGTACTGTGTAGATTTGAATGGCAAAATGTTACACAAGAAAAAAAAACAATGAATAAAATAAAAAAATGTAATAAGAAAACAACCACATAGAATAAGATTCTGGCAGAACCAGAGAACATGCCAACATTAACCACCACCAGCTACGTTACCAAGCGCACCCCAGCACCGCGTGTGTGTGTGTCTCTGTGTGTGTGTGTGTGTGTGTGTGTGTGTGTGTCTGTCTGTGTGTGATGCGTGTGTTTAGGTGTGCGCACTTCGTGGAGAAGTCTAAACTGCGCCCAGACACGGAATGGATGGGAGATGGACTGACTGACGGACGGACGGACGGGAGGGAGGAACGGACGGACGGAGACACCCCTCGTCATCCCGTCCGTGGTTCTACCCTGTGGTAGAACAGCATGACGTCACCTACCATAGGGTAAAACCACTGACGCGACACCGGAGACAGACACACAATGCAACACAACAGAGGACAGTGGCAACCCAGGAACCAGTGACACCCAGAGACAGACGAGGGGAGTACAGTACAGGTGAACAGAGAGGGGAGACAGCTGTGTGTAGGGGGAGGGGGGGGCAGCATGATGGGATGGAGACATCAAAAGACATGTGGGGGGGGGGGAATATGAAGCCACCAACACCAACAAAGGAAACACCATAAAAATGAACAGCAACAAGAATCACGCACACATGGGCTATGGTGCAAAGGGACAATTGTTGAGGAGACAGAAATACACAATCTCAGGACAATTTGAATCTGGGTGGTATTAACGGTTTAGTGTGTGTGTGTGTGTGTGTGTGTGTGCCGTTTGCATGTGTGTGTGTGTGTGAGTGAGCATGGGCTCACCTGGCTATGCCTCCGTAGTCTAGCCCCTCCTCGCCTCTCATGATGATGTACAGTCTCCGCCGCAGGTCGTACGCCTTCACGTTCATGATCTGAGGAGCACACACCCATGAGACCCTCTGACCAACCGGTGCAGTGGAACACAGCCACTGTGTGTGACTGATTGAGGCGGTGGCCAATAAGGTGGACAGTGTTCAGGGGAGTCCCGGTCTCACCTGCTGGAAGGAGTCCTCAAACAGCGTCTGTCTGGACACGGAGATCTTCACGTGGCTGGGCAAGGCGTTGGACTGAGGAGAGACACAGGGGACCACACACGCTTTAACACGCTGCATTTCCTTAATGCCTCACGGAGTCAAAAGTGGTGAACAACATTTTGGCATGTATTTAGGCAAGAGGTATTGCTGGATAATAGAAAGCGTACACAAACACACACACAGGCCGTTTAATGTCTAACCTGAACCCTCTCACGCTAACCCCATCTAGAATCCAACCCAATGCCATCAGACACACTTCAGATGAAGAACATTCAGGCGGGCGTCAGCAGCACTCACATGGCACAGGAAACGGAACTGGTGATATTTCCACTTGAAACTGCGATCGTAGGCCCCTGGGGAACCGCCTTGACGTGACCTGTGCACACGCACACACAGGGACACAGAGAGACGAATGTTAAAAACAACATTGATGTAACCATCGTATTGGTTACCAGTGTCTAGACACGAGGCAGGACGCAGGACAGCACCCCCCCCCCCCCCCTCCAGAACAATTGACTGGACAGATCTGGGTCAGACGGTCGATCCCACCAGACCAGTTTTACTTTTGTCTGATGGGGTATTTGTCATTAGTGGGGACTGGATGTTAGGCTGACTCTATCCCGAGTGGTGAACGCGAGCCGTCTCTGGGGTGACCGGGACCTGAGCGGCGCTCCGAGACAAAGATGCAGCCAGCTACAGCAGCTGTGTTAGTACAAGCTGCACCCCAGACTGGACATATGCGCTCTGTCAGCAGAAGACTAGAACCAGACCGGGAGAAAGAAAGACAGAAGAAAAAAAAAAGAGTAAGAGAAATAGGATTATACAGGGAGGGACAGAGAGTTAAGGAGAGTGTGATGGGAGAAAACGAGGCAGAAAGAGAGAGAATAAGTTGCACACAGAGAGAGAGAGAGAGAGAGAGAGAGAGAGAGAGAGAGAGAGAGAGAGAGAGAGCGAGAAGGCAAGAAGGGGGAAAAAGAGCGAAAAGCAGATAGAGAGAATGAGGGCAAGAGAGAAGTGGGAAAGAGGGAAAGAGAGCGAGAAAGAGAGAGGAAGAGAGGGGAAGAGAGGGGGCAGGGCCGGGCCTCTGCTAATGCTGTAGGACTGTGTGGCTGAGGGCTGCCAGGCACATCTCTGGGTTTGGGTCAGGAAACCGAGACCGCAGCAACGGCCTGTAAAGCTTGGACCCTGCATCCAGCGGACTACATTAAAAAAAAACCTGCGCTGACAACCTAAAAATACAGGGCTTAAGTCCTGGTGTGCTGGAGCATAAACCGCAACAGAAGTGTGTACCCACCAGCATGGACGCACACAGGAATACTTGTCGTTCCTCCTCTTAATTACAATGTTCTTTGTATTGGTCTTATAATATGCATATTAATTATACTTTAACGATACACACTATATACACTTGCATGCAGCCTTGGATGTGCAAATATTACACAGTCACACACACAGCATTTTCCCAAGACAAACACACACACACACACACACACACACACACACACACACACACACACACACACACACACACACACACACACACACACACACACACACACACACACACACACACACACACACACACACACACACACACACACACAGCTAAGATGTGCCAGTGTACCATACTTGTATACATGTACCATACACATTTTCTGACTTGAGACTGCACTAGGCAGTCTCAAGTCATCTTTAATAAGACATTTCTTTCATTCTTAAATGTGTGAAAACAATGAAGATGAATCCTCAGGGATGAAAAAAGAACCGAGAAGAAATGGGAGACATGGTCTGATAAGTGGCAGCCAGGATGAAGTAGCCATGATGAGGCTTGTGGAGACCAGAGGGGGACCGGACACCTCCAGCTCACAACAGTGAGAGATACATCAAGTGATCGTGGCTCGGACCAATCACAATCCGAGCCGATTACCCCCTCGACCAATCAGATTAATGCTGGCGGAGAGAAAGGACGGGAGTGGGGAAAGGGGGCAGAGGGAGGAAGGTGGGGTTGGGGGTTGGGGTGGGGGTCGTTTTTGGGGTTTGACTAAGAGAATATTTACCCGGCCTCAAACCCGGGACGGGGGTCTTTAAAGCTGGTGGCGCGAGAGTTGTGGTCCACGAAATACGGGACGCCCTCTGCGGTGTACTTCATCTCCCAACCGGGGGGCAGAGGGGGCTCCCGGATCATCCTGCAACAGGGGAGAGCACGGTCGCAGTCAGCACGGCCCCGGAGAACCCCCCCCTCTCCCCCCCACCCCCCACGCTCTGCCGCCACCGGCCCCTCACCGTCCTGCACAACGCCGGGTCCGGCTTTTAGGTGGAACGGCCATTCCCATATAATGCCGTCTCCCAGCCCGTTGGGTCGGCAGTGTGGTGCTTAGGTATTCAAATCCCCCCCCGATACCACCGCCTGCCGCTACCGCCCCTACCACCGCCACCACGACCACCGGCGCCGCCGCCGTAGCTCCAAATACCTCACAGACTGACTCAAGTGAAATTTTTGTGATATCAATTGAGCCGTTGAGTTGTTTTGGCGGGGGCGAATGGGGGTCTTTGGGGAGGGGCTTGACTGAAGGAGTTGCAGGGAAGCCTGGTTTAGGGTGGTAACCTGGGGGGGGGGGGTGGATCGCGTGACTGGAAGAGCTTCAGGGCAGTGAGTGAAGAAATAAAAAATGATAGCCCATATGAGGCAAAAAAATGGGAGTGATCAACCTGTGGCTTTTTGTCATTTCCCAAGCTTGAGAATAACAAAAATATGTTCCTATTGATAACACACGCACACACGCGCAAACTCTCTCTCTCTCTCTGTGTCTCTCACCCTTGGGTGCGTGGGTCCTCCCACTGTGTGGTGCGGGTGTTGTGGTTGACGTAGTACACTCTCCCATTGTCCTGTCGCTTCTCTGTAAAAAGACACACACAACAGGGACAAGGTTGACCAAACACATCATGGGGGAAGTTAAAACGAGGGCCGAGCTACACAATCCAAACTTCAATGCATGGTGGCGACGGCACTTGAGGCCCCGGCATGCCCCGCATGGAATGATTCAATAAAAACAAAAACACTCACTGTGTCAATAAACAGAGACACAGGGGCGTTCTTGTTCCAGTGAATGAGGGTGTGTGTGTGTGTGTGTGTGTGTGTGTGTGTGTGTGTGTGTGTGTGTGTGTGTGTGTGTGTGTGTGTGTGTGTGTGTGTGTGTGTGTGTGTGTGTGTGTGTGCGCGCTAGGGAGAGAGAGGCCTGAGTGGTTAAATCTCACCACGGTGATAAGAAACAGACGGCTCCATGTGGTATTTCGCTGCAGCTCATTTTTTCTAAATACCTCAGCAGGTCCAGTATCTCCAGTTGATTTTTTTTTTTTTTTAAATTGAATATCGAACTGAATATTTTTTTTTGGACTGCATATAAAGCAATGAAAGCGGTATACCAGTCAGTAGGTGTACGTTTGCGTGTGTGTTTGTGCGCCCGTGTGTGTGCCTCGTCTGTCCAGCTCAAGCTTAGCAGTTTGATTTTACAGGGTATGGTTGGCCCCTCGATCTCCCTCTTGAGCCCCCCCATCCCCCACTACCCTAGCTCCCAGACATCTTTTCCTCATTAACGGACGCGTGCGGAAGGCGCACCAACAGTAGCCCTCACATTGCTGCCCCTCCCCCCCTTTACACCCCCCTCCCCCCATCCCATAATGACCCCCTCAGTTCCCGCGCTTACTTGGGGTTTTCAAAACCAGCCAGTCTGCCCGGTCCTTCATCGTCCATCATCATCATCCTCCTTGTTCTATTTTTCCCCCTCTCTCTCTCCTATTACCCCTTTCCCCTTGTTTCTCCCCTCACCCCATCCTCCCTCTCCCTCTCTCTGTAAATGGGAATGAAAAGGAGCCTCAAACCGCAGTTGAACCAAAGAGACGTGCGTAAGGAGAGGGGGGGGGGGGGGGGGTTATTGGAGCCAGGGATATAATGGAGGTTTCTGCGTCTGCGAGGCCACAACATGTTGAAAAGGCATCATGGGTAGGGGCTGGGAGCCAGGGGCCCGATGAGAGCTTGGTTTGGGTGCAAAAAGCTTTTTGTAATAAAAGCTGGTCTGATAGAACATAAAATGTGTATTAGGCTTTTGGGCATTTGGGGGTTGGATAAAGTGCATTTATCATGTCAGCAGCGCGGCCTCTGTAATTTAGGAGTTTGGAGTAAAACGAACAAGGATGCAGTGCAAGTTTGCGCTTTAACAAGCAAAGTGTACACCGTGTCCACATCCCTGACATCATAGACCTCAGCAGAGATTTTGTAGGTTTGTGAGGCCGTGCCGTTGGTGAGAGCTAGGAATTGGCCAAACCACTTGCATCCTGGGAGCTCTCGGCTCTGCCCATGTTTGCCTAGCTCAGTCGTCCTTGTACAACGGCATAAAGCTTCTCGTGCACTTTCCATGCTCGGGACCCCATGTTGGTCCACTGGGAAGAAACTGAAGCCGCCATGCTGCTGCTGCTGCGTTTGACAGATGGTTGGAGGGGCTGTGGACCATTACGTTCTCCTGCTAACAACCGTGACTCAAGCTAACCGGCACTGGCTAATGAGCAAGGGCGCTGGTTTCCTCCCGCCTCTGGCCGCCCCCACTGGGGCCACCATTTGGCCGAGTCGAGGGCAGCTCACACCACTTCCATTTTTCCCAATTAGAATCCATGCACAAGTAATGGCTATAGCATTTTAAATGGGAGAACCTTGATTTCATATTAATGATGGTCCCCGGTTTGGGTTTCAGGTTCTATATTTCAGAAAAAAAGTCTGTTTAAATCTGCCTGTGTGTGTCTGGCATGTGTGCGCATGTGTGTGTGTGTGTGTGTGTGTGTGTGTGTGTGTGTGTGTGTGTGTGTGTGTGTGTGTGTGTGTGTGTGTGTGTGTGTGTGTGTGTGTGTGTGTGTGTGTGTATGAAAACTTACCCCATCCAGGAGGTAGTGTGCCCTGGGGGTCATTCTCCACAGGAGCCGCAGTGGACTGGGAAAGAAGCACAGAGAGAGGCCCGTTGCCGTTAGGACGTCGTCCTGTTCCATCTACCCATCGGAGCCCGCCGTTACTGTCTCCAGCCCCTCACTGTCCCCCTGTGCAGCTCTGCCTCCCTCGCTCTGCCTGTTGCGGTCTCGCTGCATTTATTCTCCTCCTGCTGCTTCTCTCCCTCCATTAGACTGCGGCAGCGTGACATTCTTCAAACTGCCGGGTCAAGGTATTTCTTTTTCTTTTCCTCATGATGAGCGAAGACCGCCGTGAAAAAAAAAAGAAGTGAGAAAAAAATGCTTCAATCTCACAGGTTTAAAAAAGAAGCGCATTCTTCAGTCTTGCCAGGCGTTCGGCCTCGCAAGGCCAAACCACAGCCGCTTGAGCGGGATAATGGCGGACTCATTGCCGGCGGCAGGAGCACTCAGCTAGGACTCCGGTACCCCTTAAGCACAGGGGGGCTCACTGGGAAAGTAGACGAGAGCTGTGGCAATGCTGCTGCTGCTGCTGATGAGGATGATGGCGTTGGTGGTGGTGGTGGTGGTGTTGGTGACGGTGGTGTTGGTGGTGGTAGCGGTGAGATGGGCAGATGCCTCCTCTTCTGTGCAGTGGCCAGCAGAGACTGAGGAGGCTGGCCGGCTGGCTGCTCGTATGCCTTCCAAAAACTACACGCATGGTAGGAAGATATAAGAAAAAACAACCAACAACATGCTGTTCCAATGAGCTCACTGGCTGGCTCAAAGCCCCACCCCTCCCACACACACACACACACACACACACACACACACACACACACCCTGGCTCAGCCACCCCCACTCCGTCAAAGCCTCACCACCACCACCCTGGCACCCACCCCCTTAACCCTGCTCTGGAGGTCCTCCCCCTTCTCTCTCTCTCTCTCTCTTTCTCTCTCTCTCTCTCTCCCCCTCCCTCCCTCTACCTCTCCTTTCGGACTGGGCTGTGAAAGTAGGCAGGGAGGTGCGATGTCTATGAGAAACTAAGGCAACATTCATACTGGTTCCAGACTGGACAGCCCCTCTACCCCCGCCCCCAACCCCAGCCACACCCCGCACCGCGCCACCACCCCGGCCTGACAAAAGGCACCTTTATTCATCCCTGAGCCGGCGTGAGCCCATTTACTCCGTGCACACACACACACACACACACATAAACCGACACACGTGCACACCAACGTGTGTGTTTGAGTGCGTGTATGGGTGTGCGTGCAGCCACTCGATGCACAACCCTGTGGAAAACTTCCCTGAGAGGATGGTGAATGCTCATTCAATGTGAACACACCCTTACTTTCAACACACACACACACACACACACACACACACACACACACACACACACACACACACACACACACACACACACACACACACACACACACACACACACACACACACACACACACACACACAAAAAGGCACAAATATAATTTTATGAACTTGGGTGGAAAAGACGCTGAAAAGAGCCTTGTGAGGGCTTGAAGAGCAATGATGGTTTTCATGAACTAAAGGACCTCAAACAACCGGCCTCTTCATAGTGCAGCGGCCAACAGCCCAATCACTATTAACTCAGATCCACCCAATACCCCACATAGGCCCCCCCTCGCTAGAGAACATATTACAGTACTGTTCCACCCTCGGCACCCAGCGACAACATTCACAGAGGTGAAGTTGTTACTGTGTGCTTGTGTCCAAACCAGGACCCTGCTGGAAAAACAACCAACAAGAACACATCTCAACGACCGCCGTTTTCCATACCCCTAGTCCCTCTCCGCCCGTACCTTTCCAAGAAACGGCGTTACGCAGCGCCACTGTTAAAATGGCAACCGTCACGAGTAGCCTGGCACCAGGAAAGGGATGTGTGCGCGTGTGTGTGTGTGTGTGTGTGTGTGTGTGTGTGTGTGTGTGTGTGTGTGTGTGTGTGTGTGTGTGTGTGTGTGTGTGTGTATTGGATGCCAGATTCACTCCACGATGCAATTTCCCCAAACACGTTGTGACTGGGGCCTCATTCGGGTGGCTTTTATCATGGAAACTCTAAACAGGGGGACGGAGGGGAGAGCAGCCTAGGGAACACAGGGCTTGGAGAGAGGGGGTTGGTGGGGGCAGCCGTAACACAGTGGGGTTAACGTGTGGCGCTGAAGGCACCAAGCGTCGAGTGTGTGTTTGAGGGTATCGGATACGTGCGCTGGAGCACCCCTCAAATCGACGGGCGATCTCGGGGCCCCTGGGTGGCCCCACCCTTCTGTTTAGTTTTTGGACTAATTGTGACTAAAAAAGGTAAAAGGAGAATATAAATGGTAGAAAGATGACCTCATCGCACACGGCCCGGGCCGGCGGAGGAGGCTTCCGCGTCGGCTCCCAGATGGAAGGGGAATGAGATAGGAGAAGAAAATTGCAGGAGAGAAAAAGGGGAGAGCGAGGGGGAGAGGGAGATGGGTGAGAGAAAGAGGTTATGAAAGAAAGCAAAATGGTGGCCAAAAGAAACTCTGAAGCAAAGCACGGCAGTGAAGGAGTCGGCCAAAAAGATCAAATAAAGCAATTGCCTGTTAATGTCAAATATCCAGGTACTCTATCAAATAAGTAGAATACACATGTCAAATATCAAGGTATTGTATGAAATAAGTAGAATACACATGTAATACAAACAGTAGTTTAGAAATGAACGCCCTGTGGTTTATCTGAATTACATAGACGGCCTATCTAACCGCTGTACACACCTTGTGTCAAACTGGTACTTGTGTTCTTTACTTGACTGTAGTTCACCATACATGATTTCTGCATGATGTGGCAAATAATTGTAAAAGCCGTCCTGAAAATGTGACAATATAGACAGGCCAAAGAAAATACACAATGATTTATTAATATTTATTGGGATGTATCCGTTTTAATCTAGTTAACGCACACATGACAGACGTCTTTGTGTGTTCAGGTTTATCTGTATATGCTTTTTTTCCCCACAGAGGGCAAAAAGTGTATATGTTCTGCTGTGTGGAACAGAGAGCATGTGTTTGACCGAGAGCGAACTCATGAAACCTCTCAGTGTGTGTGTGTGTGTGTGTGTGTGTGTGTGTGTGTGTGTGTGTGTGTGTGTGTGTGTGTGTGTGTGTGTGTGTGTGTGTGTGTGTGTGTGTGTGTGTGTGTGTGTGTGAGATGAGACACAGGACCATTTCAGGTGGTGCTGCTGTTAAGGACCCCTGTTTCATGAAGAATGGACAGAGGCCTCCCAGAAGGAGGCGGGAACACTGTGTGTGTGGTAAAGAAATATTGATTTAAGAGAGACATATGGAGAGTGATCTAACGCTATCCTCCATGTATAGAGGAAAGATTTTGATTAAAAAAAAATAAGAGCGGGAAATAAGTAGACTTGTTAAAAAGGGAGCAATACAAGGAAAAGGCGACTTTCGGTCTCAGAAGGGGGATAACAGAGTTTATGGGGGTGAGCCGGAAAGAGCAGTTAATGATTGCGAGACTGCTTTCTCCTGGGTTACTAACGAGCAACAATTACCAAAGGCAAGCCAGTGTGTGAGTGTGTATGTGTATGTGTACGTGCGCATACACACACACACACACACACACACACACCACACTAACAACGACTTCGACCGGGACACCCTTACAATAGCAGGCAGGCCTGTATTCATTTCCATGAGGATTTTTCTTAAAACCCATACACACTTTCACATGCACACTTGCCTGCATGGTCACTTCACGGTAGCCTTAGCCAGCATTTACTTTATAATAAGTTGTAGTTTATGGCTATGTGTGTCCATAACAGTGTAACCAACAGCCTACGTGGAGTAGAGACGGCAACCCACTCATGGTCCCGCGCTGGGACAGAAATGTGCCACCTGACCTCCACATTACAGCTCTGTGAGCACACACACACACACACACACACACACACACACACACACACACACACACACACACACACACAATGTGAAGCTCTGGGTCCCTTCCATGACCTTGTGTTTGTGTGTAGATGTTCATAAGCTAAAGGAATGAACGCTGTGTGTTTTGCGCACAATGTTTACTTTTGTTTGTGCACCCCCTCTTGTAAAACCTGCCAATGTGCATGTGTGGCATGCTTATCTCGTTCACACGGGGCTGGCCCATAAATAGCCGTCCCTATCAACAGAGAAGGGGGCATTCCAGAAAACGTCACCAGGAAGGCGAGGGCCAGGCTGGGCTGCTGGCTCCTCTCAGCCAGGGTCAGGGAGGGCAGGGGGAGAGACGGAGTGAGAAAGAGAGAGAGAGAGAGAGAGAGAGAGAGAGATCCTACCCCGGTTTCCCATCTGAAGTCATTCATCAAAATGTGTATCATGTCCCTCGAAATACAAGCTTTAGGGGCAGACATGGCGATAAGCTTAGGGTGGGTGGAGCCGACAGACAGACGGGACGGATATAGACGGATGAGTGGGGAATGGGTGGCCCGAGGCTATTGTCGGGTCCACTGTGGAGGTGGGACTTATTTTGATTGGTTGGTTAGAGGAACCAGGTCCATGCTCTTGTTTTGAGAGAGAATCCCAAAGATCCCTGCTCGTTCTCCTTGGCGGTAACTAACTAAAACAGTTTGCAGCTACACACACATGACAAGCATAAGAACGAGGTTGTTGTGTCTGCCATACCCTCTCTGGCGTACCAACCACTGCTCGGTGATGGAAAACGCGTCATTCACCGCACCGCTTGTGATTCTAGTGCATGGTGGGAAAGTCGCCAGAAACAGCCAGTTCTGAATACGGATAATATTGCAAAAGAAAGTGCTTTCGCCTGTGGGACATAGGCTCAATCCCTCATCTGGCGATAGATAGTGACTTTACTGAGATTTATTTGCATGGAAATCTTTGGAGATTGTCTTTGAGATTGTCACTTTAAGGCAAGCGGAAGCGTGGACAGAGCCAGGGGGTTTCTCAAACACACAGACACACACACACACGCTGGAGGCAGGGAGTGGTCCATTTTTATAATAGGAGTGCTTAAACTTGGTTGATTTTACTAATGGGCCGTGCTTGGGAACACCCAGTACAGAACCATCCGTTGTTTTCGTGCCATAAGACTTCTACTGGCTGGGGGAAATTTGACCTTGTCTGCTTTCCAGAGAAAGGATGGCCACTGTCAGGGAGATAGAGACACATTGGACAAACTCCAATGAAAAACAGTGCCACTCAAATTCCTTTACCATGCCCTCTACAATAGACTTCTTTGGACTCCGGCTGACACATCCACAACAACACATCTTTGCTTGAAAGCCAATTATTATTCATTGATGACTGCACAATGAGACAGCCTCATCCTATATAGATCTTGATGTTAAGTGACGTAATGGCTGCTGCGGTTGAGTTGCAGGTGGAAGACCTTTACAGCTCTCCGACGGGCTGCCTTCCCAAGTGACCGTGGCAACAGGTGACGAGGTAAAAGAGCGCTGTGTTTCATGGTATTAAAATGGATGTCACAGTTGGATGAAAATAAGTTAAAAAAAAAATATATATATATATATATATACCAAGCCAGCCCAACGAAAACACTGACTAAAATAGCCCGTTCAATAGAAACGGCGCCTTGGCAATTATTGGAAAAGGGTACGACAAATTCCCTTCAACCTGTGTTCATTCACCTTACATGACGCCATCAGGTCACCATCCATCCATTCAATTGTTCCCAACGATTGACCGAGGGGTGGGGGGGGCTGGGTGTGTGACTCGACTCACCTGGTAGAGGAAGCGCTGGCTGAACTGGTGCATGGCACCCTGCAGCTGGCTGCGCTGGCTCTGCCACTGCTCATAGTTACGCACCGACTCTGCGGTGGGCCGCTGCCATGTGGTGGTCCTTGTGTTGTGGTCCACGTAGTAGAAGCGACCCCGCTGGTCCACACGCTTCTCCCAGCTTTGCCAAAAACAGCAGGAGGGGGGCAAGAGAGAGAAAGAGAGAGAGAGTGACTACTACAGGTCACTGTTCGGTAGAGGTGTCATGTGGACATATGTGAATGATCTTTGCAGCTTTGCTTTGTGCAATCTGGATCCTATTCAGTCGGCCAACTCAGCAGCGGCACACTTATTCACTTGACTCCCAAATAAATCTCAGGTCACTCGCTTTAAAAAAGTTGTCTTTGTTCAGCAACCAAGATACCTATAAACAATATGTTCTTTTGTCCCAAGTGTAGACAAATAACTAAAGTAAGTGATGAACAAACAAATATAAAAAAAATAAAACTATAGATATATATACATACATACATACATACATACATACATGTATACATACATACACACACATGTCTGGGAATTAGATGAAGAGTTTGTCTCAGGAAGCGTTTGAAAACAAGGTCTGCAGAGCCCTGCTTCTCCTCACAGTGTTGCTCCTATTTTCCTATCTGTGAGTCACGAGTGTCAGAATTCTGCAGAGAAAGCAGCGGAGACTCACGGCTGCTAGCCGAAACAATACTAATGTCATGTATGTGGGGTGTCCTTTGAGATCTCCATCTCTCTCTGTCTTGGGGAGAACCGAGGGGAAAGGTGGATGGAGCGACAGAGAGGACGTAAACATTTCAGTTTGCTTCCCCTCTCATGCTGGTTCACAGTCAGGAGGACATTTAATCCAGGATAATGAGTGGGGTTCTGTCAGCCAAACCATTTGGACCAGAAGTTGCTTGGCTCTATTTGGTCTACTTAAGTTTCCCACAGTTTTTTTTTTTTTTTTTGCGATTGAACCAAAGTCCAATGGACCACCTGGGAGTTTATTTCATTGGATAGTTTGGTTGATGACTGATTCTGCAGGAAATTAACTTTGGGATTTTCGGCATGGGTGTAGCTACCACATTTGAGATGAATACATCGAGTTGCTGTCTGGCAACATATCCTCCTGTGTTCTTTGGCCACAAGACCACTAGAGAGAATGTATCCAACAGATAGAAATCCATCCACAGAGACTTTATGTTCAGTAAGACAGTGTCTATATGATTTGAATGAAACTGTACTCCCGACATGGCATGCATTTGGCTCACATCTGCTGTTACTAAATTTTGGCATGGACTACACCTTCGATCACTTGGAAGTAGACAGATTTACAATTACTACCGGCTCAACGCATTATTTGATCCACACTAGGGTCTGAATGACTTCATTCACACCAACACAATTGAATCTACCTAAAACGACCAAACAATCCCCAGGCAATCAAACTACAGAACTCCTGCCAGAGTTCTGGTAGGAAATTGATTTGTTCAGGGACGTGAATAATACTAGACTAATCCCAGACTCCAAACATTACGTTGTGCGTGCGGTTCTCCTCTAGACATTACCAAAAATCTAATTTCAACGCTAGCACTATAGCTTCCAAAAATGAAGGCCAATTTGGGAGCAGTACTGTGGGAAACACAACACCGTTGCTTAATGTAAGGAAATTAGCCAGGCCTATGTGGGATAACAGCAGTTTCGCTTGGTCAGAGCTCCCAATGAAACAGCTCCAGGTTCCAGGCCAGACGGAGATCTATGATCCAAGTATTGGCGAGGGATTCTTTAATAAAGGCCAGCAGCTTTCACGGAAGACAGAAGCAGCCTTTGAAAGGATGAGTCAGTGCCGCTTTGTTTTACACTGGAAAAGGTGTCTGGAACACAATCTGAGGCCGACATAGAGTAATGACGCCTCTACAGCCAGGTACACAGAGAGAGAGAGAGAGAGAGAGAGAGAGAGAGAGAGAGAGAGAGAGAGAGAGAGAGAGAGAAAAAGAGAGAGGGGGGAGGGGTTCCCCAGTTTGAAGAACCACCATCCAAACATACGGTATTATTATTTTAGCTGGATATTATTTCATCTGTTATGTTAGCTGACCATTAGCGGATGACGGCCGTGTCGGGCACTGGTCTGCGAGACTGGGGTTCATTTTTTGGTTGTTTTAGGTTCTGCCAATTCTATCGATGACTCAGACGGGAACGGGTCAGGAACCACTGATATAGTGCTAAGAGACCCTTCCAGCATGACTGGAGCCATGTCCCGACACAGGCTGACCAGCCATGTCTCAGGATGGCTTCCATTAGTTAGAGAGGGGGGCGCATCCACTCCTAGCTAAACAGTTCCGTGTGTGTTTCTTTGTCTGTGTGTGCATCCGTGAATGCGTGTTTGTGTGTGTGTGTGTATATATATATAGAGAGGGAGCACTTAGCTAAGCACAAGGTTGCTAATTGATCCCCTGAAAGGGGCAGGGGGGAGAGCAGGGCTGCTGGGGGTTTGGCAGGGCTACGTATGTTCTTGTGTAGGGGCCACATGCAAGCCTAAGAAAGGGCCTTTGTTCTCGGGGGGGGCCCCCACAATTCACTCCTTCC
Organism: Micromesistius poutassou; assembly: GCF_964030765.1. Classification (NCBI taxonomy): domain Eukaryota; kingdom Metazoa; phylum Chordata; class Actinopteri; order Gadiformes; family Gadidae; genus Micromesistius; species Micromesistius poutassou. The sequence goes on along the minus strand of NC_140283.1, from coordinate 7,697,923 downwards.
CTCTCTGGAAAAAACTAAGATAGGCTGGAGAGTCGAGTGTGTATGAGTGAGCGTGCATACAGTATGCGTGTCTGTGTGTGACTGCTTTTTCCCCATCCCCCAAAAAAACATCTCTCTCCTCATTCTCTTTAACATGGACCGGTGTGCGCGCACACACACACACACAAATCAATAATAAGTGTGCCATAAAAGAGCTGGCTGCGGTCGTTTTGGTGATGCGGTCATTGAACTGCATGGATATCCCCTAGGCTTTCCCCACCAGAATAACATCAGCCTTGCTAATCGCAGACACAGTAGTTGGGACCCAATAAGACTCACATATGTACAGTTATTAGTTCCTGAGTAAGTCAGTTAGAGTAACAGGAGTCCAGGCTGTTGTTTAAGCCAAGGGGAAGGCATATACACATATACGCATATATACATACACGCGCTACATAATTGAATCGATACATGGCTGCATACCCCGGGGGCAGTGGTCTTTCCCAGGTGGTGGTTTTGGTGTTGTGGTCGACGTAGTAAACTCTGCCGTGAGGCAGCACCCTCTGCTCCCAGCTGGAGAGAGACAAGAGAGAGAGAGAGAGAGAGAGATCGAGGGAGGAGGAGGAGGAGAGGTGGGGTAAAAGAGAGGGGAAAAAAAGGGAATTAAAGAGACTTCAATCAGAATCAATTATCAATAAAAAAATAAAAATACATATAAAACAACAACCACAGCGCACGCTCCAAAAACCATACTGATCAAATCCAGCTGCTCACCTCCGGACTGCACCTGATGACCCCCAGCTGCCCCACCCACCCGCCCAGCAGACACCCCCCACACTACTGCTGCCGCCCCAGTCCGGAGCGCCTTACCCCGCCGGGAGAGAGTCGCTGACCAGCTGCTCCGTGGCGATGCTGGCGGGGAGTTCGGCGCCCGAGGCTCCGGCCGGCCCGGGCTCCGTCGGAGGGGCGAGGATCGGGGCTTCCTGGGCCAGGGAGGGGCTGCTGCCACTGCTGCTCCCCCCGCTGGCCCCCGCGTTGGCCGGGGCCGGTGACCTGACGGACGGGGAGGCCGGGGGAGGGGTGTGGCAGGCGGGGCCGGCGCGGCCATTCTCCAGCCCGTTGGCGGTCAGCTCCGCTTTGGCTGAGAGGAGAAGGTGGGAGGGAGGGGATTAGAACGTGTGTGAAGATCCCCCTACCGATCGAATGAGGGCGCTGCGTACAGGGAGGTTCTCCTCCATGCCTCAGTGTGATTAAATTAAAGTAAACAGGTACAATGTGGATGGGAGGAGCTAGTTCAGTTGTTTAGGTGCCACAAAAGGTGGAACTTATTTTGGCATCCAACACAGAGACTTGTAGTCCAGGCATGTTAAACCCGACGACCTGTCAGCTGGTTCTCCTGTTTGCTTATCTGTGCCGGGAGCCAGTTGGCGGAGCTGAGGGGGCTGTCAGCCGATGTGGTGCACCTGTACAGGTTGGGCCTGCAGGTTCCATGAGGTGGACCACATCAGCCACTCTCGCTCTCTCCCCCCACAGGAAGGTTGGCTTCTGGTTTGGTTTTGAATTATTATTGGTTGTCCTACGGTGTTTATCTTGTTAAGTTCTATGTTGTGTTTACACCCTACAAAATCCTCAAAGCACACCTTCCGCTCATCCCCACACTACACTCACAACTAATTAAAAGATTTCATGTTCTCATTCTCATGTTATCATTACCTCATTTCTAATAAATATCCTGGCGGTAACAATCTACCCACCCAGAATACAGGTGCTGGCGTGCAGGTACCCGGGGTGTGACAGTGGGTGAGGGGGGGGGGGGGGGATTCAGTACCTGTGCTGCCTCCAGGGCTGCCGTGGGACACCTTTGAGGAGCGGGGCCGCCCGGACGGTGTTGACCCGGCGACAGGGCCAGGCTCCTCGCCCAGCTCCCCGTTGGTCATGGACCCCCCTCTGACGGGCCCCGGGGACCCGCCCTGGGACCCCCCCGCCGAGAGCCTGTTGCTTCTGTAGGAATGGCGAGAAAAGAAAAGGAAAGGACGGCGGGAGAATTATTTTTGAACGTATGTGAACGTATGGGTGTAAATACAGCCAAGAAAAACGTCTCACGTACAGGAGACAAAATAAAAGAGGGGAGCAAGAGAGAGAGGGAGAGTGAGCCTAGACACAATGGTGTGTTAGATATAGCTTGAGCCCCAGTTCCTCTGAGTATACACTCATACTTTCCGACAGCTAAATATAACCCTACTTCTCAGACAAGAACATTTGTACAATGAAAACACAATTTTCATGACATTCACCCCCAGGGCTGCGGAATGCCGTAGTGGGGGCTCGGAGAGCTATCATTACCGCGCTGTGGGGGCGTCAATGTCAACTGTTTTATGAACTAAAATAAGAAGGCAGGGGACACTTGAGATACAGGGGGGGAGGCTATACGTCCGTACACACACACACACACACGGCACTTAAAAGGCCATTGAGCTGACAAAAGCTTCCACAGGCCCAGTTAGTTCCTCCCGGCCTCTATTGAACCCCTCCCCCCCAGCGAAGTGCCAAATGAAAAGTAGCTACATGTATCATTATGCTGCTGTCATGGTGGACTACCACTTTATCCAGACTTACTGTCAAAGAGTTTGAAAGATGGGCTGCAAAATGGACATTGAACCAGCGATACTGAACCAGAGATAGCTTACAGGTGTGTGTGTGTGTGTGTGTGTGTGTGTGTGTGCGTGTGCTTGCATGTGTACACGCTGAACGATTAATTGCATTTGCGATAATATCGCGATATGACAAAGCCAGATTTTCTAACCGCAAAGGCTGCGATTTGATTGGTCACGTGACTTGCGAGTGAGCCGAGCGGAGCAAAGCAGTGCAGGCAGGGAGAGACGCTGCGCTTTAACCTGCTGCACAATGGCCTCAGGCTCGTCAGAAGAGCGCACAGCTGAAAGTTTGGTACCAAAGAGGGGCGGCACATCAGTTGTGTGGAATTATTTTGGCTATAAAAAGACGATGCTGCGCAACTGTCCCGCATTTCGATCGCCTTGAAAAAAAACAAACACCTCAGCGCACCAAATCAGCCGGCCGAGACCTCGCTAAAGAGGTGGTCTCGGTTCGTTTGAGATGTGAAAGCGAACGCACCTCGGTCCGATCCAGTTCTAAAAAGCATACGCCTCTTTGGACGTAACAGGCACCCGCTCAGCCGCGCGCATTATGGGAATTATTGTTTGATTAGCGGTAACAGCCAGGGACGTGCACAGGAGTTTTGAGGGGCAGGTGCCGAATTGTTGGGGGGGGGGCAGGGGGGGGGTTGGATCGTGGATGAGCGCTATTGCGGGCGCGATTGTTGACGGGGGGTGGGGGGGGGGGGGCGTTCGATCGCGGACGAGCACTATTGCTGGCGCGATTGTTGAACACTCAGAGGGCACTTTTTAATACGATGCAAAAAGGGCAGGGGCTCAAGCACCCCTAGGGCCCTATGTGTGCACGTGCCTGGTAACAGCACATTGTCGGACCGTGGGGTGAGTCGTGGCTCAACATGGCGCAAAGAGGAGACGGAATGTCTATTGGATATTTGGGCAGACGCCCACATAGAACGTATGCTGGCAAACACACATAAAAATGCTGATGCATTTAACACATTCAGCACCAGGATGAGGGAGAAGGAGTTAGAAAATAAATATGATATTGTTTATTATGAAACAGATAGATTTATTGCTTGTGTCCGTTGAAAAATACATGAGAAGAGGACCTCGAAAAAATAATCGCATATTAAATCGCAATATTGAGGGGAAAAAAAAAATCGCAATTAGATTATTTTCCAAAATCGGCCCTAGTGTACACTTATGAATCATTGATTAAAACCGTATCCTATCTCTTGATGCTTGCTACCTAAAAGCAGACCCACATGTCAGAAGGGATTTAGGGAACCACGAGCATCGTGTGTATTGCTGAGATGTCCGACCGGAGACTAGACAGAGTCTGCAGAGCCTTCCTGATAACAGCGCCTCTGTGTTTCATCACTGTACCGACAACTGCTCCCTTAGGATTCAGAGACTCCAGCAGCTGGTGTGAGTGGGTGAGTGTGTGCTAAGCCTTAGTAAACGTGCCTATGAAGGCTCATTTGTGTACTTGCCAGGCTGATTGAGTGTGTGCATATGTGTGTGTCTAGTGCCCACACTTGGTGGCTGCCGAGTATGTGTATGAATGGACCAAAAGTATTTCTGAATTGTGACAAACGGAAAATAAGTTGGATTGAAAACAAATGCAATATAACAATACAACATTATTATTGTGTGCATCACAAAAATTGTGTGTCTGTGTGGTGTGTGCGTGTGTTACCTGCTGCGGGGTACGGCTGTGGCGGGGGTCTCTTCACTTTGGGTTCTCCTCAGGCCGGGTCTGTCTGACTGCAGCATCTCTGCAGAGGCACACAAGAACAACAGGAATGATTTCACCACAGGGTTATCAGCTCACACAGCTATTTTAAAAGGGCTAGCCACTATAGCACCGTGCAGAAACCATGGAGACGGCACAGGTTATCACAGTTGGTGGTTTATTGGTTGTTAAGTTGTCTTCAAGCAGGGCTGGCTGAAATTATTCACCATACAACCAATTGGTTCTGGTAACAAAAAGATTGTCCAACGCTGGCCTGGCAAAGAGTCATACACCATGTATATCATGCTTATATCTTGTTCAGGGCCACTTAGGAGAGCCAAAATTAAACTTCTCACAAATAATGAAATCAAATGTTTTTTCGATGAACCCAGTTCTGTGGGAAAGACTGAAAACCGGTTTCCTATCGCGGTGGGGAGGTGGTGGTGCTGAGGCTGGGAACAATATCTGCAGTGAAATTAATAAAGTCGGATATATATACGGAGCTCAGAGACGGCGTGAAGAGAAAATAGTCTGTAGTGACGCAGTGACTTGATGGTCCTATTATTTTTTAAAGCCGTAAAAATGTTAATAATGAAACCCATACTGTATAGACTCAAAATCCATGTGGCAATGAAAGTAAAGCCGGTGGTTTAATAGAGACCATTCATCCCTGTAAATAGCGTATGGCCTGTGCTGTGGTGTATACGGGTGTGTGAGTATGAATATAGGGGTGTGTGCTTTTAAGTGAGTTTTTGGGTATGTGTGTATGAAAATGTCTGAGTGCCAAAGTGTCTATTGCTGCGCGTATGTGTATGTCTCTGTGCGTCTTACAGTATGCGGTCTCGGTGAGTGTGAGGGAATGTGTGACTGTCTGCTTGCTACAAACCGCATCTGAAACCACAGCGCTATAGCATACTTTCACTATCACTCACAAATTCCCTCGCACTCCAATGCACACATAAATAGGACAGGAGTGAAAGATGTTCTGTGTGTGTGTGTGTGTGTGTGTGTGTGTGCGCAACATTCACACCTGGAACATGGCATCCTCAAAAGGACTTGGCTGTTTGCACAAATATCATATGGAAGGCAAATGTTCACTCCCCCTCATTTCTGACACACACACACACACACACACACACACACACACACACACACACACACACACACACACACACACACACACACACACACACACACACACACACACACACACACACACACACACACACCTTTTTCGCCGCTATGAAAGAGCTTCTTGTAAGTTGCTCCAGTGGACACAGAAAAATAAACCGTGCCGTAGAGGAGAAATCATTGTGTCATAGCCCTCCCCACACCCCTCAATGCAGCGCAGTCTCTACATGCCTGTGTGTCACGTAGAGGAGCAGTGTGAATCTATTCATTTTTTTATGTTATGAAGTTATGCTGCATAAAAGCTGAATGTTTCTATTTTGTTTGCATAAGGGAAACTTTAGTTTGGTTGTTCAAAGGGCTTTGTGAACCTTCCACACAGCAGTTCAGCTGCACCGGGGAAGGTGCATTTGTGTCTCGATCTTGTTCGTACACAAGCTCCCTTTGCTAATACCACGATGAGTAAACAGCAACAGCGATGACTATGAGCCTTCACAATACATCTGTATATTTCAATACTAGAAATAAGGCGGGCATAATGATAGAAACAGGATACAGTTGAAAAAAGCAGCAAATGTGAGAAAAATGTCCCGAAATTCAATCCATCCAATAGTTCCAACAGCCAAAAAAGGCAATACTATTGCTTCGCGTGTGCGTGTATACAGAGAAACATCATGATAGGACCTATATGTTTGTCAGTACTGCTTATTTGAATGTGGCTACGTGTGTGCATTTGTGTAAATAAGGAAAAGTGTGTATGCATAAGGTTTATGAGTTCACATTGACTGTGTGCTTGTTTGTGTGTCTAACATGTACAAGATGTGTTTGTCCACACTCACCAACCTCAGCCCCTGGATTTCTCCACCTTTCCTCACAAAGGTTGGTTTATAGTGTGTGTGTGTGTGTGTGTGTGTGTGTGTGTGTGTGTGTGTGTGTGTGTGTGTGTGTGTGTGTGTGTGTGTGTGTGTGTGTGTGTGTGTGTGTGTGTGTGTGTGTGTGTGTGTGTGTGTGCCAGGGGGAAATGAGTGCAACCTCCAAACTAACAGAGGTGCATTTAGTGCATGAACAGAGGGCCTTAACAGCGACGGGGCAGAAGAAAAAAACACTCCATCCTTTATCCAATTCATACAGCTACCTCCCAATACACACACACTTTGAAATGTAAAACACAAGCACATGTGTCTGGGCGAGAATCAAGCAATACGGTAGATGAGTGTCCGCGTACAAGACCATAACACACACACACACACACACACACACACACACACACACACACACACACACACACACACACACACACACACACACACACACACACACCGCCCCCCCCCCCCCCCCCCCCCGGCAAAACAGAGCTCAGAGGGTAACCTTGCGACCCCCTCCTCCCAGCTTGGTTCATACAGCTTCCTGAAGAGCACCCGCTCGTCCATGGCAGTAGTTACTGTTACAACCCCCCCTCCCCTGCCTCAGCCTCACAGGGAACTGATTGTACTGGCAAACTGGAGGCAATGAAACCCAATGGTGCCATTGTAGGAACCAAATTACACAAAAGCTCTCACAAACGTCTTCCGTCATCACATGTCTATATTTGGGAGTCAGTGAGCAAACGTCTTCCCATAAGCCTAGACTTATGACTCACACATAGAAAACACTGCAACCTACATGCAGGAACATAGAGAGACACATGCTCTTACAGGCATGCGATTGCAACACGCACTGTATGTGTGTTGCAGTAGCTTATGATTACATTAAAGCCAGCAGATAATTCATTTGTTTGTTTCCTCAGCTATATTTAATGTGAATCAATATTAACAAGGAGGTAAATATTGAGTGCTCTAGTATTGTGCAAGAAGTTTATTAAAATTCTGGAAATTCAGAAACATCTTTGCAGTTCATAGCAATTCTATTCTGAGGTATGGGGTATATGCATCTCTGTACCCAACCCATTAAACTTAGACGCAGTTCTATTAGAGCAATATAAGCCTTCTCTGTCATAACCACACACACACACACACACACACACACACACACACACACACACCTTTACCGCTGTTCACATATACTCAACACGAACAAAGACACACATTTATGCAGCAATGTGTGTCCCCCCACACTGACCAACATATCCGTATGTTGATCCACCAGAACACACTCTGGCCTCTGTGTGTGCGGGTGTGGGCGTGCGCGAGGCTGACGCACACCGGAGCCGAGATGCTGGGACCCTGGAGGGGTTTGGGACCCCGGGTCCAAACCCATAAAACCCAGCCGGACGACGCAATTCGATTCAAGAATTCGCCCATGTTCCCATGGGCTGCCATGGGCGAGCAGTTAACAGTCAAGAGTAGGGCTTACCTGACCCGTTGGGAGAGAGAGAAAGGCAGAGGGAGGGAGAAAGAGAGAGAGAGAGAGAGAGAGAGAGAGAGAGAGAGAGAGAGAGAGAGAGAGAGAGAGAGAGAGAGAGAGAGAGAGAGAGAGAGAGGCAGAGAGAGAGAGAGAGAGAGAGAGAGAGAGAGAGAGAGAGGGAGAGAGGGGGGGCAGAGAGGCAGAGAGAGGGAGAGAGAGACGCAGAGAGAGGCAGAGGGAGGGAGAGAGAGGCAGAGGGAGGCAGAGAAAGAGAGAGAGAGAGAGGGAGAGAGAGAGAGAAGCAGAGGGAGGGAGGGTGAGAGAGAGAGGGAGAGAGAGAGAGAGAGAGAGAGAGAGAGAGAGAGAGAGAGAGAGAGAGAGAGAGAGAGTGAGTGAGTGAGTGAGTGAGTGGCAGAGAGAGAGAGGCAGAGAGAGAGAGAGGCAGAGTGAGAGAGGCAGAGAGAGAGAGAGAGCGAGAGAGAGAGAGAGAGAGGCAGAGAGAGAGAGGCAGAGTGAGAGAGGCAGAGAGAGAAAGAGAGAGAGCGAGAGAGAGGGGCTGATTGAACCCATGTTTAGTGGACCCCGCGGGTTAGTAGATAATTACTGCTTTGGAAGACTGCTGTGCATCTAGAGGCATAGTTACGGTAACAAAATAAATGTCGGAAAACCAAAAATAAACACAATGGCCAGTATCAGTGCAGGAAAATACGACTGTGGCTGACTGCGTACAATTTTTTGAAACATTGGAGGAGGCTAGGTAGAGTTGGTGGCGGGTGGTGTTCTAGTTTGTTAACACAACGGTGGGAATTCTGACGCCACGGTGAAGCACTTTAAGCGACACGAGGTGCGCTCGAAGCCAGCGGCGACTCGTTTTGATGCCCCGCAGCATAGACGTCTCGGACAGGGCATGGCCCACTCGGGATCCACGGTGAACCCTACAGACCTTAGGGAGTGGAGGGACGGGGTGGGGTGGGGTGGGGTGGGGAGGGGCGTCCCAATACCGCGACTGGGTGCAGAGTGTGGGCCTACATGGATATCCACAAATAAACCGTCTCGCTGCGCTCTCTGGTCTGTGTGAGCGGCGTGGCGCTCACACAGATACAGTATAGTGGAGACATTAAAGAGAGACCAGGGACCACACGGAAGGCGACGCGGCTTTGTATGCGGCCTAATTCATCTTAATAAAAGTGTCTTGGTTTTTGCTGGAGACTGTGTGAAGAAGTGTGTGTGTGCGTCCCAGTTTGAGAGTGTTTCATGCCATTAGTCTCCGCCTTTGCTGTGAAGGGAATTTAACAGCTTTTCTGATTCTGAATATCCTCTGCTTTACCACAGCGCAAGTCTTTACCTGTGTCTCTGTGGGCCTGCATTTGAATATAACTTCTGTGTATATATATATATATATATATATGTGTGTGCGTGTTTTCATTTATGCATGAGTGTACAGATACCTGTGCGTGTGTGCGCGTGCAAGTATTCAGTAAAAAAAATAAAAATTAAAAAAAGGCGGGACTCACTGTCTGTTGCCATGCTGCCATTGGGCAGGGAGCCCAGATCAACAACCAGGCCGTCCAGACACACGGTGAGCTCGCCTCCTGCTACAACTGAGCCTTTGTTCTCCGTCTGCAGCACCAGACTCAGCTGCACATTCTCCACTGGAAGGGGGGGGGGCACGAAACAGTGACAAGAGACACACACACACACACACACACACACACACACACACACACACACACACACACACACACACACACACACACACACACACACACACACACACACACACACACACACACACACACACACAGTAAGTGTATATATAAACTGTATATATAACAATATATAAACTGAGGGGATTTTGGAGAGTTTTCATTAAAACAACTTATTCATCAATCAATAATACCAAACATTTAAAAAGTATAAATCATAGTGTCATGACCATAAGTTGCAGCAAACTCAATTTAAATGTTCAGATAAAGTAAGCCAATATCCAGCCAATAAAATAGCAAGACATCAGCTGTCCTTGTTTTGTTTAATTGAATAATCAATCAAAAGTGTTAATGCAGCCTAATAAGCATCAGCATTCCCTATGCTGAGATCATCCCTCACATACATAAGGAACGCTCCACATTTACAAAGCCACAAAAAAAAGGGTTAAGCTTTTTTTTTTTACCAGGTCTATTTGCAACCGCCCAGAAAAGCCACACACACATCGCTGTGTACAGCTCCTGGGTGTAACCAAGCCAATGTGGGATGTCTGTGTGACTTTCAGGCCCCAGGAAAGCTGTGCATTAAGTGGCGTAAGCAGAGGCCTGGGACACCAATAAAGGGCCCGAATAGATGTAAACATATTATCGGGAATGGGTTCAGGTGGAAAGGTAGTTGATGTTCAGGATTAGTCAAATAGTCGACTAGCGTTGCTGCAATTGCTGCAAAGGCGGCAACAGAAATAATCGATTAAATAAAAACAATTCTGAGAAAATTAATTTATCCTGAGATATGAATCTCAGCCACTCATACATTGAAGTACATAATTAATTTCATAAAATATATTTTAAAAAACCATCTAATTATTAATCTAATAAGGCTAATTCATAAGATCTGGTTCTCCAGGCCACTCTCCGCCCCAGTCAGGGAGCGGATGGATAAAAAAAAATACGGTGTTCGCTGTGATCGACATTCATGTTTTGACAGAAGTTATTTTTGATTCCTATTTAAAGTTAAACTTACAAAGCTAGACAACGGATTATAACTGTTGAGTCCCCCAACAACAATTTAACTGGTGCAATCTGGAACACATTCGCTACAGGAGAGCAGACTGCAATGATGCACGTCGGAAATGCTTTTCAGCCTCATTTAAATTAGGACCTTGTTATGAAAATATGATATAATATATTGAAATAGTTCTTATGATCATATAATAATTTTCTCTTTTTCTTTTGAAGACCATCCCTAGGAGTTAACTAGTGTAATTTCTTGCTTGACAATGGTACAAATATCGAGGGAGAGAAGGAACATAGAATAGCCATGAATAGTGGAAAATATGTATTAAATTAAAGTAATGAAGGAGTCCTGGGGATGTTTGAAAGATAAAGGGCTGGACGTCAGAGAGTGAGCGTGTGTGCGTGGGGCCTTACTTTTGCCATGGTGGGTGCGCAGTGTGTCCAGAAGGTCTATGGTGGCACTGCCCAGGAGCTCCTTCCTCAGTGTGTGACAGCTCCACAGCTTCAGGTCCAGACGACTCTGAGGGGTCACGTTGCTACGCAGTGCAAATCACCAGTCAGATAGAAAATGTAACCATGCACCAAACCACCACTTTACTAAAAACATTATTATTATTATTACTAATTCATATTTTTTATTTTTTTATTTTTTTTATTTTTTTGTTTATGTTTGCACACATTATACAGACTGATTCCTACTTGAAATAAAGACTACATCATACTGAATATAATAATTATATTATATAATGTATATTGATCGTAAAATGACGACCGAATATACCAAATATTTATATTACATTACAAACAAGTCCACAATTTTGCCATGTGTTCTAACGGTTGCTTACAGGGTGAGGTCCTCGTTCCACTGGAGCTCTAGGTGTCCGCTGCGTTTGCCTGTCTTCTTTGTCTCGCTGGACAGGCCGTCGGCAGTCACCTCCACAAAGGAGCTGAGCCGCGAGCTACGGCTGGGCAGCTTGGGGGACTGCGGCTTGGCCGAGACCACTGTGGAAGGGAAGATCATATGCACATTATATATAAATACACACACACACACACACACACACACACACACACACACACACACACACACACACACACACACACACACACACACACACACACACACACACACACACACACACAATTAATTACCAAGTACAATAAAGGAATATAGAATCTTGTCCAATACAAAGACATTTTTATTATCAGTAGCTTGGAAAATAGTTTAACGAGGAGCACGTAAAACATGTATTAAGATATGGCCATGTTTGCCTTTTTAGAATCTCTGTATTCAGTGTAGTCAGACTGTAATGATCCACTGGATCCCTTTATTTTCACATTATATCTTGACAGCACATGATATTTTAGCCCTTTCAATGATGGGGAAATAAGAGGAAACCAGTAAGGGTCACATCGCCCCCTAGCTGAGATAAGAAAAATATCAGTTGGAACTTTTTCCTGAAGGGATTGTTTAAGAACATGTAGAGGCTATTGTACACATGGCATAATGTGTCATCATCGTAATGACGATGATGGAGAACTGCAATGACAAATCATCATTATATCTATAAAGCAGTTGTTTTTCAAGTTTTTGGGCATACCAGACACAATAAGTGCCAAAACACTGCAGACGTTCTCATTTGAGCAACTGAAGGTCGGGACTAAATGCAGTAAGTGAGCTGGCAAGGTGTCATGCCACATCCAGTCCAATTCAATCAATGTGTCTGAAAAAACAGAGACCTTGAAAGCAAATGCTTGGTCAACCAATTAAGTGATCATTGTACAATAAACTTGAAAACAAGGAAGTAGCTAAATATAGGCCCACAATAAGATTACCCTCGTCTGCATTCAACCTTTCACCTTGAGTTTGTGCCTTTTTTTTGTTGCAGGAGAGGAATTGTATTGCTGTAATCATTGACTGGACGGAGTAATCACCTGCCATTTGTGGCCATTAATGATCTTGACAGCCTGCCAGACCCAGTTACATCAATTATTGTGTTGAGAGTTGTATACCTTGAAACAGTTTTTCATTGTAATAAACCATGAGTGACAATGTGAAAACGCTGATAGGTACAATTGATATTAAAAACGGGTTGAAGAGAACATTTTGGAAGTAGAAGAATGATCGAACAGTCAGATAAAGTTTATATGAAGTCAATGAATATGGGCCAGTATTTCACTTTTTCAGAGCTTTCCCGGATTAATCAAAATATTGCCAACTTCTTTAAGGCTTTGTGCATTAGAATATCCTTTTCTTCTGGCTCAGAAGTACCTGGAAATTGTCCATTGATGTTTTTGTTAAAGGGGCCTGCCTTATACAATGAGCAGGCTCTGATGGTGTTCGTTCATTCCATTCCAAAGAAATACAACACCTGTGGACTGATCTTATGCCACTTTTATTGGCAGAGTAAAGGCAGATTCGGGAAGCCAACTTATCCTCAACGATGACCTAGTGATACCATTTGATCACCGTGGATGATAGAAACTGGATCAACAAGCTGAATAAAAGGTGCAGTCAATACAGTTTACTCTAGGAAACGATAAAATGCTGATTTGAATGTCTAACTTTCCACAGCATGTCGAGAATAATATAACTGATAGTTGGTTTCTTATTCCATCCCGCCCATCAATCATCTACCCCCCAAAAAATAGAGCTTCTTGTATAATATGCAATAATACGCTGAGTGAGTTACATTAGCAGTGGATCATTATTAGACTTGAGAGGAACAGGATGGATGGTTACCTTTCAAGGTCAGTTGAGACTTCTCAGTGGGCTGGGCACTGCCAGGTCTGGTCACGCTGGCAGCTGCCATTGCATCACAGCTCTTGAAACAGCACAGATACAAGAAGCACATGCACAGACACACAGATTAGCACTTGTCTTATGCATGTACTGACTTGCATACAGGCTGTCATATGTAGGCCTAAAAATGTAATAAAAAAAATAGGCTAACTCATACATAGTGTTGCAGTTTTGAAAAGGAGCCACAATATATCAGTTAACTTGAGAGGAAATCAACATATTAGAAACCATTTAATAGTTGTATGTGGCATCATAGAAAAAAAATAATCGGTCTTTAGAATATTGAAAACATCGCAGAGATGAAAATTCATACGATACAATAGGATGAACATAAACGATCACCTATGTTCATCTCCAGTTTATTAATTTACATATGCAGATCTTGAATGAGTGAGAAATTAAAGAAGACGGAATCAGAATGCCTACATTAGCGAATACAAGCACCACCATATCGGTGCGCCGTTAACATGTATGTGACAGATGTTTGGAGACTGCATCCGAATCATTGTCATATGTCATACCCTTCAAAATGAAGTCACGAATCACAAAGGTTGACGCGAACAAATGGATTATTTTGTTTCCCTTTTGAAAGGGTTGTCGTACTGCGGTCAATTCTATATTTTAAGTGAATCTACCAAAACAAAAGGCACGTACAACCACAACCTATGTCAACAAGCCCACTGGTTTGGCAGCATCATTTGCGCAATATAAGAGGTGCGTAACAGATAACACGATCTATTAAATATTTCTGTATGCGTCTTCATTGTTATTGTCTCCATATTTGAATAACCTTCCGTGCGTGCTCATTACAAACATGGATGATGATCAAGGCATTTAACCTTATATGCTACAGACACAGCTAGCCGTTAGCCAGCTGCCTCCTGGGGCTCTGACAAAAGGACAATGATAAAACCTACCACTAGCGATAGCCAAGAAATATGAACATGTCAACAATTGTAGGTTACATAAGCGAAAATATGACATCTATTGACAATGACAACAAGGACTATGTTATTTTTCTCGTACCTTTTTTAGCTGTGATCCGCTGATGTCGCTAGTTAACTTTCATTTCCGCCTCAATGACAATACCACGTGATACAGGGTAATCTGTGGCGCAATGGATCATGGATAACATCAATAATAAAACAATAGTCTGTGGCAATAACAAAGACAATTTAATAACATAACACAGACTAAACAAACCACTCTATTAATTCAACTGTAGCTAGATTATCAGGGACGTTTTCATTGAATTGAAATGTTCTCAATAATGTATTATTAAAAACAGAATAAAATATACTTTGTAATACATTACTATGGCAGTACAATAATCAACACATGATGAACTAACCATTGTTAACATGCTTAACACGTCCATGTTTGAACTTGATCAGAAGTACATTTCTGAAATGTCCTTATGATTATGTATGAGACTTGTTAGATGATTAAACAGAGCCCCATAGGATCACATGCAAATGAACAAAGCAGCAGCTTTTTTTTTCTCCATGTTTTACTCATATGTAAACTTAAAAAAAAAAAAAAACCTGTCCTGCAGTTAAGTGTAACCTTTTTTTTGCATCTTTATTGCCTTCATGGCTGCTCAGTTCCTTCACCCTTATATAATGGGTGCAATAGTTGCTCAGTCTTGCTGTTACTTGGTAAAAAAAGGAAGAGGAAGACTTCAGATCCACGCATCCAGACACATAGACACACGATAATCAGGTAACAGTCAGGGTGGTGTTGTTACTGTGCTGACTGAGGATGATGATGGTGAGAGCTGCTGTTGGTGGTGATGACGAAGGCCAAGTAGTGGTCGTGAAAGTACATGGTCACTGCCAGGGGTGGTCCCAGCAGCAGACACAGCCACACCAGGCCATTGCCATAGTTCCCCGTGAAATATCGTCCGAGAAAAACAGTGACCAGAAGCTAGAAGTGGAGACAATGTATTAATGGCTGATGCTGCCGGTGACCCCATGGCTTAAACATTCTAGTTATGCACCATACAAACCTCACTTTGTCATTATTATTTTCAAAAAATGTCATTTAAATATCATCCCAATTCACAATCACATTTTCTTTGGAGACGTAGGCTTAACATTCCTTTCTCATGTCATTTACAATTCCATTTCCTCCATTCATGTAAAAAACAGAAAGCTTTATTTCTCTCTCACCTCAAATACCATCATGAGAAAGATCCACATTCGACAGCTGTGAAGAGGTAGCGCAATCACATACTGTAAAAAAAGAAGAAAAGAAAGGCACTTCATCCATTCATTCCATTTCCTGTTGCATATTAATACCCACTGAAAAAATAATATGAAGAATCTAAGCAGGATGCTGTCCATGTATGGACATTTGTTGGTTCTAGTCAATTATGCGTGTGGAGCAGAAGAAGCGGGGATGTACCTCACAGAGAACGGCAGACAACAGGAAGACCAATAACTCTGCCTGGCAGGGGCATACATTTGCCTCCACCAGCCGTGTGTACATATGTCTTGATGCAAAAGAAGAAACAATATTGTAGTCGATATTGAATATATCCTAAAAAAAATGATGTCCATTATAATAAATAGAATTGAAGGCTAGATAAACAATAACCTAGTTTCCTGTGTACCTGTGGCCCCATTTCTGAAAGGGAATGTTCCAGTTTCTCCAGAGGGTTATCAGAGACGAAGCATTCCTGTACACATGACACTTGAGCCTTGATAACGTGCCACCTTACATACTTAACAAAGATGCTGGAACAGTATACAAAGGGGATGCCTACTGACCACCAGTCTCCATAGAAATGGCGGTCCCCAAAGCGTAGGACCTCGGCACACAAGTTGAGGTAGGAATGACACAAGAAGAACAGCAGAAGCCACAGGAAATGGGTTGGTGCCTGTTTGGATGAGGAATTAGTGTGTCACTTTTCTTCAGTTTTGGTACATTTCTTTTATTATTTTTCTTATGTGGTTTTCCCAACACAGGGCTTTTAAAACAACACATTTTTGGGACTAGCCATTATGCATCATCCACCTTAATTATTATAAAAGTTGAATTTGTATTTTTTCTAACTGAAAAACTGATTGCTGATAAATACATACATAAATGAAACTCCAAAACTCTTCCATATATACCAATCAATAACTAATGAAAAAAAATTGAACACTACAAAGTACTTACCACAAGTCCAACCAAGTGCTCTACTCTCATTGTAAAGTCCATGGTCTATGTATGATAAAAGAGATGTTATTTCATTTAACAAAATATGTCATGAAAAAATACATACTATATCCAGCATGTTTATAGTATAACGTAACTGTTAAGGTTACTGTTATCACTTACGGAGAAAGATTTTTCAGACCTCTGGAAGATGGGCTCAATCCACTATGAGAGAACAACATCATTCAGACAGAGCTGAGGCAAAGTAAACACTGTACCCAGTGTTACCAGCTAGCTAGTTATGCATTTATGTAATCAAATACAATACAATCATTCTCAATAAGTGCCAATCAAGCATATAGACAGCCTACCTGCTGTACGATTCCAACCATGATCTGAATGAGAATCCCCTGATGATATTGGGGCATATGCAAAAAACTACATAGTTATCCATTCCATTTTAACAAGGAGAGAATATATTCAAACCACATTAACAGAGTAGAATCATGAAGCAAATGATTATAATCAGAACCACATTTGCACCAATCCAGCAGTGTCAATTTTATTTTAACAAGGATATGAGAAACGATATTCCCATGGTATATTTATAGATGTATACAATTTGCAGAAACAGAGTCGTCTGTAGTGGTTTCTGGGCCTGGCTCACCATTTCCAGAAGCCTGTGCAGCAGATTGCTCATGCGAACCTTGGGACTACGGGGAAAGTCCCTCTGGTAGCAAAGAGTTGGGGCCGACAGAAAGTAGTAAAGGTCTGATGGATCAAGAGAATGTTATCAGAAAATGCATTATTTCGCTGTTGCTCTCCCTGGATGTAGAGAACAATGTTCTCTGGCTTAGGTTTGCTTCACCTTTGAAAGTAAGATGTTCATCAGCTGATCTTGGCAAGCATGATTCATTCTTCTCTTCTTCTGTAACCATGAATAAATGTAAATTGTTGAAGAGGTGATGACGTGTCAACAGAGCCTCTAGTAGTGAAGACTGCAGGTGTTAAATACATTACCCTGTCTGTACCATCGATTTGTTTCCTGGTACGAATACAGCTTCAGGCCAAGCACAGTGTAGGACCACAGAGTGAAGAATGCACCTCCTTGTGGACAAAAAACAAAAACCCATAGAGGCATTGATTGATTGGCATACGAATACCTTGGAAAACAGCAAAGAAACAGAGCAGGAAAATAAAAATCAACACAAAAACACAAATATATAACATAAACATAAATAATAGCATATGTTGATTCAAAATACATTACGTTTAAAAATTAAAAACCCACATTATATAAGGAAAATAACAAGATTCACATTTTCTTTAACATATGTTGCTTGGCCAAACTGGTTTAAAGAACCATGTTCAATAAACATATGATGTTTACCTGTTGATATTGTAGGGTGCAGCAGAATTGCAAGAGCAGAAACCATCATAAGTAGTCCGAGGTTTGCTAGATGTAAACAATGAGCATGGGTAGAGGACAATTTGCCCTGAAAAAGAATTGAATGAATAAATGTGTTCTCTGAATACATGCAATCTAAATAATATAGCTGTACAACCAGACAAGCATTGTTACCTTATTTTGGGAATGTTCCAGAAGCAAAGCTGTTACAGCAAAAATGTTGGCAGCTGGAAGAAATTGGAAAATAAGAATCAGAGATTTAATTTACCTACCAGGAGGCCAAACTTCACAGGCGCATCCATCTGCTTCTTTGTGTGTTTTCATAGTGTTTGACATAATATATTAATCTATTATTTTTTTTCAATTCATCAAAATGAGTTTGAAGCTCTGTGGAGATCAAACAACAATTTAGAACATTTGTATTTTAACATTTTGGCGGACAAAAAAAACGAATATTGGTGTAGGATTGAGCGACCTTAACTTCCCCACCTATGATAAGGTTGAAAGACGGCCAGTTGAGGTTATTTTCTGTCAGATGCTCCAGGACCTTCTTCAAGTCTATCAAAAAGCCATGTCTGACAAATAAGAGAGAAAATAATATTTAGCTTTTTAGCTGTATTGACATTTTTGTTTGTTGTTTAAAGGTTGTTGTTTTTAAGGTTTAAATAATGGCTTTATTCACACAAAATTAGACCACTTGTTGGTTATAACAGCCGTTGTTAATGCAGTAGGAAGTGTTATGTGTTTTGAGCACTTCTAGTGTAGCATGAGCCTTGTCACCTAAAACCAAAACCAGATTTTAAACAAGCCTTGCTTAATATTATAATAATACCAAACTACTGGAGTTCCAGCCGCTAGCCAGCACCTCAGTGCTGATTAGTCTAGAGAACATGTAGTAAGATGCACATTTTTTCCGAAGAGAGGAACCGAGTTTAAGTGAGCAGTCATACATGGACCATCTGGCTGTGTGGAGAGAGCATGGCAACATGTACCCTAAAATGTCTGATCATTTATAAATCCTTTCACATTTGAATTTGGATTCTAATAAATGGAATTAGTGCATTCAACAACAACAAAAAGTGTGTGTGTGTGTGTGTGTGTGTGTGTGTGTACTCACTGTATAAAGTTTTCCAGAAACAAATGAGCATGAGTCAACACCTGTAAATCAGAGAACCACATGTTCAAACGACTAACAAATAGGAAGGAAAAAGGACAGTGAAGAGAAGTTCCACTCTTCATATTCTTAATGTAATATCAATAAATCAATTGCATAAGTCATTAAGAGACTGAAAGGATGTGTCAAAATTGCCACCAGGAGGATGATGATCCAGTTGAGAATGCCTCTGTAAGCTGTGAAGCGGCTGTCAGAGCTCAGCAGGGAGTCGTGGAGGCGATGGCAGCTGGATAAGAAAACCACTGTCAGTGGGATGTGTTACAGAAACAACACTTTCCACGCTCATTGCCACAACACACATGATACAATTCTTAATATTGTCCCTCGAATAAAGGAGAATAATTGATTAATTCAAGAAGACTACCAATTTCCTTGCTTAGACAAGTACTTCTTGAACTTGTTAAGAGCCAAGAGGTAGAATGATATATCTCGGCTACAATTGCTGTAGGGTTGGATATTGTCCATGGAACAAAAAAAAAAATCTACGGTAAGCATATGCATTAATCAGCTAGCATCAGTTTACAGGTAGTCACATTGTGATTAATATGATTTGAATTAATATTGTCCTTATAATTACTCATGGAAATTATTAGTACAATTTTATCAGAGGTAGGTCCTTCTCCAAACACGATAAATTATCCAAACGCAACGGGAAATGAGTAATCTCCTATATTGTCACAACTCCCAAATGGCAGAACATTAGCAGGGACTCAGGGAGCAACTTACCACAGCATGGCTTCAT
Organism: Micromesistius poutassou; assembly: GCF_964030765.1. Classification (NCBI taxonomy): domain Eukaryota; kingdom Metazoa; phylum Chordata; class Actinopteri; order Gadiformes; family Gadidae; genus Micromesistius; species Micromesistius poutassou. Next base: position 7,678,114 of record NC_140283.1, on the reverse strand, counting down.
AAGGATGCTGTTGTTCTGGAGGGGCAGCATCAGGACCACAGACATTTTCACAGAGACCTGCTATCTCTTCTTCGTCAGAAAAAGAAGTGCACACAGAAAAAAATCTCTTTCTAGCTGTAGAAGTAGTAGCCATTTGTCGGTCTGATTTACGTTGCAGAACTAAACCAAAAGCCTATAGTCTGCTCTGAAGAGTTAACAGCTCAAATAAATCCCATATTCATAAAAAGGAGAATAGTATACAAAGCAGTCTTGCGTCGACAAAACACATGCAAATTCAACTATAGTATATTAGTTATAGCTACAATAATTCATTATTTTGCTTCTTAACGCATTTTGGGTTTTAACCCGTCGTTTAATCCGATGATGTAATATTTTGATAACCTTAAAACTAGAAATGTCCTGACTAAGACGGCACACGTGGGCCAATGTTTTGTTGAATGCAGAATAATGTCATCTGTAGGCTTAATAGAGCACAATTTTTTATCAAGCATCCCTTGGAATAGAGAGCTAACTGTTCCTCTCCGCCTAGCATCACACCGGTCCAGGTGGGACGCGCAGTAAAACGGATCGTCCCAACCAGGGCTAGCGTTATTCGACCCGTTAAAAGCATCGCTTTCAAAGCTTAATCGCTTGAGTCTACTCCGCTGTTCACGTGCGAGCGTCTTTCAAGGCTCTAATCGTGTCTACGCCTCTATAAAATTATTATTTTTGCTCTATTTACCAGATGCTATTTAGAACGCTCTCCCTTAACTTTATTATTCAGAAACGTATTATAAAACATGTTTAATTTCTTATTTTATTACAAAAAATGCTCAAGAATGTTCCATCAAAAAACCATCTTCCATGTTTGAAAGACAAGCAAATATCTACCTAAAACAGCAAGGCTAAAATAAAACTGTATTGTGGCTTATGTAGATTCATGAACATTATGAAAACACAGATTGCATTAATGAATGTCAAACATACACAGAAGAACAATAACCTGATCAGCTTTTGTTTTGATGAATTTCAATTAGGGGGAAACAAAGAACTCAAGTGGTGATCCTACAAACAGCAGCCTACACATGTTCAGTTGATGGTGAGGACATCACTCTGAATCTCGTGGCTCAACTGGGTCTGGAGGTCACTCAGCTTCTTCTTGAGCACTGCCAGTGCGGACATGACGATGGTCTCTGGTCGCAGGGAGCCGCACGACTCCACATTGTAATAGAACCTGCCAGATCACACACATTCATTGAGAGATTTGTAGATACACCATTTGTATTCGGCATATACACCAAATAAAGACTGCATCAAGTATGTTATGGTAAAAGTAAGTTTTTTACAAACATTAAGGCAGAAAAATTACCCAGACAGCACCAAACAGTTAGTCCCATACCTTTCTGGCTTTCCATTAGGGTCGTATGGGGCTTGCACCTCATCCTCTTCAATTTCCGAATATTCACTCTTTGGCCTAGGAATCACACACCAAACATGGCAGTCAGGTTAGAAAACAATCATGTCATTCAAACACACAACCCTGCTGTATTATCTGACCCTTAACCCTCATCCCTCACAACCAGGGAAACAAACAAAGCTTACCATTCTTCAGGTCGAGGGAATACTGTGTGCCGCAGTGCATTGTCTGGGTCGTACTCAAAGGACACCCCCGCCGTGGGGTTCCACTTGGCGTGCTCCTTGCCAAACCCCTTTTTGGCGTAGGCTCTGAGTCGCAACTCCTGGCCCTTACGAAGCTTCACTAGAAGAATGTCTGTGCAGGGTTTGCGTTTTTTTAATACAACAGATAAACTTTAACTTTAAGTTCTTCAGAAAACTGCACTGAAAAATAACTGCAAAGATGTTGACTGCAGGAGGAAGGAAGGTTGGGGCCATACCGTCCTGTTCAACGTAGTCATTTGGGTCATTGTCTCTGCTCCTCGAGGTCACCTGAAAAGTTATTAGTTAGTAAAGTTAAACAGAGTTCCCCACGTTCCAGGATACATGGCTCAAACCGATCAAATAAAGGAAGAGGCTATGCAAAGGCCTGGAATGCAGGCCCTTTATTGCACTATTAGTTTAAGGAACTCACTGGGATGACTCTGGGGTTGTTGGACAGGAGGTCCCGGGAGGTAACATGACGGGTCTGGTCCTCTGTGCATCGGACATCCAGCGTCAGCTCAACTGAACACTCGGGGCAGAAGTCATCGCAGGTACAGTCCTACAGAATTTTGTACAATATTTATATCCTTTCTTTATTCTGCTAATTGTATCTGAATAATACATTTAAGATCAAGTGGCGGTGTAAGCCAGTGTAAAAGGCTTAGAGTTTATCCAAAAAACAGAAAAGTAATACTTGCCCTGGAGTATTGCATTTTCTCCACAATGTCATCACTGGTAAGTGGAATGAGCCCTGTAAACAAATGACATGTTGGTACAACGAATTCAAAAAGTAATATGTTGATATCAAAAAATGTCCCAATACTTCATGGTACTTTCTAATAATAGTGACAGGCAAACACTTGTTCTTAAGAATACATACCGACTCTATGGGCAATGAACTCATCATGAAGTACAGATGAATTGGCGTCTATCTGTATCCAGTCGATAGCTAGAATAAATAATTTAGGTCAGGATTCTGAGTTAATTTCAAATACAGTGTCATTAAATAACAAAAAACGATGTTTCCTTTACCTATCGTTGCAACCTCTGACATAAACACTCGCCGGATAGAATTCGCGACCCTGGGTGAGAAAGCGAAAACATTAAAGATGAAGTACAAAACGTGCAAGTCGAGTTACCTATTTAAGTACAAATAATAAAGTGTTTGTATAATATTTCCGAGTATATCAAGTGACGATTGATATGAAGTAAAATCTTTGAGAACACGAGTCCAGTAGTAACGTAACGTTATCACTGGACTGCACTAGACACAGGACGTGTGGTTGAATACTTACGCCAAATCAGTGTTCTCTATGACAAACTTCACATTTTCATCAGATAATTCTGTGATTTTCACAGTTGGCTGGTTAGCATACGGCATGTTTCAGTTAAAATAGCTTGGGGATACAGATGAAACTGTACAAAACAAAGTCCTTTCAACACTAGCGCTTCTGTAGGCTTGCAGGCCTAGCAAAACTATTTCCTGATCGCCGATTGGTCAGACGATGTATCCTCAGAGAGTGATTGGACGAAGGCAGCAATGGGTGGGTGGATATTTATTTAGCATCCGGGTCAACATTTCTGACATTGGATTTCAAAATAAAAGGTCTGCTATTTTTTTTTAATACAATATTTAGACACTTTAAAATACATTCAGGTGACCCGATAACGGATGTATGATGTAAATATACACAAAGTGGTCTTGATCTACTGAATAGTTTAATGAATTCCAGAATGACTCAACAGTATATAATAGATATAATATTATACAAACAGAAAGCAGCTTAACTGGGATGGAGAGATCAAGCACTGGCAGTTGAAATGTGCTGATTCTGCAACTGAAAATAAACCATAATCATAGGCCTTTTTTTTTTTTTACTAATTAATAAACTTATTTTTAGGGGATAAACTGATAAGCCATATGTTTGTGCATGGTGAAACTTGGGTTGACAGGAGCCGTTAATATCATCGTCTCTGGTTTACTCCTGTGAGGTTCTTCAGCTGTGAGAAAGGGAGTACACCATTTTTCCAATTAAATTAAGACACAAACCTCATCATAATTCAGAGTAATAAAAATACTTACTGTAAGTGCAGCCCCCATTAATCCTTGCACCACTGCTTCCCCTGTAGACTGCACCTGCAGAGTATATTTCATTTTAGGGACAACATCTAAAATATATAGTTACGATGAAATGCAGTTTTGCATATTTTGTAAATGACAGGATGTTTTAGAGTTATTTATTTAGCAGACTGGATAATGGATAACACTCTACCTGTTTGGCAGTGCCAGCCATTTTGACTACATCTTGAATGCGGTTTTCAAGGAAGGCCCAGGTATCCTGGTAGTCTGGGGAGGAGTCCTGAATCATCACCAACTCTGTGGTGTTATATATGCCCGTCAGCGCTGCTCGTTTGGTGTACCAGTTCATCTACAAAAAAAGAAACATATAAATATTAGGATTTATGTGGCAAAATGACAAAATAGTCTAAGACGATTGTTATCTGAGGATTTCAGATAAAACTGAAGATCTAAATTGACCTTGGTGGTGGCAGGGCAGATAATTTGGGGATGGTGAGGAAAGGAGAAGAGGGGGATTAGGGCCCGTAGTTATGAAGTTTCGCAAAATAAATTTGAATTAGTTATAAGGGTTCGAATAACCTTTGAATTTTGATACCGTTTTAAGAGAGGCTTGATAACTATGGCCCTGGGACCCACTCACATCTGTGGAGCGATCTCCAGCATGGTACCAGATGTCGTCAATCAGGGAGGACAGGTGCTTCAGGCTGTCAGGGATGTTGTGTGGAAGGAGCAGGAGACTCATGGCCTAAAGGGACATTCCCAATCATGGGATCAAACATCAGGCAATATTTTTGAGAATATTCGTGGTTTTTCAAATGGAAAGCATTTTTTTTTTCAACTGAGATGCACGAAATTCCCCTGCAATTTGCCTATTGATCACAACAGAATATGTTGGTGCAATTATCTGGTGGAATACTGAATCAATATCTGTATTAAACTCTCTAGCTTTATTATTATTATTATTATTATTATACCTGCAAACCACTTCCTAAATAAATATATATATGGATATGGGGTATATTCAACACCTCAAATGTTTCATTTAGTATGTTTCATTTAGAAAAATAAATTCCCATTCATATTAAAATTCCATGTGTTATCAATTTGACAACATACCTGAGGCCATGTTTCAATGTAGGGGATATGCATTCTCAATCTGGTCTCCAAGGCATCCCTTAAAAACTCTGCAGTCTTCTTTTTTCTAAAACACAAAGTTGGCATGTAAAGAAATGTGTACCATTGAAAGAAATACTGGATAGCATTGGATGCATTTAACGTGCACATACTCAGCCTGGCCCAGCTGGACCTGATTATGCTGTTCAGCGAGGTTCTCATTCAACTGTGTATTGCACTGTGTGACAAAGTGCAGGACCAATTCTCCAGCCCCATTGTCAAACATACCAGTGGATGCAGAAGAGAGCCCAATGGTCTGAAACAGATGCAATAACAATAATTGAATATGTCAATTTTTTACAAGTTAATTTGACTAATTTAATAAAAGCATAAAGGGGGTGAGGGGCTTAACCATTGTGTTCACAAGACCTTTGATTCCAGCATTTCAGATGCAGCAGGAATCACATGTTATTTTCCCAAACTTTAAACTTAAAAAGCATCTAGCTGAACAGACTTGGACAACTTCCGTTGTCTGCAATTTAACCTCACCGCTGGAAGCCACAATCCTACACACTGCACCTTTAAGAGGAGGATTTCCTTCAACATACCTCTGCACCAGCTGCAATGGCCTCCATTGACCACCCATATAGTGGAACAAACTCAAGAGCAGAAGTTAGGATGCGAGTTTGAAGTTGTTCCTCCGTCTCATACTCTTCTTCCTGCTCCCCACTCTGATCCTGGTAACTAAACAACCAGCACAGATTCAGCATTATTTAAAGCAATGAGAGAAAATGTAATATAACTTTCTTTAGATAATATTTTTGCAATATGAGCACTGTAAACAACTTGGCAATGGAGTGCTGAATAAAAAGCTTTGCATTTTAAGTCTATATCTTAAAATTAGCCATGACTATGTAGGGGCAAAATGTTAACTCTTAAGACTATGAATATGGATTGGCCACTGACAAGGGTGAAAATGAATATTCATAGCAAGTATATCATGTCTTGCCTAATGGAAATAATGCAATTCTTTAGTTTATAAAGTAATAATAGTTTATAAAGTAATAACTAATTGATAATGCCAATACATCTCCCCTAAAATATTACAGTTGGAATGCAGAAAAAACCCTAAAGGTTATCTGATCTACAGCGTTAATTCTGAAACTGCTTTCGTGGTGACCTTTCATTTCCATGTCATCCATACCATAAACACAGTTTGATGCTGACCTAGTGTTGGACCTGAATCCTTCCTCTGCTGCCGCTGAAGCCTGCTGGAAAGCCTCAGTTGTGTCCTGCTCAGACTGGTAGTGTGCATGACTGGATGTGGAAGAGGAGCTGGTTGGAGAAGTTTTGTCATCTTTTGATTCGTCCTGCAGTCGAACGGCAGCGCAGTGAAAGCCTCTTCTCAGGTTGGCACACTGGGGATGGGTCGTTGTTGGTGCAGCCAACACTTCAAGTAAAAAAAAATGGATGGCAATTTAGGTTATTAAGACGAAAAATAGCAATATCCTATAATTCTGTCAACCAGTAATAAGAAGCACAGATTAAGAAAAAAGATCCCAGCGTAATTATCAGTATGTAAACAACATTTATTTGGGCAGACGGAAACGCCCCCCACTTGCTGGAAGCCGTTTAATATTGAGTCAGTCAACAACAGTTTCGAATATGTCCATAAGAAACAAGATTAAATCAAAGTTTTATTTTAGTTTGAATGAACGTTTGAATGAACGTTATGGCCAACAAACTCGTGTTTTATTCTGCCCTTCATGATCACCTTTTCCTAAGTGTCAATCAAGTGACATTGGTTTGGTAAGCGAACGTCAATTTTATTTCGGTTCGAGACACAAGTGCAAGTCAAAAATAAAATCGGTGAATAAATCAAGAGGAGTTACTTCAGCACAAAACAAAATGCTTCTATATTACCGCTGCCAAGGGCCCGAAATGCCCTTACACTCCGTAAACCTCGTACTAGCGCCGCCATATCCAGCTGCAGCGGACTGTTTAGAAACGGTTGTGACGAATTTATGAAGCGACCCGCCGCACGTTGAGCACGTCATTGTTTTGTGCAATACACTGACGTCTTTTACCGAAGAATTGAAGAATCTGAATTTATTTCATTTTATTCAGAAGTAAGGGACTTAATAAAGGTAAGAAATGTATTGAAGTCTGTATTACTCTCTATACTATTCAGGTGGTATTCGGAAATGTTATGTTGTTGTGTATTTGTGGAGCAAGTGGTTTTCTGCGTCACGCTGCTCGAGGTTTCTATGACTTTCACATATTTGCGCAACTGTTCTTTACAATACAGCGACGAAAATTAGATCATATTCTATTAATTTATTCTTCCAAAGAACTCTCAGGCATTGAACTGAACTGTTTACCAAATACACCCACTATGTTATTTTTCATTGTTCTAGCTAGCTTTGTAGAAGGGGTTATTATGACACAGTGCTGAAATGTGCAGAGTCACGATTAGGTTTGCCATACCATACGAGTTGGTCTTTTTACATTGTTGTATTCGTATACAATCGGGTGGTGATTACATTTAAATAACCAATAACATACTTTTCATATGTTTATTGATTAAGATCTGTCTTAGAATTCAAACCAATACCTTTACTAAGAACATCTTTGTCCAACTACTTCTGCCATATTTATTTAATTGAAGCTGATGTTTGTACTCTAGAAGCCTAGGATGGACCTTGGCATCAAGACAGGAGCTTATGTGCTCTTGGTGTGGAATCAACCATCATCCCCTTTGGCCCTGAAAGAGCTGGCGGAGAGTGTGGGTGCAGTCATTGGAACCGGTGGAAAAGTATCAGTCGAGAACATGGAAATGCTGTTATTATGTGAGTGTTTTAATTTATATTATGACGCTATTATGTCGTCTTTTTTTACTTATTCACACATATTCAAAAAGAATGTTTTAGTTATAATCTATCGTGTGACAGAAATATTTTACTTTGACAATGCAAAGGAACAATCCATATCATGAAACTTCTCAGCTAGCTGATGGCTGAAAGGTTTAATTCTTGTCTTTTTTCCCTCCAGCCGCCCATAGACCATCGTCCTATGACTGGGTCCTCTCCTGCCTTCTAACTGACAGCTCGTCTGTCCACAGCTCGGAAACGCTGGCGGAAATGGCCCGGGTTCTCAAGCCCGGCGGGAAGCTTGTTATGGAGGAGCCGGTCACAGGTGAGATCTACATATGATCAACTCATCCATCCCGTAGAAAGGACCTCTGAATCTGATTTATAAGTAGACATTGGATAGCGAACCCAGGCCTTTGGGTTCAAGATCGAACACCCTATCCACTAACAGTCTGCCACCTATCTCTTTGTTTCTTTATTTTTATTTACTTGGCTCTGTCTCTCATTTTATATTTACCGCAACTCCTCTTTCTCACACAGGAACTAATGGGCAAAGTGTGAGAACTGCTGAGAAACTGGCCTCTGTCCTGAAGCTGTCAGGCCTGATGTCTGTTACAGAGGTCTGTGTCTGTGTCTGTTAATCCTCCTATCCTTTTTATGAAGAAAAGATGCATCATAATTCTAGAACATTTTAGACAAGAAACCCTTTTCCATGACTTCATAATCCAAGGAAATGTCTTGATATGCGATCATACAGCAATAGATACAGATGTAGATTTTGAGAGAAAAAGGTTGTGTTTTAAGGGCATTGGGGGCGCTATAACTATATATATATATATATACTATCACTGAGCAATGCAGCACATCATCATGATCTCCTCCAGGCTTGATTACTGTAACAGCCTGCTCATCGGTATACCCAACAAACACCTTCAGAAACTTCAATTCATTCAGAACTGTGCTGCCCGAACTCTGATGAAAACCCGCAAATACGACCACATCACCCCCATTCTTCAGAACCTACACTGGCTTCCCATAACCTCAAGAATCCAATACAAAATCGCCCTCATCACCCACCTTTGCATCTACAGCAACGCCCCACAATACCTCAAAGACCTCCTTACCCCTCACTCATCCACCCGTAACCTCCGGTCCCAAAGTACCAACCTCCTCCATCAGCCCCGCACACGACTCCGCACCATGGGAGACCGAGCCTTCTGCTCCACTGCCCCCCACATCTGGAACTCCCTCCCTGAACACCTACGACAACCCCAGTCTGTCGATGCCTTTAAAAAAGGGCTTAAAACGTTTCTATTCAAACAGGCTTTCCTAGGTCGTTCCTAGATGTTTTTATTCTCTTTCTGCACTTTCTTCTCCTCCTTTAGCTATTCTTTCTTCTGCTGATTTTAATCGTGTCTGATTTTAATCGTGTCTGATTTTTCTCTTAGTCTTTTGTTTATTTTGTTTTTTGGTTTCTGTAGCACTTTGAGATAACTTTATGAAAAGTGCTTTACAAATAAAATTTATTATTATTATTATTATTCCAGAGTGTCTACTTATTCTTCAGACTTCTGTTTCTTGTGCAGATCGGTAAAGCAGAGCTGACTCCAGATGCACTGAGCTCTCTCAGAAGCAGCACAGGCTACCAGGGAAACTCACTGTTCAGGGCCCGCATGTCGGCCGCCAAGCCAGACTTTGAAGTGGGCTCGTCGAGCCAGCTGAAACTCTCATTTGGGAAGAAGACGGCTAAGCCAGGTAGGTTTTTAAATGATACTTTCTATGTTATTTTAGCTAATTTGTTTGTCTGTGTATGTACGCTTTACTGTTCCATGTGGGATGAAATGTGACGGGGCTATTGGGTCAACTGTGTTGTTTCATTAGCAGTGAAACCAGCCCTTGATCCCAATGCTGCCAAGATGTGGACCCTCTCAGCCAATGACATGGACGACGATGCCGTTGTAAGTACACTGGATCTTCTCCAAAGTCTTCAAAAGATAAAGAAAATGTTAACTTGTACGATTAACACATGCTGTAATAAATATGCATGTATGTTTGTATATATATATATTTGACATATATATACACATACCTTTTTTTTTTTGTCAAACGATGGGCATGTGTCTATGGGACACATACTGAATATACTGTAGGTCTGTGTCTATTGGACACATACTGTGTATAAATATGTGTCTATGGGACACGTACTGTGTATAAGTATGTGTCTATGGAACACATCCTGTGTATAAGTATGTGCCTAGCAGTGTACAAGAAGCCCTTCAAATGTTCAAAACAGCAATTATTCACAAAAAGCTTCTAGATCTAGCTCTTAATGACAGATACAATGTTAGTAGCTTTGAAGATAATGGGACACACCCGTAAACTAGGGCCTTGAAGCAGATGAGGGAGGGTAAGCCTGTTTGTGAGAAACAGCACAGGACATAACCCCTCAACCCTAAGTCTTGCCTGGAAACGGGTCGGCGGGGTCTCCAGTTGGCAAGGCCTTGGTCTGAGTTTAGAGCACTGGTTCTGACTACTGACTAGGCCTGGGCGATATGGCTGAAAGACATATCACGATATAACTTGATCATATTGATCAATATCGATAACTATTGATAATTTAAATTACCTAAAAAGACTATGAATTACCATGCTGGATTTAAACACTTCTGTTTAACACTTAATATGACCTTCCACTGTTCTTTATCGATAAATACTCCAATGTCAATACAACAATGAAAAACACTCAAATATTGTAAATAAGTATGGAACTGTGTTTGTGTAACAAACCCAGCTGCTAGATTTGGTGGTCCAGTCTATTATCTATATATATTGAACATGTTTTATATTGATATTGATCAAATCACAATACGATAATTTATTGTTTTATTGCCCAGGCCTACTCCTGACCAAGCATTTACTTGTGTTCAGGACTTGGTGGATTCTGACACTCTGCTGGATGAGGACGACCTAAAGAAACCAGACCCCTCCTCCCTCCGAGCTGCTTGTGGAGACGGGGCTGCCAAAAAGAAGAAAGCCTGCAAAAACTGGTTAGAAAAACAACTTAATAACACCAACCTTAAAACCTTCAAAACATTCAATACTGCAAAACAATACTGTAGTACAGTTACTGTAATACAGTATTAACACGGTATTAAGCAGTTCCTGTGTAATACCTAAGCGGTTACACAGTAACTCCCAGTTTAAAATTGGCATTGAATAGTCCAAGTATAATGGCATTATTTGTATTTATTGTGTTTCCTGTAAGACAACCTACCACTTCCTCTTGAGAGCTACATAGTTGAGTAGTACAGAGCCATACATTCATGAATATTTAGGGTAATTAAACATATGTTTGTTCATGTGCAGCTCGTGCGGCTTGGCTGAGGAGTTGGAGCAGGACACCAAAGGAGTGCAGAAGGCCAGCCTTCCCAAGTCTTCCTGTGGAAGTGTACGTAGCTTTGAGTTGGCTCATTTAGCAGAGATGCTTTTTGTAAAATATCAACACAACCGATACAGAACCTGGTGTTTATGAAATGATAGGCCATTGTTATAATTTTATTGAAGGATTTGTCATTTACCTGTGCCATGTTCAAAGTGTTGCTTTTGTCATCTCCATATTGACAGCTTATGTATCGTTTTTCCAGTGTTACCTGGGTGATGCGTTCCGCTGTGCTAGCTGCCCACATATGGGTAAGCCAGCCTTCAAGCCAGGAGAGAAGATCGTGCTGGACAACAATACCCTGACCGATGCTTAAAGACCAGAACCATAGACAAGAAACATCGCTTGTTGAACCAAACACATTTCTGACATCTAGGTTACATTCCACCACTTGGTATATGAAAGCAATTTTGGTTTAGGGAGAAATGGGCAAGGGCAATTATGTCACTTCCAATTGTAAGTTAATGACCAATGCTTAAAATCAAGTTCACTCACGCACCTACTCTGTGTGGACTTGCCAGGGTGGGGAACACCACAATAGTACATCTGATCATGTGAAACTGTTTGTACTCTAGAAGATTGTGAACAGTTTGTTATTGAAGGATGTCAAGGTTTTTATAATTTAGTTAGCATTTGTGTCACTTTAATAAAAAAAATCCTTTACAGATGGTGGCTACATACATCTGTACTCTAAATGAAGTTAGTGGAACCCAGCAATCATTACCTTAATAAGAGCACACAAATTGTAATTTTCAAGCTTTGTGTATATGTATCTGTATAGTTGGCAAATAATAAATAAAATAATAAAATAATAAATGCACTTGATTTGAATGAGGTTTATTGTAATGTAAAGCCAACATTTTTTTTCATAAATACGGTAAAACACTACAATAAGGGTACATTAATTAACAATTAATGTATAGATAACACCATAAGTGAAGATTACTAGACCATTAATTAACTAAGTTAAGGCTTATTGAATTAACTTGTTAAATGGTTCATTAATGTACTTTTGTTGTAAACAAAAAGTACATGTGTTACCATACATTTTTGTATTTGTAGTACTTCGACTTGACCATGATCGAATTTCACCATGACTTGACAGCTTCTATTCTTTCAGAATGGGTAACCTCAAATACTCTTGTTCAGCAAAAATAATTAGGCAGGACATTCACCTCAAACGCTAGCAATAAAAAAAAATTCACATCCCACATTTTTGGATTTTCTATCTAGAAAGATTTCAGTTTGTCTTCTTGTTCTCTGTTGTATGATGACCTCGCTATAATCCCAGCAATAATAATCGCAGAATAAGCAGAAGCAAATCCACAAAATAAGATAGGCACAAAACGGGTTGCCAGATGAGAGGCTCCATTAGCAACTGACGTAAAAATAGGGTTTGAGTTATAGTTCACATCTTCTGCATCCGTGACTCCCTGATCACGCTGAATCAGAGGCAACGTTGAACTCCATACTGATGTCTCCTGAGCTGGGTTCAAATGTGAAACTATAAGACACTTTGCCGCCGTCTTCCCCCAGGCTTTGTCGTGGCGATGGGAAAAAGTAGACGCCCTGTTTTCTGTGACGACTCCACTCGCAAGCACCCTGCAAGGACAGCAGACATCCGATATCCGTATAAAGCTTCTGTGCAGCAACTGTTACCGAATTTCCGGTAGACTAAAAGCAATAGTAAACAGGAGAATGCAGATCTAAAGAACATGGACATTTATCTAAACAAATGTAATATATTAGCGTTAGGGTTTGGAAAAGTGAAAGAAAGACCATACACCGATGAAGACAGGTTTGGTTACTGCTTACCTGCTCCCCAACATCTCCTGAGAGACCCATGCTGATGGTGACTTCCTCGGTCAGCTGGTACTCCATCCATATGGCAACGCCGTGGCAAGAGCCACTCCTGAAAGGACCACCAGAATATAAGCGATGTAATGCGACTGTCACTTTAGAATACGATTATTATACAGTACCTTAGTAGCAGTATTTGAATTTGCTCAGCGAGTCACTCTGGGAACGAGCAATATACTCACTCCCCGATTCCCCTGGCCCGGAACATTAACCAATTATATCGGTGTACCTCATATAGGCGGGCCAAAAGCGTTGCCGTTTGACCGACCGGATACAGCAACAGTCTTATCTATTTGTTAGCGCCGCTGGTCTGGATACGTCACTCCTTGTATTCTTCTGATTGCTCGTAGTGTTATCCAATTGCATGCAGTGATATTTTTAAATGCATGCTTGGTGCCGCCCCTCGAGTTAGGCCATTTTCATTACTCGTTGCCAGACCCTACAGCTTTCTCGATGTGGGTCTGGATTTCAAGAATACATTAGAGCTTTTAAGCTCAAGATATAACTTTCCGAACTTGAAGACCATATAACAACTTGAATAATATAGCATTTACCACCACGCATATTCCAACTCTTGAAGTTCGGTATATAACTGTGGGGTCCAGGCCTCTAGAGATCAAGTGTACCTCACAAAGGGGAAGAAGCCCTGAGCGTTGATTGGCTGCTCAGGGATGCACTGCGTGAAGTCAAAGGTCATGACGGCAGTGGGCAGGGTCAAAGCTCGGCACGGGTACTCCCACAAGGGGTGGGGCTCCGCCTCCCGAGACTCACGGAAATCCAGAGATTGCTGAAGGACAAGAGATGGAAAATGGACGGGAATTATTTCAAAAACAGAACAAAGTAGGTAAGACGTGGGAAAAAAAAGCATAATCCAATGAAAGAAAACCACTTATTCTAATAATAATAATAATAATAATTAATTGAATTTATATAGCGCTTTTCTAGACACTCAAAGCGCTTTACAGTGAAGGGGGGACCTCACTAACCACCACCAATGTGTAGCACCCACTTGGGTGATGCACGGCAGCCAATCGGTGCCAGAACGCTCACCACACACCAGCTTGAGGTGGAGAGTGAGGGAATTAATGAATGAGCCAATTATATATATAGGGGGATGATTAGGGGGCCAGATTGAATGAGCCTGGTTGGGCAGTTTTAGCCAGGACACCGGGGGATCCCCTACTCTTTGCAATAAGTGCCCTGGGATCTTTTATGACCTCAGTGAGTCAGGACCTCGGTTTTACGTCTCCTCCGAAGGACGGCACCTTCCACAGCACAGTGTCCCCGTCACTGCACTGGGGCATCGGGATTGAAGTTTTTTTTGGCCAGAGGAAACAGTGCCACCTACAGGCCACCACCCGACACCACTTACAGCACCTGGTATTCCGAGGCGGTCTCCCATCCAAGTACTAACCAGGTACTAATGTATTTGATTTCAGAGAGGCAACAAATGACTTCAAGGGGTGAGTTACCTGAACCATCTGGTCCATGGGCGACACGTCGAAGCCTTCGCATGTTCCACAAGGGGCTCGTATCCTCCAAAGATCCTACACGGACAACGATTAAAACAGTGTTTTGTATTATCTCCCCCATCTGAATGACGATACTCCAAACTCCATGCATGGGGATACAGAAGGTAATTATTCATCATAGGCACCCACACTGCTATACACAACACATCATAAGAAGGTAACTTATTCCTGATTTGACGGCGATGCAAAAGGGAAATGAAATGTCTAAAAACATCCAACTTGAACACTGTAAAGTTATAAACAATAGGGTAATGAGGCCAATGCGGCCAATGAGGGCCTAAACCTACGTGCACTTGGCTAATCAAACCAACAGTCGCAGCTGGGGAGGAGGGGTCCGAGTGTGGCCTCACCTGGAACTCCACGGCCGCAGCGTGGAGTGTGGCGGAGCGGGGTAGGATGGACGCCCCCGGACGCAGGAGCTTGGCCAGCGCCGTCCGGCAGTACCAGAAGAACAGTGAGTGCCATGGCAACAGGCTGGTGCTGTAGTAAGGCTCCCCCATCAGGACAGAGATCTGTGGGGGGGGGGGGGGCCGTCACAAGGTATGAGCATGATTTATGATTTATGATTTATTAGGATCCCCATTAGCAGCACACCGAAATGAGAGCTAGTCTTCCTGGGGTCCGAAACATAAAATATAGACAACAGACAATAACTTTGACATTATGTCAAACAAAAGTAAAAATAGCCAAATAATAAACAGCAGTGATTAAGAAACATCAGAATTATAAATAAAACAAAAATAAAAAAGATATGAAGGCTACAAAATAAATGACAACATTAAAGATGTATACACATTACATATGGACCAGATGTTTTTTCAGAGACTTTTAAAAGTTGTATTTTGATGAATTGATGTTTATTGGTAGTTCATTCCATAATGAAATTGCTCTGTAAATAATAGTGTTTTTGAGTAGATTGGACCTAGAGATTGGCATGAGAGTGAAGATGCTGCAGGATGGATGAGGATGGACATATGGGAGTTTAAGGTGCTGGGGTCAGGGGTCAGGGGGTCACCTGTTGTCCGCCCAGGTCGTTACTGCTGAGCTGGTCAGCTCTGATCTCCAGGAGCTCCACGCCTCCTTTCATGGAGTTGGCCTCCAACACCTGCGGAGCACAATGTGTCAGTATGTATTGTGTATTGCCTTTGCCTTATTGGTGAGCACATGAAACATATTAACACATGAAACGTCTAAACGCTTAATATGAATGCCGTGCCATCTTTACATCAAGATGGGTTGTGCATGTATGTACATTTACCTGTTCAATAACCCGTTTAGACATTCTAGAACTTTCCAAACCGAAGACCTGAATGAAAGGACAGACAAATGCAACAAATACTGTAAGTTCATGCTTTATTTAGACAAGATATAATAAAAAATGCTGGAACTAGAGGAGTCGGAAAAAAATAACGATCCGTGTCTCACCTTCTTGGCCCCGAGCATGTGAGCAAAGACGGGCAGCAGGCTTCCATCGCTAACGCCCAGACAGACGCTGTCTGCATCCAAAACCTACACACGAAACAGAACCGGCATGAGATACAATGGCCAATAGCGTTGCATAGTGTGGTCCCATTCATCCAGCCTGGTCCCCCGCCACCAGCCCAGCTACGTACGCTACGCAGTGCTCGGACGTAGCTCTCCGTGCGACGGTCGTCGTTGAGTTCTCCGAAGCGTGGGCGGTTCCACACCAGGTGGGCGTGGCAGGTACAACATGGCCGGCACAGCGGGGGCTCCTTCAGTCTCACCTGCAGGCTGAGGAAGAAGAGGGCCGACCCCCAGGTCACAACAAGCGTCTGCTAGATCAGGCAGGGGACACATACATCATGCATGCATGCATGATGTATGTTGGAGGACTGCAGTGTGGACCCACGTCAGCAGAGGAGGAAACCAGATCGAGGTACCTGTCTGTCTGCAGGCCGTACCACAGGCTGTAGTCGTCATGGCTGACCGTGAGGCTGAGCTCCTCCCCCTCCACAACGCTCCTTTCGGTAGGCAGGAAGTAAACACTCTGCATCCAGTGGTCGCGCCACTAGAACCATACAGAACCACCATCCCACAACATTTACCATGAATTTGACATGAACACTAGGAAAAGGCCACGTGAAGCACAATGGCTACCGCCGGGGCAAGAGCAGTCATTGCCATGGCCCCTTAACTCCCCCAACATCGTGATTCCAGTTTAAAGTTGAGAAAAAAATATTTTTTATTACTAAACACTACACCACAAACACTACCAAGGCCTCACCTTGTCACACAAATGATAGCCCACTACTAGCTATCTAGGTAGGTAGGTATGTAGGGATGTTTGAATGAATGTATGCAAGTATGTTTGTATACTGGGCTTTATGTACATTTATTTCTTTGAGTTTGAAGATTGTCATGTGCATGTGGCTGTGAAGATCTGCACTCACCGGTGCGGCTTTTGGTTGTGGGTAGGTCCAGCTGGGGGCCATGGTGCAGATAATGGACCCCTCTGGGTCCATGTCGATGTCCCACCAGGACAGAACCACCTGGGCCTTGCCGCTGGCCTGGGCTGGAAAGTGAGAGGTGTGGGACTGTGGAGTGCTGCTCACAGGCTTACTGAAGTCCAAACTGGTGGGGTGAGAAAACAACCACGAGAGGGGCAGAGGGGAGGACACAGGGGAATCATAAGGTTAATAACTTAGTTGTGGAGGAAAATTGGGATTTATTTGGCTGACCATAGAAAACTCAGAAGCCCAAAAAGTTGAAAAGGGCTTATAGAGAGCATGTCTCGAGTGTATAGAGAGCTTTTGTCTATAATAATAATAATAATAATAATCTTTATTATGGACTCGAAAAAGTGGTCCACTCTCATACACATACACACTTAACATACAAGACAAAACCAAGTAGACAAACAGCCAAACAATTAATATAAAATACAGTAATTTGTCACTGTTAGTTTAAAAGAAACGGTGCAAATTATTGTGCCAGTGCTTGCGAAGCCTGGATGTGAGCCGATATCCCATCATGGGGCAGGTTAAGGCCTTGATAACACAGTTATCAGATAGGTCCAAACGACACATGAAATTGAACATCAGCTTACGCAACAATGCCGGACAAGTTGGTACATTAGAAGATACAAATAACTGGCTGGCACTGTGCCACCTAGGAACACGTAGCAACAACCTCATGGCGTCATTATAAGCCACTTTTAGCCTCTGCATACTTTTCACTCTGTAGGAAGACCAGAGATGAGCTGTATACAGGGGGGTGACATAGGCCCTGAACAGAGCACATTTGACATCAACAGAACACACAGAAAATTTTCTTAACAGCATATTGGCCTGTGCATATATTTTACAGCACTGACGACGGATGTCACTGTCATCTCTGAGATCATCAGAAAAGACATGGCCAAGATATTTTAGTTCCTTCGTCATTTCTAAGGAGCCATCAGAGAGATAAAAAGTAGGAAAGGACGATTTCCTGTCCTCCCTAGATCTCACTACCATGGCCTTACTTTTTTTAGCATTATAGTTAATGTCAAATTCTCTGCCATATTGTGTACATATTCTTAGCATTTGTTGTAATCCTGCAGTATATGGACAGAGTACAACAAGGTCATCAGCATACATGAGATGGTTGACAACTTGGTTTCCCACAATACAGCCTGTTTTACATTCATTCAATTGTTTTGACAAATCATCAATATAAACATTAAAAAGAAAAGGAGATAAAATGCCTCCTTGCCGGACCCCATTACTCACATGAGAAGGAGCAGAGACAGCATCATCCCACTTGACCTGAAATGTTTGCTGAGCATACCAGTATATGAGAACTCTAACAATATATTTAGGAACATTTCTCTCAAGCAATTTAACAAATAATTTGGCATGATTAATCCTATCGAATGCCTTAGAGGCGTCAATAAAACAAAGAAACACAGAGGAGTTTTGACTTTGGTACTTAGCAACTATCTCTTTTAATGCAAAAATGCATAGGTCAGTACTATGTTTTCTCTTGAACCCAAATTGATTGTCAGTAGTTAATACATACATTTCTATCCTATTTAAAATGATCCTTTCCAGCACCTTAGACAGTATACTGGCAAGGGCAATAGGCCTGTAATTGTCCATGCTGTTTAGCCTTCCAGCCTTCTCCTTAAGAACAGGGACCAGTAAGACAGACAGGATGGAATCCGGAAGAACTCCATGCACCAGGAGGCCAGTGAAGCACAGGGCTAACAATGGGGAGAGCCTGTAACTGGCATGCTTGAGATGTTCTGCAGCAATACCATCTGTACCACATGCTTTGTTGTTATCAAGCATCTTAATGGCATCTGATACCTCACCAGGTCTTACTGTGACATGAGAGTCCAAATCAACAATATTAACAGCAGCAACGTTACTCTTAACACAGTTAAAGAGCTTGGAATAATGCTTGCACCATAACTTTGCAATGTTATCTGAGCCACAGACACCTTCAATGTCATATGGCAAAGAAGTTTTATGATTATTCATCACTTTAATTGCATTCCAAAAGTCTACATGGTTATTATTTTGTAGCTTCCTGGCAAGCAAGTCAGCTCTGATAGTGTTCTCGTTGGTCTTAATATGACGGAGAGCATATTTATATCTAGCATTAGTTTGTTTCTTATTCTCAAACACATCACCCTGTCTGGGCCTTCCTGCATTAGACCAGAGTTTAAAGGCTTCCCTTGCTGTGGCATGATGTTCAGCCACATACTCGTTCCACCCAGGTTTGATGTTAAACGCCTTCTTATGCCCACAGAGAGGCCCAGCAGAGGCGTGTAGAGCCTTGATTATGTTATCATATAAGTCACAGAGGTCAACAGCATGTTGTGGATCAGTACAGTTCATATTAAGACAAGTTACAGCATCTCTCGGCAAAACAACGTGATTTAATAAGCTGTCCGTTAAGACAGTATAACTATCAATGTTTTTCTTAGACAACTTAGCCCAATTTAATTTCTCAGAGCTGACAGTATTCCCAGAGTCCACCAAGAGGGGCACAGTCTCAACATTTAGCACCATAGCTATTGGTATGTGGTCAGAGGTAGCCAGACCATAGCAAATTTCCATACTTTCTAGTGAGGCATGAGCATCGGCTGTACACAAATAGTGGTCAAGCCAGGACGTTGTGTGCCATGCCTCACTTACATAGGTAAAACTATTATTAGGTAAAAATACTTTACTAGACAATACCAGATTATTATCATTACAAAAATGTACCAGATGTTTTGCAAACAGAGAATTGATATCAGATACATCAGCATTAAAATCCCCATTTACATAAACACAAGTTGAGTCATGGTCCTCAATAAAGGATATACATTTCTCTGTATCTTTATTTGCAAGTATGTATGTACTAGGTACAGTTTATTTTTCTGTATATTATTATTTAACCAAATATGTCACACTTTTTCCAGTTAGTATTTTTGAAAATCTCACGCTTTTGCCTGTTAATTTGTATTTTTGGAAAATGTCATGCTTTTTTTTTCACGCAATAAAAATTTGATTGCAAAATAAAAATAGCTTACATAGAGCCTGCTCTCCTTTTCTCTCTCCCTCACCTGAACATGGTGCAGAGCGGGCCCAGGGGGGTGAAGTGTTCAGGGGGGACCTGGCTGAGCTGGATGTCGCAGACAGAGTGGGCCCCGGCGCACTGTGTTACTGCAGGGGGCGGGGCCAGGAGGGCCCCCTCCACCATCACAGGCTGCAGCTGGCCCCAGCTCCACAGCAGCTCTGACTCCACCAGCTGAGAGTAGACTGTGGCCCGGTGGGGCACTGCCTCACAGCCCTCCTGTAGGGGACGGTAAAGAGACCATTCAAAAGAAGAATGGAGTGAATGGGGTCTAAAGCAGACCCTTTGGGCTGGGACTCCAACCCCCTAACCACTTCTAGATGATTCTACCCCCAAAGGACATTAACAGATGGCAATTGCTCTATGCAACCCTTCCTGATAGATGGGATAAAAGACACACACACATACCTGCACCAGATTCTGGTGTGCATGTTCGTAGCTAGGCAATGCCCCCTCGCCAATCAGCTCAGTGTCAAAGAGCTCTGTGACCAAGATGTTGGCTCTCGTCTGCATGTCACCATCTGTCAAAAGCCACACATCATTTTAGTTAGTTACAACTTATATATATGATGTAATCTAAAAAATGCACATATTTCATTTTTATTAACATGGTGCAGAGATAACTGCACGTGAAAGCCAGCTACATGGCTGCAGCCGCATGTAGGTGAGTGCATCACGCGGCCTGTCTGACCTGGCCCTACAGTGACTTCTGTGGAGTGCTTGTTTATGATCTTCATGCGGTCAGAGAAGCCGTTTTTCCCCACAATGCACTTTGCTGCCTCGGCCATGGGCTTGAACACCTGAGAACAAAAATAAAAAAATAGATAGGTAGTAGCGTCAGATTGATATGCTACAACTGAATAAGAGTGGCACAGGGGAGAAACTTCCATTTGAAGATATAAAGCTTTTAAATGCATTCAAGCACTGCTGTGTAAACTTTATGAAATAGTGCTATATAACACCAAATGTTTTGGTGTTAAAAAATAATCATTGGCTCGGCTAAATATATATTGGGAATGGAGGTTTCAGCAATAAGCAAAGAGGAGCCTGTTGCAAATTCTGGTGTGGTCCTTGGTCACAGGAAGTCATAATCTGTATAGGTTTTAACCTATACTCAAACACTAGCATTTCCTTACAATATAATAGAAATGCTATAATTTCAGTCAACTATAATGGCATATATTATATAGGCATTTTTCTTTAGAAATGTCTTTGGAATGCAACCACTCTAAACAGATAGCCCCCTCTCAGTGACTCAACAACGCCAACCCATCCACAACAACAACAGAACCTTCTTATATAACATAATAATAATAATAATAATAATAATAATTAATCCTCCCATTGAACTATACAAAACTTAATATCTGGCTAATGTCCATCTTACCTCTACAGCGTAGCAGAAGTCGGCCCCCGCTGTGAGGGCCATCATGGAGAGCAGGCCCGTTCCCGTTCCGATGTCCAGAACCGTCGCCTTCTCGCCACGAGCCTTCACCCTGGCCACAGCTGCACGGATACCCGCATAATATTTCTGGTTCTGGAAAAGAGAGAGGGCAAAGCTTTATTAGGTGAACGGCACAGAATAACTGATCAAGCAGAGTGTGTCCTTGTAATGAATTAAGTGGATTATTATTATTAATTGATGTGTCTGGTTGGAGAAGCCCCCCTAATGTCACTATTGTAGACTTAGCAATAAAAAGTAGAGTCCAGAGTCAATGACAGGCCACAAGACATCCAAGCTCCACTTATGAGTGAGTGAGTGAAGGTGTCCAGTTCGGCAAACTCACCCGATCAGTATCATGAAGCATATCAGCATAACTGGACCTGATAGAAGAAATAGATACAAGTTACAATTATTGGTTGTGTCAGTGTATGGCCAAACCTGGCATCAGTGACATACTACGCCAGTCCATTGGCCAAAATAAAACCCAGTTGTATTATTATTATAATAGTAGTATAGTATTTATAATTATGGATCAATGCACATTTATACTGCATCTGAAGCTATGAAGTAAACTGATGGGCCAGATTGTTCTCTGTATACAATAACAATCATAACACGTACGATAATACATGGCAGCTAAATTAAATGTTGCCATGTCAACTAACTAATGTCAACTCAGAAAAAAAAACACACTCTCACACTTAAACACTTACAGTAAGTCATACCTCAGACTGGAGGAGGAAAATACACATACAAACCAGGATTCACTTACAAATTTAAATATCTTTTTTCGTAACAATAATGTGCTAATAATGCAATGTTCCCAATTGCAACCTGCCTTGCTATCTCTTGATGATAGTCGTATTCCTCACTCTCCTCCACCCAATCTAGGGCCCCCGTAGTTGGGTTCGCTCGTCCACAGAATGTCTTCATTACTGCATAGATTCCTAATATATGATCCCCGGGTAACTGTATGACTTTAGTGTATGAAAAACTTATAAGTCCAATGACTACCGTGGTACTGTAGTTGGTTTACAGCAGCATTGCCTACAAGGGGGCAGACATTTTCACCGACAGCGTCACACGTTGTTCTGATCACGTGGTCAATGGAACACGTGACTGAACTGCTACCCTAACATTTCATATTGAAAACATGGGAATCGAAAAACATTCTTTCGTATAGTTTATTTGACACAGTTTATACTGAGAGACAATTCAGGATACTTGTTTCCACCTACTTTTGAGGAAACAGTGACACCAATGACAATTGTAAACTAGAAAATCTAGTTTGTGTACAAAAGCATGCATTTGCATTGTTCTGATGATGTAACGGTTGGTTAAGATATAGCTTTATTAAATATATTATGTAGTTGATTGTATGAGGCATAATTTTCTCAAGAGGGTTCTGTGCTTTCAAATGTTGATTTTACCAAGTGAACAAAATTCACATGTAAGAAATACACTCTTTGTACAATTAAATTCAAACTTCATAAATATTTTCTTAGTGTACTGCAAATATTAAAGCAATACAATTAATAATAATACCAATTGTTTGAAAACATTGCTCTGAGTATCAATAGTTATCTGGCCATCTCCATTGCATTTTTTCAAATGGGAGTTTCAATATAAGGGGTCAACCACATAACCAAAAGTGTATCGAGGCGCCCACATGACTTTAATCTGTAGCATTTAACATGAACAAGATGGCCTTCAAGCACCTTTCATCTATGTCTCTACCTGAACAGACTGCAGTCTGCAGACCTATCCACACGTTGGAGCTGATAGTGGGTATCAAAACTACCCCTAAAACAGTCCAAAGTAGTTGCTGCTAATTTGTGAAAGAAAACCCCCAGCAACGAACAATGTCTAGATCCCTGTAACATAATCCATCTCAAATCCATCTGAAAACCAAAACGGTCCTTACATTTAATTCTAAACCCGAGGCAGACAAAACAAGGGATGAGTGAGGGCCCAGTCAGCAGGTCCTATTGTAGTGCAGCAGTCCAGAGCTCAGGCACACTTGGCGGTGGGCAGACAGAAAGGCATGGGGGAGGCAGGCACCAGGATGTCTGTGAAGATAGGCCGGTAGCCGGCAGGAAGGGGCGGGGCGCTCTGCTCCAGCACATCCAGCACCGCACCCCTCACGTCCCGGGAAACATCACCACGGATGTCCAGCAGCACACACACATGCTCCTCACTGGGGAGGGATAGGAGGACAGACGGTCAGTTTGGCTTTTATGGTGAGCGTAAAAAATATGCTATGGTATGGCATCATAAAGTCAAAGAGTTTCTATTTTGTATTTTTCTTAAGCCAGCTGCGACTCTGCTAGTTTAGTTTACCTTACTTTGCCTATGTCTTATGTGCTGTTGCACATCTTGTATACTGTATAATTATGTATTGACCTCTACCCTAGCTCCTGTTATGTCTTCAACCTTGTAAATCTTTCTGTCTTGCACTTGTCAGCATTTTCTATGGTACTTTACAAATAAAGTGTATTTCTCTATTCTATTGTTTTTATGAAGGAAAGCCAATATGCTGAAAGGAAGTCAGAGGAGAATCAGGAGGTATGACCTGATGTCAGGGTACTTGGTCACGACCCCGGACACCTCCAGACTCAACATGCATGGGTCCTTGAGCCGGATGAAGTCGGCCAGGACAGGCAGCAAGGCCAGCGGGTTCACCTCAGGTACCGATCCTTCACCCTCCTAGGGACGTCACGCACAAACATCACAATCACGTTGGTATCATGCTCATAACAACCTATGCACAAAGGCTTATAGAAGAAATACCTCCATACTGAATCAGTTTCAAACTAAATCCCAATACATTTAACATTTTAAAAGTGCAGTATTAATCTTCTAGACCATTTCTGATGTATCTAAACAATTGGATGAACAAATTACTAGGATGTTGTTGTTTTTATTTAAAGGTCCCATGACATGCCACCAGGTGTGAGTGTGGTTAGCCATTACAAGCTGTTTTGTGGGCACACAAGTGGGCACACAAGTGGGCATGTCCACCTAGATGTACGCTGTATAGATCAGTCTACCAGCCTACCCAGTGGACTGTAGCAAACGTTGCTCATCTATCCGTCACACATCTAGGTGGACACGCCCACTTGTGATATCAGACGAGGCTGCTTGTAACGGCTAATCACACTCACACCTGGTGGCATGTCGTGGGACCTTTAAATCGTTAAAGAGTTGAAATGGTTGTGCCAAGTATTGTTCCCATCGAGTTTGGACGTTCGGCCCACGGGTGTGCAAACTTGATGTTTTGTATAAAAATATAGTGAGGAGGAGGAGCCAGAATAAGGCCGTTTCCCCACCAGGCCAGTGAAGAGTTCTCTGAGCTGCAGGTCGTCCTGGGCAATGCGCTGGGCCAGCTGCAGCCTCTCCCCAGCGCTGCGGCACGCCATCCTCTTGTGCATGAGGGCCCGCACATACTCCACCACCAGCATCCACTGGGCCTCCTCCTGCAGACGCTGTGGGAGAGGCGGGGGGGGAGGCCGCCGTTAACGGACAGGTACACTCACACTGCATTTTATATTGGCCTTTATCAATTAAAATTTGATGTATGGGTGTATGTATGTATGTAATGGATGTATGTGTTTGTACGTACGTATGTATGCATTTACATTCGCTACATTTACTATTTGTATTTCAAATGATTTGGTAAATATTTAAAAAGGTCAGGTGTACAAAATGTAATTTTAACTTCAAGTTCCCCTCCAATGGTCATACCAGATCAAATATGTATTTTTATACATCTTTTTTTTTATTGTTTTATATACAATCCCTGTGATATCCCTGTTATAGCGTAGCAACACAACAACATCTTTGGTCAGTCAGTACAGAAGCTGACGGTGGCTGCCCTGACCTGTTGGCAGGGCGGGCGCACGCGGACGTACAGCTCCAGGTGTCTCTCCAGGACCCGGCACACCATGGGGGTGGAGGGGTTCCCCTGGGCCAGCCAGGGGCGGCTCAGCAGCCCCTGCAGCACGGGCTGCAGCTCCAGCAGCAGCTGGTCCATGGCCAGGCGACAGGCCCGCCTCACGGCGCGGTCCAGGGCAGCCATGGGGTTGGGCGGGGTGCGGGAGTACAGGCACGCAGAGGGGGACGACTGCTGCCGCTGCAGGCCCTCTGTGGAAGCCCTGTAGCCAGGGGTCCAGGGGTAATAGGGGGTTGATTATCTACACTGTCACACTTTCCTACTGCAGCTATTTACGCCACGCAAAAATATGGGAACTAGTAAATGAAGAACTAGAAATCAAATAGAAAACCTCAGATGATGACTGTCATCTGTGAATTATGTCGCTACCACTGTAGCTAAAATTTCAGCCACTAGAGGTTGCTAATGGGAAAATCTACATAGTAACGGCTTGAATAATTATCCTTTAATATTTAAACACACGCTTTTATCCAAAGCGTCTTACAGGGATATTTTTCATCATTATGCAGGCGTTGCTCATCAAGGCTTCCTACAGGTAGACTGGGGTCCAAATGCAGAACCGGGAGCTGGGAGTGAAACAACCCTAACCACAAGGACTTTTGTAATCAATAACAACAAGATGGCTGGCATCCAAGAAAGGGGCACAATAATACTGCACCCAAACACTAAACAATAAACAATACACATGAATAAACATTTACACTGAATCTGTTATAGTGTTATGAGGGATTCCATAAATTTGTTCATTGCAGCTTTTAATATAGTTTGGACATGTGCTCACTAGAAAACCGATAAACACATACTTAATGTATAGAATCTTAAAACCTATTAGAGTTTCTCAAAGGTTCTCCTGTATGAGCTCATCCAGTCATGTTCCAAAAGTGTAAATGAAACTAAATGTTGCTGCACTACCCTGTGGCTGTAACCGTCTTGCTCATCGAATATCCCCTTTCAGGACTAGGGTACAGAAGAGCATAGGAAGTAGCCAGATGATTCATTGATAGTATGGAAAAAAAAAGCTTTTATATCTGATGACTTAATAACAGCAACACTGATTATTATCCGAATTAATCCAAATTAATCAATTAATTGCTCCACTCCTTGACTACAACAGCAGCCTGTGTACAAGCATCAATCTAACTAAATATCTAACTAAATAAAACAGAGATGAAGTGACAGCCTGTCCCCATATCTGGGTCTTACTTGAGAACGATGCAGTTGCTGATAGAAGCCAGGAGGTAATGGAGGTACAGCTTGTTCTGGCTGTTGTTCTGATCCTTGCGATGCTCTTTACCAAACTCAACCAGCGCCTCCCGAAACCTGGAGGCCAGTAAAACAGAGAGAGAGAGAAGGAGGAGGAGTAGAGGGACAAATAAAAGGCTTGTTTAAATTGATTGATAACAGTGTTAAAAGAAAGAAAAATTCCTTGTTTGTAGACCCATGGGATTATTATATAGGTAACGCTTGATGACTGACACAGCATATAAAGATACTAAAACACACTCATACACACACACACTTGTTAGCAGTTTCTCCATCAAACACACACAGAAATACACACACACACACTCAGATACACACTTGTTTAGCAGGTTCTCCATCTCGTAGAGTCCCATCTGTATCGTCTGATCTCGCAAGGATTCTCCTATCATCAGGGCAACACGCACGTTTTCCTCCAACATCTGCCAAACCCCAACAGCAGGACAAACACACACACACACACCAGGGATTCAATTAGACCTCTACCTTCTTGTATTTATGTGTGCGGGAACATATTTGCGAGTTTCCTACCTGTGTGATGATGGTGGGCAGGCAGGTGTGGTAGAAGCCTTCATGGTCCGTGTCAGGTTCCTGGTCCCTCTGCCAGTCTGTCAACTCCACCTCCAGGGCTTTATGCATCCATTCTGACACACGCTTCTGCACAGACACACACACGCACAGACACACACAAGCATAAACACAAACACACACGCATGCACGCGCAAGCACGCACGTACACACCACAAGACAGATAGGGGTTAGAGCCAGACCAGGGTGAGAAGAGGCGACTGTAATACCACTACTTGTGGTCTAACACACCCGGACACTCTGAACGTATTTCTTCTGCAGCTTCTCCAGGCTCTCCAGGGAGATAAGGGGCCCCAGCTCCTGTCTCTTCATCTCAGCCACCAGCTCCGCCTCTCCCATCATGTCTGGGCTGCAATGGGGGAAAAAAACACTCATCTGTCAGAGTTAAGGGCTCTTTATGGTCCCACGTTCACGCATCGCAAGGACCACGCAGACGCTTCAACGTAGTCGTGAACGTTTATGGTCCTAGTGAGGGTTTTAGTGAGCGGACCAATCACAGCCCTTGCGGCTGCGTCGCCTCAACGGAAGGTTACAATTTTTGGGAGGCCCTTGCGGTGGACGCAAGGAGGGTCCGCAAGGACGTAAGCGTTGCGTTGCGTGAACGTGGGACCATAAAGACCCCTTTACATTGCAAGAAAGTGAAGAAGATTCTGAGTCATTTCAGGGGAAATGGCGAAGAGCTGTAATGATTTAGTTTCTGTGGTTATATGTTAAAAAAAAGTATGTAAATAGTAGGATTCCCAAGCAATATTGTCTCATAAAAAACGTTAACTTAAGTTAGACGCAATTAAGTAAAGTGAATTGTTGCTTACTTGCCTGTCTGGACAAAATAACAGACAATCTACGAATTAAGGATGATTTTAAACAATTTATAAATAACACATGATTGACCGAAGAGTAAAAAGATCACCTGTTGTAGATGTGTATCACCCAGTTGAGCACAGCAAAGATTTCCCCACTTTCCAGCTCCCAGCTGCTAACCTAGAACAGAAACATCTGTTTTGCTATTTATAAAGTGAGCTCATTGACTTCATGTCTAAGAAAAGATAATAATGAGCCTTAAACACCCATTATGATGAGTGCTACAAGGTGGACAACCAAACACAAAATGCACTGAACTACTGAATAATCAGATTTGTGATCTTTTGAACTGTGATTGTTAGCCTGATGCCCTTCTGATAGCATACAGTAGGATAGAAATATGTTATAGTATATATTATAATATTCTCCACACTTCAGTCTCACACATCCCTATTTTTTGCAAGAGAAAACTTCTTAAACCAGAGATACTGTGTTACATTTGACTAAAAACATAGACGTAATATATATCACATAAATAATAATAATTAATAAGAGAATGATTAAAAAAAACATAAAAAATGCAATCAGAATATTGCCAACACTTCATTCTCACACGCGTATTAAAAAAAGAAAAAGTAAACCCAGTGTTGAAACATTCTCATGGAGGCCCTCACCAGTGCCAGGTGGGTCTGCAGGCACTGGTGGCTGGCCCTCAGGTAGGCTCCGGTCAGGCGGTAGTGCTCCGGTACACACTGCTCCAGCAGGTGCCTCACCGTGGCCAGGTCGGCCGTGATGGCGTGCTGCAGGGCAGACAGGTGTCCCGCCAGGCCCGGCCCGCGGGTGTGCATGTAGGACACGCTGCGGAACCGCGAGGACACCGCCTCCTCCAGTACCTGTTGCACAGAGACAGGACCCCATGGGTTGAACGGTTCTGATGGGTTGGTCACGATTCGGTACATACCTCGGTTTTTATGTCACGGTTCTGTATGTTTTTTGGTACAGCAGTTTTTATTATTTTATTTTTATTAAACAATTTGATTTTGATTAGATATATTAAATTGTATCAAACAAATGCCTTACACAAATTAAAATACATCAAATACATTTGAGGATAAAAACACAATAAAGTCCAGGACTTATTTCCATTGTGGTCCTCAGCACAAAACATCAGGACAAGACAAGACAAGACACTCACAGAGTGTGTGATAATCAATAAAAACAAATCTTATTATTATTATTTTTTTTCAGTACGTACTGAAATGAAACGTGCATTGAACCGTTAGACCCGTACCGAAAAATGTTGGTACGAATACGAGTATCGTTACACCCCTAGTATCAATATTTCCCTGGCAGCCTCCCATTTGCTTCTCTTCTGTTTTTTTTATCATATTTTTTATTATAGCCATTTTAAATATACAGAAATGTGATACAAGTATATGTATATGTTGTACATTTAATAACCCTGTAAAGCGTACTAGCATTAAATACACTGGTATAATAACACTCTTTGGTAATAAACAAACCATAACATCAACATGAACCTGAAAATCAGACTATGAGGCTGTATGCATGTTGAAAACAACACTTCACTAGCAGCAAGGTTACGGACCTGGAAGAAACGCTCCCTCCAGCAGCGAGGTCTCCCAGGGGGCAGGGGTCGGACCCCAGCTCCTCCTCCTCCCCTCTCCTCCAGCAGAGCGCGGTCCACAGCCTCCTCACGCTCAACGATGCGCACTGCGGATACAAAGGGCGTGGGGTTCTGGCGGGCCAGGGCCAGGCTGCTGCTCACGACAGCCCATATCTCCTTACCTGCAGTGGACGGCAGGGGACACAACTACTGGGCTGCTGTCTGAGAGGACCAGGAGCAACAGTACACACACCCTGCTACAGTAAAGGTGGGACTCTTAATAACTGAACAGTGGCCATGGACAGAAAACGAAGTGGATAGAGAGCAATTCTAGTTGGGTTATGAGTTTTTAATACTTTAAAACTCAAGCCAGAAAGACATGAATTAAAGGTTCTATACGGTTTAAGGCTCTAATATCTGTATTTACTTTTTGGTTATTTAGTAACCGTTTCTATCCAACCCAACTCTTACAGTGACTTACAGCTGTGGACATTGGGAATCAAACCCAGGATCTTTCCGCTGGGAGTCACATTAAGGGCCTAAATACTGGGCCCACAAATGTCCACACCAACGAAAACAATCTTTTTTAAGTCACTATACTCTCCGGCTCCCCTAACACTGTTACCACCCAGGAACTAGTAACAGCCCACCCAACTCTAAACCCAACGCTAAAACATAAAAACCTCTAGAGGTTCTGAGCTTGCAACAGTGTCCATTGCAAGTAAGTCTCTTATATATAATGGTAAATAATGTTACGTTTCAATATATTACAACCTATACTGGACAACACTTAACTCACTGAAAAACTTTAGACGCGCAGTATATACAATACTGTTGATAATGTCTACCTCGACTTGTCTACCCTGTAATGATGAGATTCACAAAAAAAATAAAGATATATTTATCATTGTAAATATTTTCCCTCTCTCTTTCCTACCACCGTCCTGTATACTTTCTGCTGTGAAGCCCACACTTCCAGTGCGGGGATGAATAGAGTAAGCTACTGTCTCCTGCTGCATCCTCCTACCCAGGGCCTCGACCAGCCGGCCCACCCCAGAGAAGTAGTGCAGCACCAGCTGCTGGTCCTCGCGGCTCAGGGCCGCGCCGCTCAGCTGCCACAGGATGTCGTCCTGCCAGCACTCCAGCTCCGTCAGCCGGGCGTGGGCCTCCAGCAGCCGCCGCGACTCCACCAGACGCTCTGTCTCCGCCACCATGCTGCGCACTGGCAGGGGGGAGAGAGAGAGAGAGAGAGAGAGAGAGAGAGAGAGAGAGAGAGAGAGAGAGAGAGAGAGAGAGAGAGAGAGAGAGAGGAGAGAGACATCACTTCGCTAGTAGATGCTTTCTAACATCATCATAACATCATCCAGTGATGATTGGGAACATGAGATCACCTCATCTATAATGCATCCCTGGATTGAACTTTTACAAGATTTATTTAACCTTTTTCCGGGATGAAGTAAAGTAATATCTATGGAGATATCAAAATGTTATCAATTCTAATAAGAATCCAATGCAGCGGGTTCAGTACAACACATGTATCGTGTTTTCTGTATCCACCCTTTGAGTTTATTGTCCGTCCAGAGCTCTTTAAGGCCGACCACACACCGGCCAACAGCAGCGAGAAGGACCTCCTGACAGAGTACTGCTTCACCTCATGGACACCGGCGCCTCACGGAGCTCCACTCACCGGAGTAGAGCCGCGGCAGGTTGCTGACGGTGGCCAGCAGCTGGTAGTGGCTGCAGGACAGCTCCCTCATGGTCTCCATGGAGCTGACGACCTCGGCGTTGTGGTTGGACTCGGAGACGGCCCTCTGCAGGGAGCGGGACGCGTCGCCCAGTTCCACCCGGGACTCCTGCAGCTGCCTCAGACCCCAGCCCACCCCCTCCAGGTAGGACTGCACCACCGACTGGAGGGGAGGGGGATCGCAAACACAAACGCAAACCTTCACACTAGGATGGACCTTTGCTTTGGTCTGAAGTGGGATGATGGAGGGCAGAGAAGCCCCTTCAGATAATAACCAGTGCAGATTTAGATTTAATTTAATCTCATAAAACATATATGCGTACATGTAGGGGAACTGGCAACCCAAATAATGCAACTACAAATCTGTGGTTCTGGGTGACTGTTTAAACGTGACATATTATACCACCAGGTGTGAGTGTGATTAGTCATTACAAGCCGTTTTGGAAATCTGCCCCTGCTTACATCACAAGTGGGCCTGTCCACCTTGATGTGTGTTGAATAGATCAGTCTACCAGCCTACTCAGTGGACCGTAGCAAACGTTGCTCATCTATCCGTCATACATCATACATCTAGGTGGACACACCCACTTGTGATGTCAGAAGAGGCAGATTTTCAAAACGGCTTGTCACGGCTAATCACACTCGGACCTGGTGGTATAATACGTCACCTTTAATCCAATTGTAACAAATGTTTGTGTGCCTATTTAGGTGTTGGTGTGTTTGATGGCAGAAAGGCCCCACCTTGAGTCTGGTGTGTATGGAGGAGGTCCTCTGGCTCTCTCTCTTCCTATACTGGCCCAGTCTCTCCAGGTGCTCGGGCCGAGAGAAAACCCCTGACGCCCACTTCAGGGCCGCTCCTCGCGCCAGGAGCTCGGCTCGGGCCACCTCTGGCCACACCTCGGTACGGAGAACAGGGTCTGCCAAGCAGACAGACTCATGGGTTAGTCCAGTAGGCTTGTAGGGGAAAAGAAAATTCGAGATCTACAAGAACTATACATCAAAGCCATCACACGTATCACTCCTGCAATATCACAGGACATTACTCCCCCACTCCACCACTACTTCTCACTCCTACCCTCTGGTAGGAGCTATAGAAGCATAAGATGCAAAAAAATCCCCTCAGCCATCTCATTACTCAACAAAGCAAAACCCCACAGATAATGTGTGTAACAATGTATGTAGCAAATGTATGTATCCCCCTGTACCCCAACCCCAATGTATGTCTGTTGTCATCTATGTCAAATGTATAAGTGTCTTTTATGTATGTTCTTCATGTGCCTATGACGAGAAATGAAGCTGAGAAATAACGGAAGGAAACTGTGAAGAAGAATTTCCTTAAGGGGACAACTAATAAACTAAAAATAATTCCCACTCACAAAATGCAGACTTACCCACTTGCAACTCAGCATTGCAATTAGAAGTGATATTCTTGTCCACCTTCCTGTTGGTTACCATATTTCATTTGATATCGATATAAGCAATTCAAAAAGCGTATTTGTTTTACAAAATTTTGTCTATTTTATTTTCAAATGTTGATTATTATGTTGTGTTGTGTTGAAGTTATTTTCATGTACCTGCTAGAAAACCAGTTTAGGAGCCAGCTTGTAGAAAGCTATAGCTTTCTATAGGTTTCTACTGTCAACAGGCTATATTGCCTGTTGACATCCCATCAGGCGAGAATATCACATTTAGGAATTTACGTTATTGATCCACTCATGCCATAGATGGGTCACACCACTAGACATGTGGCTTGTCATTTGACCAACAGCCTGATTTTGTGTCTATTTGAATCTAAATTAGTCTGAAATGAAGAAGGGGCTGGTGACGCTGATGACTCTGCTGACTGAGTAACGTGCTATGCTTGTAAATCAGATTATGACTGTACAATCCCCTGGGTAGATGCTTGCTTTTCATGTTAATTTCCCATAACGTTTCAGAGAACTATATTATTTGCCGTTGTTGGGTCAGATTGTGTTGAGTAACGTGACCAGTATTCTGATATGAAAAACTGGGATGTTTCGCAGTCCATATAATTAGCAAAAGATCAGATTTCTGAAATGAGACCTATCATATTGACATTCTTCCTCATCATAACTTGATACATTTAGTACTGTAGTAAAATATTGGGCAGTACATCTCTTATAATTAACTATGTGTTTTAACTAAGCTTTGGTCAAACCGGGACATTACTGGGGACAAGCTACCAGAAACGTGGACTGTCACCGGAAAACAGGGACGTCTGGTCACCCTGAGTAACCGATGTCAATCATGTAAAGCTGACACACAAAACTGAGCAACCATTCATACAAATCATGTATACACAAAGATAAGGGGACACAAAACGTCAAATAACATTAGGTCCCCACTTGTATGGCGTGCTCAATGTGTGTGTTAACAACTTGTCAGAATGAGATAAACAAGGCCGCCTATGTATCTGAAATGAGTCATGGTGCAACCCTGTTATCTGCTGCTGAGATCTAATCCGGGGAATGTCCTCATCAGTAAATCTGTTGTCTCCAACAACAAAATGACAGGAGCAGCACCTCAGGGTCAGGAGTCATAAGACCTGATCCATTGCAGAATAGCAGCATCACAGCCAAAATAAAGGCACAGAAACTATTCGACAATAGAGAGGATGTTGGCAAAGCTATCTTAGCACAACAAGCGTCTGCCGACTGACCAGAGAAAGCTTCATCAGTGGCAATATCACCACTCTGCTCACAGCAGGCAACGTGTTCGTTTGATAAGAGAAAGACTTAAAACATGCCAAACAGTCTAGGAAGACATAAGACACATATAGCACAAGTTAGTACTATACATATAAAAACTCAGTTAGTCATGGGAAAGCACTGTTCAGTCAAATACAACTGTACATTCCAGTAGGGTGTCGGTCATTCATACATGTTGTCATTGTGTGTTTGTGTGTGTGCGTGGGTGTGCGTGTGTGTGCATGTGTGCGTGCCTGCGTGTGTGTGTGCGTGTGTGTGTGTCCATTACCTTCTGGTTTGTCACCACCATTCTGCTCCCCTCCAGACATTTAAGTTGGTTGTGTTCAGCTGCCAGCTCTCCCTTCTTGTGCACCAAGCCCCTGAATGTTTCCCGGAGTGCCAGCACTGAGCGCTGCCAGCGGCACACAACAATACAATACCGGGCGTGCGAGGCAGAGGAAACAGGGACACAGACCAGGAGAGAGAGGGCTGGTCGAGAGAGGGTGCATATTAATTTGACTCGCCCCCTCTCCCTCGCTCTATTGCTCTCACACACACACGCACACGCACACACACACACACACACACACACACACACACACACACACACACACACACACACACACACACCCTCCCTCCCTCTCTCTCTCTCTCTCTCTCTCAGACACATCCTCCACTTAGAGGCCGACAGGAAAAGGGCGGTGGGGCTGCCGCGAGGGGGAGGGAGAGAGATAGAAAGAATGAGAGAGTGGTAGAGAGTCAGTTAGGGACAAGAATATGTCCAGAGAGAATAGGTGAGAGAAGAGACAGATCAGCTGAATAATCCAACTGATGATCCAACTGTCAACGAGGAGACAGAAAGACGTTTGAATTGTATGGTTGACATTGTATTACTACATGGACATTGTACATTACATTAGTACACATGGCCTGACCTATTTCTAGTTACATATGGGTTTTACTGTCAATGTTTTTGTCATAATTTATCAGCAGTTTATTCTCCGGGTTCATGCCATTTAAGCAAGAGGAGAGATGGTGAAAGAGAGAGAAACAGAGGAAGAGCCAGACAGCATGAGTGAGTAGAACAGTAAGTGGACTTAGTGTCAATCACAGAGATCCCTAGAACCCATGGGGCCTCCTCTGAGTCCTAAGGTAAAACCAATTAGGCTGAAAGTCACAGGATGAGAACCCATACATAATACATAAGCCATTATGACCAACCATAAAACAGGCTCACGGAAGAGTAAAATGAGGACTAACCCTATGTGTCACTGAATCCTCTTTGTCGCCCAAGTAAAATAGTAACGGAAAACATACAAATCAGACTACCGATAATATTGGCTTATAATTTCTGATAAGCTATGTTCTGTAGAGGTCATTGGTAACCATGATATTGGCCCAAACAATCTCCCAAAACAATGTCAGTGAACCTTACCAGACTGTTTGTGCTGAACAATGCCTTGTTTCACTATTCCTTCGGTTGCAACATCAGCATGCGTGGCTGAGGGCTGGGGGATCCTGTGCAGCTGTTCTGAGGGTGCTGGTGGAGTTGCTACACAGGCTGCACTTCCACCTTTGGAGGCTGTTTGTTTATTTAACAGAACCCCCCCCTTCTATAACTGTCTTGTGTAGGGATTGTGTTTGTTTACATCCCAAAGACGTCTTCAAAACATGCTGCAGTGTTAGTATCCATAGTCTGACAACTTTATGAATAATATTTTAAACTTGTTTTGTATTGCAATTGCATTGTCTGAAGATTGAGTCAAGTTATATAACATTTACAAAATATGATATAATAAACTTGGTTTACATCAAACAGGTATTTTTTTTATTACCCACAAAGGATGTGTTTCAAGGCCGTTATTGTTTCTGTGAGGCCATCTTATCAGTGCTACCTTTTGTCCATGGCTTCCACAAGAGCCATGTAAGGTAATGTAAGGGGTGGAGGGTTGGGATCAGACCAACGGACGTTGTGTTGAATCTGCTCCAGGCCACGGACCTGCCACCTGGGTGATGGCGGGAGACAGGGACCCGGTCTCCCAGTCTTGTCATATCCTCGGGTGTGTAAGGAACCAGTTTATCCTCCAACCGTGACTATTGAGTGGACCTTACCCTTCACTTAACCCCCCACCCACACACACACACACACCATTGTTGTCATCACCTGGCACTCTATCATAGCGCCACCTCCACCCAGAGGAGCTATGAGAGGTACAGGAAGTCTAATTCCAGACCACTTCCTGTATGACATTCCTGACCTAAGCTGCTTTCCTGGAGGACTCTTCCACACCGAGTGTGTTCTGGTATCCATGAGAGCCTCAAGACAGACAAGACAGACACACATGCTCACTGGAAATGATTGGCACTTCCAAAAGGAGTGAAATCTTTACCAAGTGATTACCAAATGATTGTCATAATACATCCCAGCCATTGGAACAACAGAACAACATCTTTAAGTTCAGCATTTCACATTTCACCGATAGAAGGAAGGGTGCGTTACAGTTTGACAGTCATTTTCAAATTTATTTAATGTGAAGAGATGGAAAAATTTGACCTCATTGAAGGCGTTTCCAAGGAACTGTAATCCTTTCAGACTGTGTCCAGTCAATAAGCTTGAATAATCATGAGGGCATGAGGGACTCAACCAAGAACATGACAACTTCCCAGGCTTCTAATCCAGCCTTTGGGAGGCGTGGTCATTAAAGTCCTCAACACTACTCTCTCTTGGTTGAGCAAGTTCAGAGATTGCTTTGTGATGCCAATATCCCACAATAAAATCTGCAGAAAGACGGGCGGCTCTTTTTGTGCTTTTTCGTTTTTTTTTTTTATTGGTACATAGAATGGAGGAAAGATTAATGGATCATACACACAGAGTGACAGAATAGTGACATAGAAAAGAGTGACAGAAAAATAAGGATT
This sequence comes from Micromesistius poutassou, assembly GCF_964030765.1. Lineage (NCBI taxonomy): Eukaryota > Metazoa > Chordata > Actinopteri > Gadiformes > Gadidae > Micromesistius > Micromesistius poutassou. The sequence goes on along the minus strand of NC_140283.1, from coordinate 7,640,971 downwards.
CAGAGGAAAAAGTGCAGAAAATGAAATTGGATAGTACAAGAGATTACATACAGTGCAACACATTGTCCCTTCAGCACCCCAAATCCGTCTCCGCATTCATTTTTTCCAAACCAAAACCTGACTCTACTGTATAAGGATGGGCAGACCATTGTGCAACACAAACCCTACGATTTTAACTAATCTTTAGCATTTGAATCCATATGAACCCAAAATAATTCTACCACTTCTTCATTTTTTTATGATACTCTCCCAATCTCTCCTTGGCTTGTAAGCCTTCCAATACTCTCCCGTGTCATGCCACCAGACACACTGAGCTGAGTCAGGGCACATTCATTCATCTGGCCCACCCAAAACAGCACTCGGTCCAACACTAGCATGTGTTACCCATGCCTTTATCATACATTCATTATATATTCTTCTAGACTTGTATTAGTGTCAAGAACTGTAGCAGTGTTCTATAGTTACATTTACAATTAGTACTTTTTTTCATGTTGTTTCCAGTTATAGTCAAACAAAAATATGCACATCTGAAAACGTGTATTATACTTCAAATATATGAGCCCATATCAGAAAGCTTCATCTCAAAATGGAAATTGACCAATAATAGTTGATCAATAATAGCAGGAGAGATTATTGCTAATAACTGATTCTCTCCCCCGCCCCAAAAAGAACACCACCACCAATGGATACCATACCAAAAGAAAAATGTACAATTGGCAAATGGAAATCAAATGGTAATAATTAGATCCCTTCGGCCTCAACTCAAAACATACGAGACCAACACATACCTTTCTCAAATAATTCTGACATGAACAAGAATACACAAGATTAGAGCTAATCTACTTTGATTTTAGCAGCGAGTTTAGCAGTGAAGAAGAGGTCTTAATCTCTTTTCTATTGCTAACGGCTGTCGCAGGACACTTCTCCTGCTCACCCCTCACCACCTATGGCTCCAACAGACTGATGAATGATTGTTGTGCTGTCGGCCAGGCGGGGCCCCCTCAGGGCAGGGCTAGAGCAGGCTCTCCCTCAGGGCAGGGCTAGAGCAGGCTCTCCCTCAGGCTGCTGCTGCTGGTCGAGGCCTCCGGGGGCTGGCTGGGGGCCAGTGTGGGGGTCCACGTGTGCTGGTCCAGCAGCACCTGGTTGAGTTTGTCCATCCAGTCGCAGCGCTCCTGCTTGGTGTCTGAGGAGAACCAGCGCCTGGTGGGCAGAGACAGAGACGCTGGTACGTCAGGGGGAATACAGCCACAGTCGTAGGGCTGTGCGATTAATCACAAAATCACGATTTGAATAATCAGGATTTCAATATTTACCAAAATAATCGTGATTATGATTTTTTTCCATAATCGGGCAGCCCTACAGTGGTCCACTTTGAACCTGTGGCGGGGTCCCGTGGTTCATATACATTATATATGAAAGGTAAGATGCGGAGAGGAAAGCCTTGAAATTGTACTCCGTATTTGTTTAGGTGCAAGTCTTTAAAATTCCGGCTACATGGTGAAACGTGATGAGGTTTCCGACATTTTTCCTGCTGTATAAATAATGCGGTAACACGTGTTAAATAGGGCAATCTTGACGTTTTATATTTAATGGCTTATTTAATGCCATTGATCAAATATTTGAGCCAACCAAAAAAAAAAACTGCATCATTGCAAATCAACGTCCCCTCCAATATATAAAAAGAGAAGTTATCCTTAAAAGTTGACCCCAGTGTTATGATTTATTGATGCATCTAACCTCTGCCCACATTCAGCTCGAGTGTTGCAGACCTTTTGAAAAAGGAAACCCCCTCCTTTTCCCATTAGCTGAAACCGTAATATTTAATGTTACGGGCAGAGTGCTTGCGGTGTGATCTGGTTCATTTAACATTTCCCCAGACACTTTAATCCAGACAGCTTGCAGTGAATCCATGTTAAACATGTATTTAGGAGTGGTGTTTAGGCATCTTGCTTAGATCTGGATTATTTAACCATTGTAACCGGCTCTCCTGGCTTAATTTAACCTGAAATTTATGTTGATTTTTGTTGTACTAATTTGGCTGATGGGCATTTAGTGTGGGAGCGCTCTTGCCACAACTGTAAACAAGAGCACTTTGAAATGTTTCATCAATGCGCATTATGTCAATACAGAAAAAAAGATATGTAACTTACTTTGCTACAGTCTCCTTGATGTCGTTCCTCAGCTGTGTGTGGTGGTTGCTGACCAGCTCAAAGGTGAAAGGTCGAGCACAGGAGTCCCTCTTCACAGGCTTCACACACTGGCTGGGTGAACTGGCCAGAGAGATGGAGCCCTCTGCTGCCTGCATACAACCAAATAGGACACAAGAAGAGACGGGTGACGATGAGTCGCGTATTCCCAGCCTGAGGCCAACTGGAAGGCGTGGGCTCCAACCCATGCATTGAGCTTGAACTGATTTGTTATCTATCCGTGTTGTGGGAATAAATAACAATCACATCAAGATGGTTGAAAGGGAAAATACTAAAACAAAAATACTGCTACTTTTCCTCTCCTCCTCATAAAATAAGTATAACGGAAAATAATAAATGCTTTTATCCATAGTACCTTGGCCTCCTTGTCATTGGGGTGGTTCCAGTAAAACATGTGGGAGCCCTCCAGTGTGAAGAAGCGCCGGTGCCACGCCCCAAATCCATTCACCACCTCAAACATGGTCTGGGAAACGCCCAAGGAGTAAAATTAATATCAACCATTTCACTCGTCATGAAACAGGCAAAGCCTTCATAACAGCAGAAAGCAGCCCCTTACCAGGAACCCTTGGTGCTGTACACTGGAGTGACCCTCGCTGTCCAGGCGCAGGTAGATGTTGCCCTCCAGAGGAGACAGGAAGGGCACCTGGGAACAGAGCAGAGTGATGGGCCACGCCAGGTGTAAAATGAATAAGAAGAAAACAATTGAGCTATCAAGATATTGGCCAGCTGGATTACGTGTATACCTTGAAGCATTTGTGCAGCACTGCACATTTCCAACTAATTGAGTCATGTTATTGAACAGCCTCTTCTCATACCAACTTAACAATATAACATTTATGCTACTGTAAGCCTTATTACAGACACCCATCAGAATGTGCATTTTGTGTTTGAAGTACTCAAACATCAAAAATGTGCATTCCTTACAAGTACATTATACTAATTTAAGTATATATTCTTTAAGGTCCTGACATTGCTGTTGGGATCTCTCATAAAAAAATATTTTAGGGACATTTTAGGGACTGGATTTATGATTGTATAAATATCTAATGATTGATGTTAATGCAATGGGAAAAGGAAAACACACACACACACAACTGGGCGATCATTCAACTGGATTTCTAGAACGGGTCGGTCTCTAGAGGGAAAGAGAAACATGATGTGATGGGTGAGGGGAGGTGAGAGGGACAGAGGGTTTGAACATGCAGAAAACCTTTTCCTGAAACTCATCTCCCAGGAGCCTCCTGATTTTCCCATCAAATTTCATCTGAGTGGAGAAAGGGGAGGGGGGAGGGAGACATGGGGAGGAAGAGACATATTATATCACCAGTGACACCCAGTTAAGTGCTGAAAAAAAGATGACTCAGAAAAGTGGGAGTGAGGTACTGTACTCTGGCTCTGCTGCCAAGCGACGTCAACGTGGCCCGATCTCTGTGCATAGTGCAAACCCTTCACCATAGTGTTGTATACTCATGCAAGTGCCCATGGAAATATTACTTAACACTGGCCATCTGTGCTCAATCTCACTGTGAAACGTCATTCATAACAAAGGTACAGGGACAAAAACAGCCACCATGCCATTGTTTCTAAAGGCATATGGGGTATGAAGTCTATTATAACCAAACAAGTTCAGATAGGGTCCTTCTCACCTTGAAAATAGTTTCAAAGCATTCTGATTTCAACAGAAACATGTCCAGAGAATATTGCTTTAGCATCTTTCTATCATTAAATGTAATCCAGGCAATACAATTATTATTTATCTGCACAGTCAAGATTTAAACCTGTCAAAGACCCAATAACAAGAGTTCACAATAACAAAATGAACATGTAATGAACACAAAAAAGGGAACTCTACCACAAATCAACATGTGTATCTTGAGGCTAGATATAAGAAAATGTCAATGTATTCTTTTAGAAACAGTGATGCATTGGCATCTGACCATCACCGACTGTATCCAAAAGTATGGATAAATATACAAAAATGTAAATCCATCTGAATGCATGACCATCCTTTGAGCATCAGTTGTGATGCATCAAGAAGAGCAACGTACCTTATCCAGAGGGAACTTGGTCTGTCCCAGTGAGGACAGAGTAATCTTATGGGAGCCCACCAGACAGAAGTTACTGGAGCGACGCGTGTTCAGGGCAGGCAGTGTGGAAGCTGTACCAGAGACAGCCGATCAGATTAGAAAAGATGCAAACATTATGAAACCTCCAATACAGAAATTACGGACTCTAAATACATACATAGTAAAAAATAAAGAGCAACTTGAAACACATGGTGTTCTTCTGTCCAGTGTTCAGTTTGTGTATGCTACATAAATACATATTTGCTGTGTTTCTGAATAGTTTTACATTCAAAAATAAAATTTCAACAACTGCTACTTATCATACAGGATGACGAGTATTGACAAATTTATCCGGATAAATGCCACGAAAGGAGAGGCAAACCACATACCTGTCAAACTGTTATTGGACCGATGCTAGAGAAGGAAAAGGTCAAAATAAGTATTTAAATGTTTGATACAAGTGTACATACAAGTGTTATTTATACAATTGAACTGTCCCTGAACATTATGAGGGTAAAACTCACAGTGATTGTACTCAAGAGCTTCCTTGGGGTGACCTGTATGTATAAAAGGCAGTGTGTGTAAATCAAATGTTCCTTCACTCAATTCATTTGAAATTACACACACACACACACACACACACACACACACACACACAGTAATAGTATCAGTTACCCGCGGCTTTGTGGAGATGCGCTCCACAGTGCAGGTGCTCCCTGATGTGTGGGACTGGAAATTAGAAGAAGTCCATTACAAATGGAATCAAAACTGAATCAAGTGATGCGTCTCTTTTCAGGGGCTTTTTCACGGTCAATTACATCATTAAAAAAAGAAATAGTACCAGGCTATAGACTTCCACATCAATCTCAAAGTTGGAGCGAATGTCCTTTCTGAAACATGAAATGAATTATAGATCAATATATTATGAACATGAGAGACTTTTATATGCAAATTTTTTACCTCAGAACTCAGCTGAGGGGAAAAAAAGTGAACATTTCAAATAATAAAAGGCCGGAGGCTATATCTTACAAAGTGACAGAGGTGGGGAACGATATCGTGTCTCCGTTTTTGGCGTCCGCAGCTGTGGCCAATGGAGTTGCCACGATGTTGCAGGGGCCGTAGCGAATCAGAATGAAGAAGTAGTGACTTGGGCGACCTTATATAGTGCAACATAAAAACAAAGGCAATCACTGTTAATCAAGTTGAGTTTAATACATTTTATTATATAGTATATGTAAGGGATAATGTAGAAATATGCCCCTTCAGGGTGAACCAAAAGACCTCCGCTTCGCGTCAGTGTCCGGTTCGCCCTGTCAGGGCTTATTTCCCGATAATGACCGGCAACGTTCTATACATTATCACGCTTATTACACGGCTACTTACCAAAATGAAAAAAATAACTTCACACAGTGTGTCTTTTTACAATTTATTTGTTACCAGCATTCGTAGTGTTGATCAGCAGAGAAATAGTCCTCCAAAGACGTTGACGTCGCTTAGCAACAGAATTTGCTGGGGTTGATAAGTTACCGGACTACTTGCGGAGTGATACGAAAGACGTGAATCAGAGGCAAAAAAAATCCACTTTCCTTGACAGCGGTCATTATATGCTTAGCAACAGTCATTATTGAAAAATAATTGACCGCCGGAAATCGGGAAGGCCCAAGTGAACAGAGCATTCCACAGCATTGAGAAGAGCCGTGTAATAAATATATATATAGCCTGCTGAGCCATTGTGAATGCTTAAATAGTAATGATGAGTATGAAAGAATGCTATGCAGTGAAAAGCTTCAGACAAACACCCACACTTACAGTTTAACTGGATGATGGTTTCTGGGTGCCATACCTTTGCGGTTACGAGATGAGCAGACAAACTCCACTTTGAGAGGCAGCTGGACATTGCCGATACTGACAGTGCCTCTGCAGGGCTGCTGGGAGATGTAGTCCCCATCAGCTCCTGCTGGCTCCTCAGAGGCTGAACCCCTCTCATCCCTCAGTCTGGTCACCTCCGCCAGCAGGGCTGCACGCTTCTCACCTGGAACAAATGCGGACATATGATTAATAAAAGTGGCGTTACAAAAATAAATGGCATTTAAAAAGGTGGGGTATGTACTTTAATTTTGTGCAATCTATTTGAACCCAACGTTAAATAATAATGCATAAAGCAACTATATATTTATTTACTAATTCATTCATACTAAACCACTATGCTCAAGTTCACCACTAAAACAGTATGGTCCTTGAACACCGGTTCAACACCTTCCACTCTCCCCCCATAATAAAGCTTGTTTGTATTGTATGAATTTAAGTGCAGGCTGTAACACGATGAGCCCAGCGGCGCAGTACATACAGGAGACCAGCAGGAGCTTCTCTGCCTCAGCCTCTTCCAGTGAGCCCCGGCCGTGGGTCTCATCGGTGCAGCAGCCCAGCGCCTGCAGGGTCTGGGAGATCACCGTCTGCAGCTTCCCCGCCTCGTCGTTGAGGGCCTGGGCCATCGCAGGACCAAAACAAACACACGCAATACTCATATATGACTTTGAACCCATTAGGTAGGACTTTATTATCCTTTCTTACGCCTATAAAACATCAGAGAAGACCAAATAAATTGGATTTGCATTTGGAAGGAAGTGAGTGAGAGCATGATTACTATGTAATATAGTAAGACTTAAAACAGCTTATTGTAGTATTCACCACAATCTTTTCTTTAGTGTTGATAGAGGGTGTAGGGCGGGATTTCTCTGGGGCCCGCCTCTGAACTGCAGGAGTCACACTTTGAATGGCAGGCAGCTTGCTCTGCCTTTGTGTGCGGTAGGCATCAATGCTGTCAATGGAGAGGTACAAGCAAATTCACACCCCTGCCTTCAGTCACAGAAATACTACAGTAACAGGAGACCCATGATACAATTTAAACAATGTTTCCAGCAGAATGAATCATCTTTTTACTTACACTACCCGTCCAAAACAGTTTGTGGAGCGACCAAACTCTATACTGTAAATGTCGGGGATTTTAACGTTAACGGGGATATGTAGAGTGTAACATAGATACATATCAAGTGATAGCGCTGGAATGCTACCTGTATAAGGGAGCAGACTCCGGTGCAGGGGCTGTGGTTGCCTCCTCTTCTGGAGTCAGGAGCAGAGATGGGGGAGTGGACACTGCCAGACGCTGCGTGTTGGAGAGACAAACATGAAGACGTTAATAAAATCTATTCAAATACTATTCAGACCTTCAATTAAATAACTAAATTAAAAGTAAAGTCACACAAATGTTTCTTGGTTGACTTTCAGTTAAGGTTCTGCCTCGGCTCTCGACAACTGGAAGACGACCAACCTGATGCATGAGATAAAGAGCCCCTAGTATCTAAATAGCCTGACTGTTTGATACTTTGCTTGTTGTGATGTGTTTGAGAGATGGATGTGGTACCTACCAGAGGGGTGACCACAGCCTCTACTGACTTGCTGAGGGGAGACAGGATCCCACTGGGAGGGAAGGTCAGCAGCTCGTCCTCACTAGTGTCCGGATCCTTGTTCTCTCCCTCTTCCTCATTGCTCTTCTTCTTGGGCTGCTCCCCCTCCTCTTCCTCACTCCTCTCCTTCTCAGACTCGGTGTCCGTCTTGCTCTTGTCTCCAGTGTAGGTCCCGATGCCACTGTCGCGGTCTTCCGTGTCCTCGTTGTCCCTCCGCTCTTCCTCCATGCGTCCGGCATACTCCAGCACCTCCTCAAACATCTGGTCAATCATCTCCGCTGTGTTGGTCTCATCATGCAAGCTCAGCTCTCCTGTGGATAGACACAAAGCAGTAGCTGCATTACTCAATATACTGGCAATTGGGCACACCAATTCCCTAAAAAGGACCACTAATTCTCATCAAGCTTTGATGTGCTCTCTTCTTTCCTGCCTGTTTCCAAGTACCCACCACAGCCAACCGAAGTGCTCACCCCCCGTGGATTTCTAAGAAAATGTTTACATCTCACCTGAAAAGCTACTCTCGGCTTGGGACTCACGGGAAGTATTAGCCTCCGATAGGAGTGAATCATTGATAAGCTCAGGCTCCATGATAAAGGTGACTTTCTTCTGAATGCTTCTCTCGTCTGTCGGCTGTGCCTCCTCCGTCTGGCTGTCATGTGCTGACCCATCTGGAACACAGGGTCCTCCATCAGGGGGCACTGGCTCCAGTCCTTCCATTTCTTCTACTGGGTCCTTTGATGGTGTCTGAGCTGCTTCAACTGGATCGGAGTGCGGGGGATCACACTGGTTCATTGGAGCCATGTCATCAACTGCTCCAGGATTGTGTGCAGGGTTGTTGTCCGTCATAGCTTGATGGTCACTTGCTCTGCCACACGGCTTCGTCGGCTCCAGACTGCTCGGTTCTGCTGGTCCCTTAAAATCCACATCCGTTTCTTCAAAATTCCCTATGTCCGTTTGAGCCAACGTGTCCACAGTCGACCCTGGATCCTCATTACAGACCCCTCGGTCTCCATGGAAATTTTCAACATTAGAATGCCTGATGGCCTTTTCAGTTTTAAGGGATTCAACTAAAGGGCTGACTTCTGACTCAATGCGTTCATCCTCTATGATGGCTTCCTCTGGTTCCCGAGTTTCAGAACCCCTCGGAACCAATGGAAGGATATGGCCATCATCTCCATCCTGGACGTCAGGCTGTGCACCTTGACGCAGGCTTTTCTCCTGCTCCTCACCTGCAGGGCAGGATTCCCCCTCAGGTTCTCCCCGTTCTTCCAAGGCTTCTACAGTGGCCTGCCGCTCCCCGTGTTCTCCGACCTGAGGGTAGTGCCACAGCCGCTGTTCTTCATCCGTGGAAGGCTCCATCTCCTCTTCGCCATGGGAGGAGCCGCCACGCTCTTCCTTTCCCTCCAACAACAGAGCCTCAGAGGCTCCTGCTTGCATTGTTACAGGTGACTCGGGGGTCTCTGCGCTCGTCTCCTTCCCAGGAGGGGACTCTAAAACACTCTGATCTTCATCAATGAATAGCTCACAGGGGTTCCAATGCTGAACATGAGACCCGAAAACCGCCTCCTCCCTCACAGAACCATCTTCTTCCTTCTCTTTCCTTCTCTTCCTGTCTCTTTGGACTTTAGGGGAGTCTGGCTCCCTACACATTTTCTTCTCTTCAGATTCACTGCAGCTCTCAAGCTCTACATGAGTGGCAGCAGTCAGGGTGTCACATGGTGCCTGTTCACCTGTCGAGTAATAAAATGAACATATCTCTACACTAACAAGCAGTATGTATTTGTATCTATAGACATTTACCAACGAGGGCTGTGATGGTTCCCGTCAAAAACGTGTGTAATACGAAAAAATAATGACGTTTCACTTTAGCACCTTTTGAAGTCAAAGCCTAACCCTAACTATTATTAAGAACGATACTTAATATTAGTGGGACTTAATTATATACACAACCAGTAAAAATGACAACTATCGATAAAGTCAGTGATTGCGACACTGAGTGATCGTTGGTCAGTAGAGAACAAAGTTAGAGACAGGAGTAAAGTTGGTAGAGATTCAGTGAGCGGATTGAGTGAGAGGTTGTTCGACCCAGTGTCGTTTAAGTCTAGGTACATTGGGATTACGCCTTGACAAATGCCATTGCAGCGATAGCATTTAATAATTCAGTGACAGACGTGCATTACTTATAGCCTACTAGCGGGAGGACTTCAAACATGTTGAGCCGTTTATGGCTAACATATGTATAACATATGGATAACAATGTAACTCTGGCAAGGGCAAGGGGAGAGAAGCCGGCAGGGGCTCAACCTAAACAACAACGAACTAGATCTGTCTACAGTCTTCAGTCAACATTGTTCAACTAACTCAGATCACTATCAAGAAGTCACTTAAGGCTTGGAGAGGTTTATAGCGTTTACAACCATATCCTGCAGTTAAGATGCTGGATTTAAATGCACGGTAATGATTATCGCCTATTGGTTAATTTCGCTTGTTTGTTTTCGATGTTTATTTTCCATAAAATAATGTCTTAAAGAAAGCTATACCTTGGTAGAAATAAACCTTTATGTGAGGGTAGACATTAATGTTTGAGGACGGACAACGAATGGAGCAAACAAGGTCATGGTGAGCCATTCCTAGGTTTATAAAAACACCAAACTGAAAGTGACCAAAAGATTGAAACGAACCAATCCCTGAATAGCCTGAACCGGTACACCCCTATTACCAACACAGACAGGAAAACAGATAAAAAGACTGACTTGTTGGGTTTCTCAAAATGCCTGTGCTCTTACAAGTAAAACAATTGATTGTAGATGAATTGTAGTTGTAAGGTAAATCTGTAATTCAATGATATTTTAATTTCAGGCTATAGATATGCTATGGACTTAAATTCCATTAATTTTACCCTTTTGTCAATATCATAGACACTTTGCCTATGTTGAATTGAAAATATTTAATTGGATCAATGGCATGTAATATAATCTTACCTGTGGTTTTCTCCTTTTCCTTCTCTGACTTAAGAGCAAGAGTTTCAGTGAAACTGCCATCTGCCGAATTTGCTGAGTTATCGCCCTGCTGGAAAACAATTTAGTAGAGTTGCATCAAAGATTAGAAAATCCAGCTTCATTGTGCCACTGAGTTCTGTTGGCTAGCAGCTCAAAAGTTTTAATTTACCAGAAATCTCAAAATCTGTCAGTTTGCTTTGTTCATAGTAATAAGAATGGATTTGTACAACAGTGAATGTGAAATACCCATGTCATGTCAAAGCACCATAATACCATGAGGTGTCACCCTTTCACACCAAGAAAGTTATTCAGAACTCTTTATGACTGGGGAAGTGACAATAGGTGATAACTTCCTTCACTTAAGACACCATTTTATTTAATTTCCCATTGAAGAGTAATGAAACCACCCTTTGTCATTGGAGAGAAAATGTTATTCTATGTTATAAGTTAGCCAACAGGCTAACTGTTGGTTGGTGTCTAGTGGCATGGTCAAACATTAGGGTTGTTCAATACGCTTCAAGTGTGTACTGTCAAACTATAGTTTGAAGTTGGTACTGTGGAGCCCATTGAACCAAAGAAATGTGAAGCCTTAAAAGAAATGCGTCTTCTAACTACAAAAAGGAGATAGAAAGTGCCTACATTAAATATTGACATTCACACTCCCCTAATGCCAACGTGCTTAAATGGGACACCACCCCCTTCTGCTGATAGTGCTGCCCATGTGCAGCAGGTGCCTCAGATAGTTCACAGATATCTGTTAGACGCTGACTCACGTCCCAGGGGTGCACTGGAGGCCAGTGGACTTTCCTTCTAAATCCATGAGGCGTCCAGGTGGAGGGGGAGGGGCCAGGAGAGGCCCTCCCCTTCTAGGATTTACACAGGTTGTTTTAAAACGGAAGTAGCTAGATTTGATGTCGAGTCCCATGGGGGAAGACAATTCTTAACAAAGTTGGGGCTGTGTTTTGAAGAACAAGTCTGCACATTAATGATCAATGAGGTTTGATAAGACCCCATAGGGAAAGCCAATCTGTTTACTAACCTCAGATATTGTGGGATCGGATGAGCTTCTTTTCAGCCAAGCATTTTCACTGATAGGTTGAGCATTTAACAGGCGCAGCTCTTTCTCTCTCTCCTGATTGAAGGACAAACAAAGCAGAGGAACTGAATACAAATTCAGGACCGAGATCTTGGTTGAGATTTTTTTATACATGTTTGCATGTGCAGGAAAAACACAAGAAGTAAAACAAACCAAAGGTTTTTGAAGCACAACAACCCTTGAAATATATATATATTTTTAAATCGTAGCCACAGCATTTAAATACTGGAATGATAGCTTAACCCAAACCCTACCTCAATAGCAAGATAGGTATATCTTGTCTAAGTCTAAATCTAAGTCATGTTAGTCAATGTTTCGTAGTATAAACGTGTGATAAAGCCACATACCTGGCGTATGAATACCTCCTGCTTGGAGCTGGGGGTCAGGGTGCCCTGGAGTTTCTGTTGGATGCCAGAGACTAAATCCGAGCAGGTGCGGGGACTTGAAGGGACCAGGCTGGGGCTAGGCTGAAAGATGGGGGCTTTGAACCGATCCATGCGCTGATGGAACTCATCTTCCCCTAGTGAGAGAACGTACCCACACGGCATTTGGCTTCAGATAACGAGAGATATCAGCTCATTGGTGGATAGCTATAACAACCAATCTAAACTATTGATGGGGTTTTACTAAAGATATAGATCCATACGTGAATCTAAAGCAATCTGCTTGAATCAAATCAATATGTATAGAAACATACTTTTGAACGATGGGTGGAAACTGATAGGCAAGGTCTTTAATGGCATGAAAAAAGCTAATCACATTTAAGACACATGCTTTGATGATGCTTAGTAATGACATAAACACAAATTGTTCATTAAAATGATGTACTTTGTAATATTGTTTTAACAACAATAAATAGCTATGTCTACACTTTCTTTCATTGCACATTTTTCTGCATATTCTCACCTAGGAGATGTTGGGTGAAGCCTTTGTTGTGCAGGATGATGGACAGGTTGTCAGCCCCGGGATCTGACAGACACCTCGGTGCCAGGACAGGTCCTCCTGAAGTGAGTAACAGGCAGGCCATTGTCCATTATTCATCCAGGTATTTGCACATTGGAAACGGCGTTCAAAACAGCTCAGGTTAGGTCTAACACGTTCTCACTTGACAGCCATCTTTCTTTCAGAAGGCTATGCTTGTTAATACTATGAAAACAGAGAGCTTATGAACTGCAAGGCATTACCTAAGCAGGTGTAGTTGTGTAAGCAATCCAAGTAATGTGTGAGTCATTTCAGGTTTTGGAGGAATTTGTATGTTGATGTCAAAAAAAGTAAAAAATAGTTTTCATTCTACATTGGCAGCTCCTTGAATTCACTGGCCACAACATCAATATAGTGTTGCACATATTCACTGATGTTCAACATGCGTCAGACACAAGATTGTACACCTATTGGCATAAATTATCCATATTAATGGCTTGGGATTAGGCCTAGTATAAATGTGTATGTCACATTTAAATACAAGAAGTCTTACCTTCTCGTCTCTGGGTGAGCTGCTGCACCCGGGAGCGCACAGAGTTGATGGCCGGTGTGTCTGGCTTCAGCGCTTGCTCAGTTGAACGGCCAGAAGATGGTGTAGGGCTGAGGTTCTCCTGACCTGCCGGGTCCAGGCGTTGGCGCTTTTGCCCATCGTGACGTTCTGTCATGGATAAAATGTTTAACACAAAGAAACATAAATATGCTTTAACACGTTTTAGTACAGCGTCGTTTACAATCTGAAAATAACGTCTATCACACACACCTGAGGATGAGAAGACGTTGTCTTCAGAGTCTGACAGAGGGGCTCTCTGCCTCTTCAGCTGACTGCCTGAGGGCTCCATGCTGAGCTCTGTGGAGGAAACCCACTGACAGCTTAGTCAACTCGAAGGGGGCGGAGAAAAGGGTCAAGTTTTGTATTTAATAGGCGATGTCACCAAAGAAGTTAATCTAAAATTAATTATAATGTAAAAAGACCCAAATAGTATGACACCAGAATAAATAGTGTACGATTTAACAAAGAGACAAAACATTGTTCAACAGTAAAAAAGGATACGTGCATGTTCTGGAATGTGATAACTTGAAAACGCCCGACCCAAATTTCACAACCAACTCAGAAGTTCAAAGTCTTTTTTTTTTTTTTTTAAATATATATACAAACAGCTAATTCCGTTGATACGTTCACTTGCATTCGCAGTGGAAATTGTACATTTTACTTCATTTAGCTCGCATTATCCCAGATATTCGGTCGTTAACCAAGTTAGCGACAGCAGCTCTCCGTAGCTCTAGCGTTACCATAGAGAGACAAAGCTCGTCCGTTAACCGTCAGCTCACCACTGCTTACCCAAAAATAGGTACTGGCAATATTCCAGTCACCAGGAACTATTCAACGAGGACTTAGAATAGCTACCTGAAAAAAATGGAGAATATATAAATCAGATGGGTGTTCGACACATGACTACGTCCAGTGTCTGTGCTTCAAACTTTGAATTTCAGCGGGTCTTCTGACGAGCAGCCGAGTACAAACAAACGAGCCGTCTTCTTCTTCTATAGTGGAGATTCTGGTAGTTTAAACGTTGCGAGGCGTATTACTGCCCCCTGCGGGAGAGACTGAATTACACACACACGCGCGCACACGCACGCGCGCGCGCACACACACACACACACACACACACACACACACACACACACACACACACACACACACACACACACACACACACACACACACACACACACACACACACACACACACACACACACACACACACACACACACACACACACACACACACACACACAGCAGAATTACATCTGCTGTTATATTTATTTTACCCTGGAGCGCATTGAAAGCATACCTTCTAGTATAGTATACTTTCCTCTGGAATTTTGTTCTGCTTCACAGGGCTGCCAACTTTTGGGTTTTGGCCGGAGTGAGATTCTGTAGAATCTTGCAATGCATACCTTATGGGTCCGCGGGTGTAAATGTTGACTGGGGGGGGATTGTTGACGGGGGGACACTCTGATTTTTTTTCCCGTGAGAAATTGGATGTGTGGCGTGTGAGCGTGTGTAAGCAGGCAAAAGCGTGTGTCACACGGTGAAACCGTGAGAGTTGGCAGCTCTGGCTTCAACCCCAGCAGTCCACTCATCCCGACAGGCGGTTACACGGTACACCCACTACTTCTGTGGAGTAAATAATGAGCTTCTGTTGTTGTTGGTGACTTCCACAGGGCTGATGGGAAAAAATAACCTAACGGATACATTACATTACGAATATAGTCAACTCTGGGCCCAAACTTAACGAGCACAACACACCACACATTCAAGAGGGTCAAGATGACCCTCGAGCCCCCCTATCAGTCGGCGGAGAACACTCTGCCACAGCTAGATGGCGAGGACACACATATCACACAGAAAGACAACACAACCCGGAGGCTCAGGGACAAGAGAACCCTCTATAACCCACACAAAGTCTAACACACACCTGGCTAGGAAAGATACTATAAGTTTCACATGCACCGGATCACGGGTGCTCTTCTGAAGCAGAACTTCCACGGAGGCGAAGCTCCAGACGACCTCAGCACTGTTAGGGGACGTAGAATATTCGATCTCTCACGCTTTATGAGTCAGTATTACCTTTGCTACTTTACTCAATAAATCAGAGGCCCTGCTGATAGACTTTATTACCTCTCCGTCTCATTTTATCTGGTCAAGTAACTAGACAGACTGTTTTTCCCAACAATACGAGACCCCTTTTGCCTAAATACCACAAGCACATTAATGTCCCCCCCATGGTGATCAGACTCTTGTCCATTTTTACGGAGCACACCTCCATTCTTCTCCTACCAATCTACAAGCAACATCTAGAAATGTCTCAGCACACATCTCCGGATGTTTATGACCTTCCCCATCTAATCATCAGACACACAAAAATAGGGCCAGCAGCAACCACAGCCCAGACCCAGACTCATGTGAGCTAGCTTTCGATTCCCCAGAGACTAGAGCCCAACACGCCCAAAAAGAACGCTCCCATTATTTCCGTCGTACTAGCCCACACCGGCGGTGCCTTGACGCGTCGGCGCGCCGCCCCGCTAAACTTCACGCCACTGTTCTATTCCCCTTTTTAAAGCTATTTTGTACATCCCGGCTTGATACAAGGTACTGTACATATGGAGATTGTTGATAATTCCACAATGCAGAATGAATGAGCAATGACAATAAATAAAGTGACTAAACCGTAAACAAAGTGCCCGACAGGACATAAGTAACTGAGACGATCATTGTAAGCACAAACAGAGGATCATGGGCATCAGGGCCATATGTAGTCATAAAACAACTCGTACAACGTAATGGTAGCCTATACCGCCTATGTTTGGCGATCTGCTGCTTTCAAAACATAACCACAACGGTGCTGCAGCGCGACGCTTCCTATTGGTGCTATGGGCGGCGTTTGACGCGCGTAAACTGCGCTTCGCCGGCGGTGTGTGGCCGGCGCAATCAAGGGCGCACTCACACTAGGCAAAGTTGCCCTGTACCGTACTCAAGTACGGTACTCAAGTAAATCCTCAAATCCTTCTACAAACGGCGAGCCACACCATTCATACTGCTAGCTGAGGACCAGGGAGACTGCACTGTGTGCCTGAATATGGCTGATGTGTGGAGGATTTATAAAGGAGTAAAGTCACCAAGGCCAGACTGTATTCCAGGCCGTGTCCTCAGAGGGTGCACCAACCAGCTTGCAGGGGTATTCACCTCTATGGCTGACCTATACCAGAACTAGGCTGCAGTCCCCAACTGACTTCATACATCTTGCATAAAATACCTAGAACTTGAATGATAATTTAATTACATGTAAAAAGGCTATTCAGAAAATAAAGGACATGCAAAAGTTTTCAAAAAGTGGAAGGAAGATGCCAATGCCATCACAGAAACCAGAGACATTAATCTGAGATGCAAATGTATGTGTTAAAAATAACTGATCAGATCTTGCTGATATCATGGTATTAGCATTTGAGTATTGAGTCAAGTAACTATGATAAAACAATTGACAATGAAACAGGTGTTCAACAAAACGGCAGCATTACCAATGATCTAAATATATACATCTCTAACAAAAGTAAAAAAATAAAAAAATAAAAAAAGTGTCCCCCTCAGTTCTGATAACAGGAATATCCATTTCAAAGTATGCTAGGGAATTTCCATGTGTCAAATGTTGGCCACACGTCACTTCTGCAATAATCAGTTTATATAGGGGCAGCAGCTACAGGAAATCTATACATCTCATTAAAAGTCAGAATACGATCAAGTTATGACTCAACACACAATGAAGATTTTGTGCTTAGTTCTGGGACTGCTGCTGCTTACATCATACTCTGGAGCAAGTAAGTACAACCTGTAGGCAGCATATTTTTGGACGATGAAATGTGTATGCATAGGGTTGCTTACCTTTATTTATTTGTTTACAGCTGCTGGGATTAGCTCATTGAGACCAAACCAAAACTGCTGCAATGAATTCAAAAGAAGAGGTATAAAAAGGTCAGAAATCGACTCCATCCAAAAAATTCCTAAATACTGTGAGCAACATGGATTCATGTAAGTTGATATTTTCTTTTCTTTCTTAAATTATGTTTGATGTTTAATATATTAGCATTTCAAGTTAGGCCTATATATTTATATTTTTAAACAATACGTCAAATGTAGAATAAAAGTTAGATCCATGAAGACAAACAAACTATGGTTTTCTACAGGCTATTGTAAACCTTTTTTTCATCTTCTTGACACATAATTGCAACAAATCTCTTCCAACAGAGTCAAATATCCAAACGGAAAAGCAATTTGCTACCATCAGGAGCACAAATGGGCTCAGAAGACATACGAGGCATTCCACCATGGCAACTGAAGATAATTTTAAAGAAACGGGATGGGAAATGGGAATGGGAATGGGAAAGAGCAAAATATAAAAACAACAGCTATAATTATTACTGAGAGATGTTTGCATTATTTCAACAGCTGTCATTACAACTACCATTTACATTTTTTTTTTTCATGCATTAATAAACCCAAGTCTAAAATGTTCCCTCAATAAATGTCACATTAAAACTGAAGAATTCCATGTTTGTTCTTACATCCTTTGAAAGAGATTTTCACAACAAGGTATATTTTTGTTCCTATGTAACACATGGAGTTTAGCAGCAATATTGTATATCTTGTGAAACACATTGGACAAAGACAATACAGGCCTATGCCCACTGCATTAAACAGTTTGCTTCATGCAGTGCCCAACTTGGTAAGCTTACACTCATATTTGTCAACAAATTATAATAGTGCAATGATCTCAATTGTCAGCATGCTCTGGAGAAACTATATCAGATTTGCAATTGAAGCAGTCCACATTTTTGTATAAACAACAATAAAAGAAGGGAATGAATTATGTGCACATTCATTGTGGAACATGCCCTGAAGATGGGATGCTTAGTATAAAATTGCTTATCTGTCAAATATGAACAAGAATTATAGCTTGAGTACCACTTAATGTGTTTGGATAATTCAGTAGGCTTTTGTCATCTAAAGCCTTCTTTGCAGGTTTACTTTTTAACAGGGTCAGATCTGGTTTGTGACTCATCTGGTCTTGAGTCACATATTCATTCCAGCATTAAATGCCTTCAAAAACATAACAAGCCTTGGGTGTTGAAGCATAACCTTTCATCTTTAATATTAATCATGTACAGTTAGCGAACAGGCAATGAAACAAAGAAAACAAAAAACTAAAAGTATCATTGTAAAAATGCTTTTTAAAAAGAAATCCTCTTAATCGTTCATGGTAACCAGTGGTTTGGAAATTAAGTTGCGTAAGAACATTGGAGCAAGAATGTCCGAGGTATAACCAAACATAGTCCTAATGACCTAGTTATGAGCCCAGCATTCCTCCTCACAAAACAGAGACCCTTAGCGTAAAAGGGGGTCATTGGCATAGACTTGTTTTTTGTGTGTTCATTTGAGTGTCTTTTGGCTTCCCTGACAAAGTTCAGGGTTGAATTCTGACAAATCAAAGCGAAAAAAACAACAACCAACCAGCTAACCATAAAAATAATACTTATATTAACAATGTGCAGCAGTGTAACACTATATATATGCCCACAACTGAACTGCACAACAAAGAGAAGATTGTGAATATATGTCGGTTTTCCAATGCATAGCTGGTGGCCTGACTACATTTACCAACAACATAAACCGGTTCTTAAAGTTGCTAGATTTCACCCATACGTACTGACCATAATCACTATTATCATTATTCTATACCTTTTGGAACAGGAATGTCAAAGTCTCAGTGGATTCACTTGTCAATGAAAGCATGAATGAGCACTGACATATCTCAGAATGGGGAAGGGGGCTTTTTGAGAGGACTGAATGTGACAATATCCATCACTTCAATTACAATAAAACGCTGCTGTAACCAGTTATCGGACACCAATGCAGCTTTCACATAACTATTGGAAACATTTTGGAAAAAAAAAAAAAAAAGATGTAATGTTACCAACAAGTGACTCAGTTATACAGATTAAATTCTCCATGTTCTTTATCGTAAAAATAACAGCGTAATATTAACCTCAAAAACAGGGTTTCCTTAAAAGCATACAAACAGACAATGAGTCAGCATACAGGTAGAAACATACACACACACACACACACACACACACACACACACACACACACACACACACACACACACACACACACACACACACACACACACACACACACACACACACACACACTCCCTCATTTTATCTAGCTAGTTAGCACATTAATTTACACCAACCTGAATCAAATTAACTCAGTGGCATACATGTAACCCTCAAATCACACTATTCTTACAGTGTGCATTTACCGTGCACAGGTACCACAGGATGTCTGCAAGGAATGTCTGGAGTACACATGCATTGTGGTTTATTCCTGTGCACTCCAAACAATTTGGAGATGGTTCCTCATGTGTGTATTATGACAACAATGAGAGAAGACTACATAGGATAGGATAGGTATAGCTGTCTGTGGATTTACAGAACATCTAACATGACACATCACTAGCATATGTAAAATATGACCATGCATGGACCCTGCCATGTGTTGCTCCACAGCTCAGAGGAAGTCACCGTTCCTCATTGTCAAATAGTAACTCAGCATTGCAAAATCATGCAATCAAAGCGAAACCAAATAAAATCTGATGGTGTGTCTGGCCGACTGCTCGCCATATACTGGAAAATAATACACATTGAGATGTGGGAGAAATGTTTTGCATACGAGAAGCAAACCGCTGCACCAGATGTGCTTCAGGTAAAAACGACAATGCAAAATGTATTATCAGATTGCGCTGCAGCAATGCATCAGACTTTATGTTTTCACATGTTCCCGTGAGTGTTTTAAGGGTCAGAGATAAAGGGGGTGTGGGCTGGGGGGGTTCTTAGGAGGAAGCAGGGAAGATTAGCTAGAGGGAAACAGAATAACTCTTCATCTCTTAGAAGATTTTGCCCTTCTTCTTGTTCTTTTCCATTGTCCTGAAAAAAAAAAGAACAAATTAAATTTAGCCTCAAGAGTACATAAAGTTCACCCTAATGGTCCCAGGTTCAGCAAATAAAAGCGTTTCTGTAGCTTGGGTTGAGTGAATAAACATAAAAAAATAATACAGGGGAACCACGCCTTCCCACTTGGGAAATGCTTGTGAAACGCCTTGATAAGAATGAGGTTGGCATTCTGTATGTCAACCTCATTTTCATACCATCATCATCGCAACTTTCGAACCAACCACTGAAAGCCAGTGTACAACGCAGCCAGTCATGCATGACAGCTACTCACTTGGAGGCATCCAGCTTCTGCTGCTCCAGGATTCTCTGCTGGGCCTCCCAGTTGACCTTCTCGTCCTCAAACACGCGTCTCTTCTCATCCAGCTCCTTGTACTGGGCATCCAGGTTCTTCTTCATCTGTTCGTGACGCCTCTCCAGCTAACATAGGCAGGAGGAGGGATGTGGAAAGCAATGCTTGCATTAAAATTGGATACACACTAATAAAGGTGAAACCTCCCGTAGTCTCTTCCACCCCTCTGGGCAGATTTTATATTCTCTCACTCTCTCTTAAACACAAGGCACTACAGGTACACACACACACACACACACACCTCGGCCTCAGAGTCCTTCAGTTTCTGCTTCTTCTCCTTGACTTTCATGTCAAACACTTGCTCCATCTCCGTCTCCATCTTTTTCATCTTCATGACGTGTTCCCGCCGCTCCTCCTCCATCTGAGCGAGGGGGCTCCTGCGGACGGACACACACACACACACACACACACACACACACACACACACACACACACACACACACACACACACACACACACACACACACACACACACACACACACACACACACACACACACACACACACACACGTTAAAAGGTCAGTGAAATAAGCCAATGAGAGTGGCGGTGGGGTTCTGAACCATCAGCTAAAAGAAGGATCCGATGGGTGATGGGTAACGGCGGCGGAGGCCTACTTGGTGAGTGTGCCCCTGGCCTTGGAGGCGTCCACCCCGTTGCAGGTGACCGCTGCTAGCTTCTTGCTGCGGTAGTTCTCGTAGTGGACGTTGTTGGTGACGTCCTTCAAGTCCTGCATATGTGTCCTGCGGGGGGCACAGCGTGAGCAGCAGGGGAGGGAGGAGAAAGGCCGAGGCAGAGCAGGATAGAGGAGAAAGGAACGGAAAGGAGAGGTAAAAAGGAGTGCCGGGACCGTGGGAGGAAGAGGGCAGAGATGGACGGAGGGGTGAACGGACAGGGTACGATGTGGAGAGAAGGTGAGAAGAAGAATAGGGGATGAGAGTAGAGCGAAACAAAACAACATCAGTCAGTGAACAGGTCCCTTTGCCCTTCAGTTGATCAACGGTCGAGAAACGTTGAAAACGACAATGCCACGAAAATACAACAATTGATGTCAACCGAATGGTACTGGGAAGCTTACCTGATGAGCATGTTTCGCAGCACGGTGAAGTCGCAGTGTTCGCCGTTCTCCACTGCAAGTGTGAAAAAAAAAGAATTATAAAAAAAATATATATATACTTATGTTGCAATAGTAGGACTTAAAATTATCGTGTGTAACTTATCATTAAGGAGTTATTAAGATGTCATTAGAAATGCAATGACGGTGGAGTGATATTATTCGTGGTGCTACATGTAACTCAGTGATAAGCACGATGACGCTGCATGCTCTATCAGGTCCTAAGTAATAGGAAGTACAGCAACAAAGCAGATGTAGATTAGTGCCAGGTATGTGTGGGGAATTCTTGATTGACCGCTGTGCAATCTGCTTGTTGAATGTTAAGAGAACGGCCCAGTGCAGATGCAGGTGTGTATATAATGTTTACTTTAGGTGGTTGCGCGCCATAGAAAAGTGTGCAATGTGAACATAACAACACATGTTAATTATTGCCGTTTCATTTCTAAAGGAATGATTCAGAAGACCCCATTCTAGGCTCACTTTGGTAACATAAAAACAAGCACAATAGAATGTCTGGCATTTGTTTACTATTGTGACAACCCTTTAAACAGGAGTGACACCCAATTCATTGCACTAAAAATAGAAGGAAACAGTATTGAGGAAATGCAGATCATACAATCGTAAAGTTAAACCCATTGCAAACATCGCTCTGTTAAGACAGGAAGGTTTTTTTGGTTTGTGTTAGTTTATGATTCGATTTCAGCACTGCAAATTCTTGAAAAGGATTGCAAATAAACCGGTGGCCGAGGATATATGAATTGCCAAAAAGGAAGGAGGAGCCTCTCTTATCTAAAATAATTGAATGCCGCTCCTTTTATAACTAAATTCCCCAGTGGCGGCAAATGGAAGGCCAGGACAGGCCAATAAGGAGGACACCTTACCATTGATGAAGCTTAAAGCGTCCTTGGCCTCCCAAGCCAGCCACTGACCTCCACTCTCTTCTAGCTGAGGGACGTCTGACGAAGGGGACGGGTACGGTTTCTCAGTTACTGTCACACCCAGTGGAGGGGCCAAAATCTGGGCCCTGGGGCAATACCGCTACTAGTATGGCCCAGAGTTGGCCCAACTCAACACCGTGACCTGCATGTGTTTAAGACTGACTGGCTTAGGAGGAGAACACAAGGTACTAGGTAGGGGTGGGGATCTGTTCTATAAACTACCGGAAAGGCGGGGGCGGAGGGGGCAGTAGGGGTTGGGGGACCATACCATCGGGGCTGTAACCAATTCGTTTCTGTTGTGGAAAGGCACAAGATACCTCACCCATGTAGAAAGAGGCATTTCCTTTCAATCCAGTGCAAATTTAAAGGACTGGTTCGTGCCTATTTTGGACCTATTCTAGGGGCCTATTCTAAGACCTGATTTCTAGAGTAAAGACACCATTGTTTTGCAAACATATTCAGTATTGGTAGTGGTTTTTAGCCATCTTGCTGGGCTACGCTGGGAGTACACGGGGCAAAGTGGCACAAAAGTTATGTTACATTTGAAATTGGTAAGGTTCTGCACTCAAACTACTGGCGTGGTGACAACCTGACCTCATGTTGTATCTTACTACTTATGAGAATAATTGACGCAGACTCCCTGTGATAAGACGGATACTGGTTTGAGAAGTCCAGCTGTGACAATAAACTGAAACCTAATTTGCACTCGTTGCACAACGCTTGGGCATTGTCGCTTGGGCAAACAGGTCCTTTAATTCTTTGAAAGTGAGAGTGTAGTCTGGATCATGTTGGAGTTTTTGCAGAGTAGGAATTCCTTTTTTAGAACAATCCAAGCCATGTCAGCATGGCTCAGTTTCCAAATGAGCCAAACGGGCACCTACAGACCCTTGCATCCAGAAACCTGATTGATCTAAACTAATTTGAATTTAAAGAAAGTGAGAGATTTAAGCTTGCCTTGAATCTGAAGGCAATTACACCTGGCACTGTAGCCAAAGTCATGCAGATCTGTTATATATTTTTGCAATCACTGTCCCAGTTTAGCTGACCAGATGGTCGTATGCAAAGTATAAAGCATATGTGGATGTTCCAAAACAACATTTTGTAACATCGTAAAATTATTCTTAATGTTAACAAAACGATACTGGCCAAGTGGAGTCCAAAGTAATTTAAGGATGAGTGCAAGTCAAGTCAGAAGTCTATTAATGTACAACTTAGTAGAGACTGGAGTGCCCATCTTTGGTATCATATCCTGAACTTCCCGTTTTGAAAAGCTCTTATTGCATCCTCTCTTCCATTATTGCCCAGCTAGAATGCTCCAAGAATAACCCAACTAACTCAATACTGAATATACTTGCCACATTATGGTGTCTTCACTCCTAATGTTGAACCAATCCTTTAAATTAACTGCATATAAATCACCACACATGGACCTCAACAGAGCAAGGCCTGTAAGAGCAGCTTCAGGTTTAAGAACCCTTATCCTGAAATCAAACAGCAGTTTCAAATAAATACATAAGCGCGTGTGTGTGTGTGTGTGTGTGTGTGTGTGTGTGTGTGTGTGTGTGTGTGTGTGTGTGTGTGTGTGTGTGTGTGTGTGTGTGTGTGTGTGTGGTCTGAATATGGGTCTCTGCAGCCAGGGATGCCAAGCAAAATGCTACCCTTAAGGATATATAAAGCAGGGAAAATGCACACCTGTCTGAGAACAAACACTGTTCTATAGCCGTGATAAGCCACTCATGAACCTATAAGCGAATGACAAGTTAGAAGAGTGGATCCCCATCCTTGGTCCGTGGCCCAGGCTCGTCAAACATGAGACTGCCCAACTATTCAAAACAGCAGAGTTCATTTTGTTTCACTATAGATTGGCGATTCAATTTGTTAAATAATATTATTAGACCTAATCCAAACCAACACTGCAGAGCTATTTCATTAGCCTTGACCAGTCTATTCAACTCCTGGCAGTGCTGATTTTAAGCCATGTCATCAAAAAGTAAGTATCTCCCCCAAAATCAAATTGGATTTTGCGAAGACGAAACATGCAATTTGCGAAGAAATGAAAGAAAAAAAAGTCATAGACTATTTTAATTAAACGGATCTATTCCATACAGAAGTGAAACAAAGTGAAGAGAGCTGGTCACAGTAGCTGGCTGGCCAGGATAGCCCAGTGCCAAAGCAAGGAAGGGACCCACCACGTTAGCGATATGATTTATATTGCAGCGGTAGCCATCAGCTAACCACACCAGTCTCTAACCATCCTCTCTCCATGACCAGCATCAGGCCTGGGAGTTTAACAGTAAAACCTGAAACCACCCTTAAAGTGAGTCTTGGGCTTCAGGTGAAAAGAACTGGGACTTGTTGCCACCGTGTGAACAAGTGAATCAGCGGCTTACACATTATTATTATTCACTTTTATTTGTATAGCCCTTAATCACCGGTAGAGTCTCAAAGGGTTTAACAGGCCAAATATGTATGACACACCCCTGACCCTAGCCCCCAAGAGGGCAAGAAAAATCTCCCTTAATTATCAAGGAAGAATTCTTGAGGAGGAAGGCAGCGTGGGGGATCCCTCCTTCCAGGGATGGTCAGGAGTGCAATGGTGTCATAATTGTTTTATTATATAATTATCAAACCCCAAGTCTGATCAGAGCATTGTTTTGCTGTCGGCCCTAATGATAAGACAGCACAACAACAGAAAAGGTAAGGGGAAGAGGGGAGATGAAGAAATAGATGGAAGACGAGGATTGCCATGAGGGATGAAGGTGGGGCATCAAGAAGTGGTTTCAAAAAAGAGAAAGATGGTTTTGTTTACCAAAAATGCCCTCTGTCAGTCATGGAAAAGAATAGACAAAAACATACAATAAAAAATAAAAAAGAAAGAGAAATAAAAGATAAAAGAATGAAAAAATGAAATACTGCTAAATTG
Source organism: Micromesistius poutassou (assembly GCF_964030765.1). NCBI lineage: Eukaryota > Metazoa > Chordata > Actinopteri > Gadiformes > Gadidae > Micromesistius > Micromesistius poutassou. The sequence goes on along the minus strand of NC_140283.1, from coordinate 7,615,260 downwards.
TATACCACAGAAAAATCATTTTGCACTTATAATCCATCAATGAGGAACACAAACACAAACATCATTTACTAAGGATAATGACCAGGTGAAGGGGACACATTTCAGTTCATTCCATCTTCTTTGGGTAGGTTGGTGCCTGCTTAGGTGTCAGAACAACATTTGCCAGAATGCAATACACACATCTTGCCTTTTTTAATCTTTTGCTTTGAGAACATGGTGGAATAGGGCAAGTGTGCTCTATTTGGAAAGAACATGGTCGAGCAGAGTGCACTGGGGGTAATGGAGACTTTCTGCTTGTTTGGAGAATGTTACTAAGTACTACACACATATCTATCCTATTTCATGGTCAATGTCGGCCCCTGGTGCTTGTTAAGTGAAGTGTATAGTGAGGCTGGGCTATGCCTACCTTCTGCCACGCCCCATGGATACTGCCGACCTCTGACCTTTCGGCCGTTGACCTCGATCACCACGTTGCTGCCAACCACCGCCAATGGCATCTTTTCCTGGATTATAGAAATATTGATTAATTAAAAATGCACAGATCACCTACAAAACCATTTTGCAATAATGTCAAAACACAAGTGCATCCAAACGACTCTTTACATCTTCACGTATAACATAACACTGTATAATGTAATATACATGTAATCAACTGCCTGACAACAACTGCATGACAACTCCTAGCCTCAGGCCTTAGTGGGACTCCATGTCCCATGGAGGATAATTAGCCGAGTTAGTCATTCAACTGGGACTCTAAATGCATGTAGTATTGACAGGGTTTTCGATACGGACTGGCTCGGCTGTTGGGACGAGGTTGTTACAGGCTACCAATATCGACCTGACCCACAATTAGTCACTTCTCCATCGTCACTCTTCCATTTCTCTCCCTGCTTTCATTCTCCTAGCCACACCAGCCTTCTTTTGTTATTTATGTTTATTGAGAAAGAACGATACATGCATATTATTGCAATGTTGTAATCAACAGAAGGTGCGTTGTTTCGCTCTCTGAGGATTCTAACTGAAGTCCTATAGTACAAGTAGAACAATACCTTAATCCTGCGGATGAGTTTGCTGTCCTCGTCGTCCTCCGTGTCCGGGAACTCGTAGATCTTTATCTTATGCTCTTGGATCTCCTTCATGATCTAAGGGATGGAAGGGGCCTCGTTTGAAACAGAAACACACATTGGCCTGAGCTAAGGCTAGCTAACAGACAGCGTCAAACTATTATCCTTCATCGTCATTTGGTGTTATATATTTATTCAACTTATCATTGATCCACTTTAGCATGTGGAACACTTAATGGGGTTTGAAAAAGATTGTGTCAAACTCCAGGCAATAGATAATAGAATAACCGTTAATATGAATCATTTTCTCATCATACATTTATTTGTGGGAAGCATTCTAAGAAGATATATCATAAGAAAGAACGTCTGGGGTCAATAGTAAAGATGTGCATCATTTAGCTAGCCAACAGAATCATCATATATGCTCATTACCATGCACAGGTAACATGGCAGTTTTGTAGAGTGAGAGATTACAACATTACAGGAGATGAACACACACACACACACACACCTGCTTTTTGAACAGCTGGCACTCTTCAGGCGTCAGCGTGTCGGCCTTGGCGATGAGAGGGATGACGTTGACCTTGTCATGGAGTCTCTTCATGAACTCAATGTCCAGTGGCTTCAGACTGGGGGAAACACACACCGAATGAACCATACCGTCAGTACATGGGACATTTCCTGACTAGGACCCCTGAACGGCTCTCTCTTCATGACTGTTGTTTTCAGCCTTTTCCCCCACTTCCTAGCAGCCGTGTGTCTGCATCCAACACAGTGCTTGACGTCATCTCTCCTCAGAATCCTATAATGTACATCTCCGTATTCATTAATCATATGCCTATCTTCATATTCAGTAATGCCATTATATATAATACATATCGTATTTGCAGTTCTAATGGGATGGGTAGACACTAGAGACGCATACAACTCAGCCTGTAGCCAGTTTCAAAGTCAGCAGCACTCTATAATAGAAGATTATTTTAAGGGTGTGCGGTTCCCAGCAGGACACTTTATACTTGTGCAGTAAGTAAGGAGGTCAGGGAGAACTGGAACACAGAGCAGGGCTTTACACCATATCACCATATGTAATATTTATATTTCATGAATGGGCGTGCATCAGTGAAATATTATCAATGTTCTTGTAGCTTTTGTTTTCCTTGTAACTTTTTGAAATAGACACATTTGATAGGATGAAGACTACTCTGATTAGAGCCACATCAAACTGTCTAGTAAGACGACACGCCGTTTCAAACTTCACGTGACACATGGCCTTCTTTCAGCCGGAGCCAGTGGAAAAGGCCTAGCACAGACCAAGCGGGGGGTGGATTAGCACTTAAAACAAATACAACCCAAAAGGAAACACCGTCTCGACAGCCTAACCAGGACCTTATGGGGGAGCCTTTGAACTCGGACCTCATAGCATTAACATCTGGGACGGGTGCCATTCACACACTCGCCAGGAGAGGGCCCTCAGACCAGCAAAAAACACTATGTGACCACTACACTAGCAAGGGGACAATAGGAACTACGAACGCAACATGACTCAGTGTGACAGATTTGGTCTCCATCTGTAGCTCTTCCCCAAGATCATTATGTCATAGGGAGACTCTTATGGGGGATTGTGTTTCAGTAGTGGTCCTCTCTCGTTCACCATCTCCATGTCTCCCTCTCTCTGCCATTTGAGCGAGCAGTGGACAATGGGCACAGTCCTTTGTTTGTGGGCTTCAGAGACAGTACTACTCGTGACACTGAGATGGGCTGGTGTGTAACTGGAGATATGGGGGAGGATGCGGTTAGTCTCAAACCAAAACAATATTTAATTTGATGTTAAATATTTGAATAGGCTATGAATATGTTTGCGTGCATATTGATGCAGGGCTTAAGATGGTACATGTGCTATGCATACCACATAGCCTACACAAGTGTGTGTGTGTGTGTGTGTGTGTGTGTGTGTGTGTGTGTGTGTGTGTGTGTGTGTGTGTGTGTGTGTGTGTGTGAGAGTGAGTGAGTGAGTGAGTGAGTGAGTGAGTGAGTGAGTGAGTGAGTGAGTGAGTGAGTGAGTGAGTGAGTGAGTGAGTGAGTGGAGGTAGGGTAAAGAGTGTGAGGGGAGTTGTGGGGGAGTAAAAAGGAGCATAACTTATGTCAGGAATTCTAAATGACATACAAACAACATGCCAGCCCATACCAGCAACACAACAGCTGTTCTCCCTGGTCAAGGAGGGGTTATGTAAGGTGAAGTAAGAGGGAAGAATGTGTGTGTATTTAATGTGCACAGTTGCTTCAGTCTTAAGAAAACATTGAGGATGATCTGGACATGTGCAATACGTATACAGCATTTTTATGAGCGTGTCTGGGACGTCTCCCAAGCTGGATAACAAAGAGCCAGGGTGTCTGTAAGCTTGCGCAGTAGTGAATGAGGACTGGGAGAAGCAGGAGGAGACGTTTGAACGGTCACACAGCAAATTACAGCTGGTGAACTGGTGCTTCTCAAAAGGCCAGGGTCAACTGCATTTGGAAAGAGAATGTCGCTCCGTGTCCAACGTGTCTGCTCAGGTAAGCTGTCAATTATCCAAACCCATTTGGCTTTTACTCGCTTCCCGTTTTCTCACGTGTTTCTTCTGTCTGGATTTTCAGATGTAGCCAAAACACAGTTCAGGCATGACAGTAAATGTTAAAACGCCTCTGCAAAAACCATTCAGACAGCGATGTGTACTGAGGGAGGTATGCAGTAGATGTATCGGTGTTAGTGACACGCCATCATAACCACACTCTACATGTCGGCAAATATTAAATAGGAAGTAATTTCCTAAATCACATGGTTATTTGTCACACCATCGTGACTGGGGTTTCGAAAAAAGCCATTGCACAATAAGTGAGATGTTGTTGGAAACATATCAGCCACGACAGATATCTCCACGTTTGAATATTGAGTGAATAATTGCACAGGGCTGCCAGAAGCAAGTGGCTGTACCAAGTAGAGGCTGTATTCATTTGTGGGTGGGTTCCCTGCTGCTCCATTTCGGATTATGTCGATGGTGGGATGGTGCTGAGGAGAAGTCGATACTGAGCATGAGCAAGACTGTGGGCGTTATGTAACCTTTGTGGGTCACCTACTCTCGCTGGCTACCTGCTCATCTATGGCGTATGCACACAAACATGCGCACACGCACACACGGACATGGATGAGCAATACAAATGCTTTGATGTGTAATCATGTGTTCTGCAAATAGATGATGAACAACATAAGGAACCACCCTAGGCCTATGTTAAAATGCTGCTTCACTACTGAACAATATTTGATTCATCTTGGAGAAGGGAGCCCACTTGGCAGATCATAAGAATATCTCCAAAAAATATATATGACAGAGTGAAGTCCTTAAAGTGCAAACATAGTGGTGCCTAATTATGTTGCACAATTTAGGACCTAAAGTCTATTTTGGATGGGTAAATGTGTATAGGTCGTCTGTCACGACACGGCCATGTGCTTTGGGATGCATTGTACTTCGCCTATTGGGTCCTACATGCTATCCCAGGTTTGGAAGAATGAATACAGCGGGTCTTTAACAAGGTCTCTCTTGGTAGCTCAGTGTTTGGCTTGGTAACACGAGGCCCAGCACTACCTCCTAACAGGCAGAGTCCAGTATCATTTGTGAGCATCCTCCATGTGCACACGTTCCTTCGCTGAGGCTCACACCCAGGCCCACACTAGTGTTGGGCTCCTGTATCTCCGGTTGCACGACATTTGTTATTTATATTGCATGATGCCTGCAGGCTATGTGCTGCAGTTACGAAAGCGGAATAGCGGAATACCGTTATCCGATTGCTTTTCACCTCGGGAAAAAACCCACTAAATATTTCAATCAAACTCCTATTTTTAAGGCCAGAAATGTAACTTCAAAATAAATCGTACCCCTAACCCTTTAATGTACTGGGGCAGATAAACCTTTAAGGGTTTGTGTTCTTTGTGGTTCTAACATGAGGAGCACTGTACAGGAGTACATAGATATGTTACAGGTGGGGGAGAGCATGAGAAGCCCTTCTGTCAGAGAAAGTTGAAACAGTCACAAGCCTTCGTGCCACTGGTGTGACACACATATGTACCAATAGGATCTCTGCTCAGGCCCATTATCATTTTTTACTGTTACAAATAACTCTACACTGAATCAGGCTTTACACACTAAGCCTGATTCAAGACGCTGTGGACCAATTCCCATTGGCCATCATCAAGACACATCAAGATCATCAAGGCTTATAATCTCTAAACAGATAACCCATTCACATCATCTATTTGTACACTACTTTCTCCATTAACATGTATATGATGGCCTTAATGCCGAGTGAAGCACCAGGAGCTACATCGGGAGTTCCCTCTCTGCTCTCTACCTATAAAAACAACTGTAGCATTTCTTTGCGTGTGCCCTAAGCAACATTCCTATGCCTGTGCGTGTCCTCGGCTCCGTCCAGACGTTACTTACCCGTGTCCGGAGGGGGCGATGAAGTAGAGGCAGCAGTGCACCCGGTTGTCGGGCATCAGTCTGCGGTTCACCCTGGACTCTGCGTTGAGGAAGTCCTCGCACTTGCTGTCGATGTAGTTGATGACCGGCTGCCAGCTGGACGATGGAAGAGAAAACCAAGAATATTATGGATGGCAAGAATCAGAAGGGAGGGGAAAACTGATGATTATTGATGACAAAGACGGTAAATCATTATAAAAAGACCACAAAAAAAGGATAGTTATCCATTCATCCTTCTATCCATCATCTCACCAATTGCTGTTGTCCACAGCATCTCCGAACCCTGGTGTGTCAACAATAGTGAGTGTGAGCTGGACTCCGCCTTCCTTTATCAGCACTTTGGATTGTTCCACCTGTGAAAAAACAAACACACACACACACACACACACACACACACACACACACAATTACCATGCATGGTACTCAGACCTCCCACTTAGAGCTGGAGAAATATCAACAGGTTCTGAGAGTGTGTCCAAAAACACAGCAAGCATTGTTAGTGTTGGTGAGAGGCTTTCACAGAATGCTGATGCGTGGGAGGTGCTGTGCAGCAGGCAGCACGTGTCCTGAAAAAATGTATCTGCCTCTCTTCATCTCTTTATCCATCCAGATTCCACGACATTTATGTAGAAATATGAATGCATGAATGGACACCCATTCTATTAAACGGCTCTAGCGCCATTACATCACTGGGAAGATTCAAAACATGAACATTTGTATAGCTTCGTATCTGCTTTAAACTTCTTGGAATGATGATGTGAAGCTGTGTTCATATATACTTGAATAAAGCCAAGATCATTCCCAATAAAGGTAGTCATACTTTAGTTTGTGGAAACAAGTGGAAGCAAATACAACAGACAAAAACAACAAATTGGCCACAATGCATCAGGCTTTGTCGACAACACACAATCACACACTGACTCCTGCTCGTCCCGAGTCACAGAGAGTTGTCATTTCCTGAAGCCAGCCCTGCTGCCATTTCCCGTCGCTGTTTTCCCCTGCATACTTTCACAGGACCGGCTTGTTTTTCTAGGTTCACCCCCTTTCACTCAAACTCCAGGCCTCTTGGTCTAAAAAAAAAAAACCCAGACATTTTTTAACTTCCATAGAACCTTAAGTAGTCCATTTATCACTTTTTTTCATAGCGAAGACAGTATATTCAGCACCGCAGACAGGCAAGATACTCTGAGATGTGTGCTTGTGTGCGTGCGTGTGCGTGTGTGTGTGTGTGTGTGTGTGTGTGTGCATTGTCAACATGTAAATTGGAATGCTGAAAAACGACAATACATCTGCCGTTTAAAAAGGCGTTCCGAGAAAAGAAACCGATAGAGTGAAAACCTCAAAAATGTCTTGAGCCTCCACACACCATCATTTAAACGAAATCCAAGCTGTGGAGAATGTTGCAGCGCGACCAAGCAGAATAGATCGTTCTGGAATATAAATACTCTGACCTCACGTCTTTCCTCACACTCAGCCCCTGCCTACAGGGAAGTGCAGTCAGTGCACAATCTCCTTGACACAAGTGATAATAACTGAGAATTCCACATGTACGTACACGCGTGATTAACAGCCTTCTATCCGTTACACTCACACCAAAAGACAAATAAACAGATACACAATTAAGCGCCACAGTGCTCATTATTGTGCAGAATCATGCATTTTGAACAACGCTATTACCGACACTGAACTGTTGTCTTTTATTAGTCCATCACGCCTTACCCCTGTCAGGGGGAAACTGTAAAAATGACAAGGAGACTTGTGAGGAAATCGGGTTGAGGCAATGTGCGTAGATGTCTAGTGTCCATCTGTAAAAAAGAGGCCACTGTGTTGCTTTCTTCAAATATGTGGAAAGCTTGAGCGGGACTGTGTGCATGCACAGATCCACAAAGCGCTTTTCTTTTGTCAGGAAAAAGATTCCTTGATTTGGGGATTCTTGAGTTTGAGTGCATGTAGGAATAGTGTTACGTTTCATGAGAACATTCTTGCTCTTCTACTGACCCCCCCAGGCCCCAAGGGGCCCCGATGGCACCCCCAGCCCTTTCCCAGCCCCCTCTTTCTCTCCGCTCAATATAGCCCCCACCTCCACATAACATGGATAATATGAATATAAAACACAGATTTTTCCACTATCCTATATCATGTACTCACATCCTCTCCCTTTTTTCCACACTTTTTCCTCACACCTTGCAGCTGCTGCCCCTCTCCTCTTTACCAGAGCCATCTCCAAAACATTTGTGACTGGCCAACATAAAATGGAAAACAAACAGGAACAAAGCCCCAGACAAGATTGTCTCAAGAGAACACACTGGATCACATCCTGAATCCCAATCATCTCTTTAACCTTGAACACAATCTAATGCTCCCTGCTCCCCCACCTGCAACCTACAGCTAGACACCTAGTTACCTCCCCACCCTCTGTCTCCTCTATCCCTCCCTGCCTGTAACACCAAAAAACACTTTCCTCTCCAGCTCAGTCATTCCACTCACTCTCTCCCTTGCTGCCTTCTCCTCCTTCAACCCCGGCTCCACCTCCTCCCCCTGCTGCTGCTCTTCCAGATGTGACCCCCCCCCCCCCCCCCACCCCCAGACTCTTCAGAGGGTCATGACCATAAAAGGATTAAATAGCTCGGCCACAGGGCCCGAGAACGATGGTGATAGACGGTAGAAGAGAGGCAGTGAGTGGAACCCCCCAAATCTACCAGAAACACCATCATGTGCACCAGTGTTTATTTGCATAGTTATGGGTCAGCACCAAATGGCACCATCTAACGCTGACAAAATAGTATGTAATATATGCAACCCAGGTGGCTGGAAGAAGAAATATGCTCACGTAGAAGAGAGAGCCATGTTTTCAATATATCAAGCAACAGCGTTGTGTAGAATGGCTGGAATGGATGTGGTTCCAAGAAACACTGTGCACCCTGAGTAAAACTGCAGAGAATTTATAACTTCTTTTGTGAGAAGGGTCTGGACTGAGAATAGAGGCTTCTCACGGTGTCGATTTAGTGGCATCTATATAAATATATTTAATAAGCGTATAATCCCATGGAAATAAGAATCGTGTTTTGATTACCTTGGAATGAGCCCTTTATATCTACATAGGGAAGTTGTCCTCTTCCATGGAGCACACCCTGTTTCACCGCCATCTTTCTACAGTAGCCCAGAACGTTCAAATGGTTTTAGAAGGCATGTAACGTAGCCAACATTGGCCATAAAACGCTCCCACAATGCTGCACTTGTAAGCTATTACTTATAGTTTTAGAGCCTAAATAACTAAATGCATTTCATTAATCTATCAAGGAACTTCATTACTTGAGCCTTGGCTACTTGATAGTTAAATACGATGCCATCATTTTGGAAGTACCCACTGGCACCTTACAGGCCACTGCAGCTTCTCCTATGTTGTAGGAAAGGGAGTGCTGAGGGGAGGTGAGGGTATTCACTTGGTTGTAATCTGCAACCTCATCACTAGATAGCCACTTAATCCTACATACTACACCTTTAGCGTCATTGAATAAGGCAGTTGAAAATGAGAATTTTAAATGGAAAAATAATATTCCTGTAACTTGGTGAGACATCCAAGTCTCAAACAGAGGAATGAAGAATAATGCATTCATTCTTAAACAATTACTATGGTTTCACCCCACTCCCTGTCACTGACCCCCACTGTTAGTTGATCAGACAGTAAATATGTTTTGTCTTCATCCTGTTGGTATCCCGATTCCTGACAAACATTTGCCAAACATCAGGTCCCACTGTTCTTAAGGAGTTGATTAAACAGTTAAGATGGTCTCACCTCCATCCTGTCCATCCCCCTCCTTGCCAGACCTCTTTCTCTCACTGTACTTGAGGAGTTGGCCAGGAAGCATTTTGGGGATTGGGATTAGCAATAAATGGCCTTCTTTGACATATCAGTGAAACAACAGATCCCCCACAGATCAACTGGTTTGTGTGCCAATCTCAACCAGGTATCATGCCTGCCAACTGTCCAACATAGACAGGGTGATTGGTCGACCAAATCGTCGTTCTGTGGGACGGGGTGGGGGGGGCCGACGACAATAACAAATAAACAGTACTTGCAAGGTATTTCTGGACAACGGCAGAAGTGTGTTTAGTGAAGAAAATGTTGCGCAAAAGTTTGCCGTCCTTCTTGGCATCCTATGTTGTTGCTCTTAGTTTGTTGTGTTGCGTTCTTCTTTTTCATTGGTTTCATTAGCAGGCTACACTGTGTCGGGCTGCTATGAGGTCACAATTCTTAGGTAGCTGCCGCGGCTATCGCCACCTTGCTTAAACTCCGCCCTACCATAAGAGTACTGTTGGCGGTGGAAACGCAAGCCGTAACTGAGCTGCTCCTAACGGCACCTTCACTACTGGGCCAAGGCGTGCTGGGCCTAAGCGCACCCGCCGGTGGAAACGCGCCATAAGGGGCTGCACCTTTTTGTATAAGTCACTTAGAGAACAGGTCATGAGTGGAAGGTATCCGATTGCCCCGCCCTTGTCATGTGTTGTGCTATACTGTTGTTTGTGATGAATTAAATGAACTTTGTAATTAAAACCTTGCAAGGATTTAGGCCAAAAACAACACAGAAATAGTACCGTCTCCAACTTTGATCCACAACAAGCAGCACCAGGCCTCGCGGTGAAGCGGGGCAAAAACTATTTGAGTTAAAAAACTCGGTTCCATTACATCATCTTTCCTACTGCCGTCATAGTCCTTAACACTTGAGGAAGACCACCATGTTTTTTTCCCTACTTTACCGTTGTGTATATACCCGTGTGTCGCCCAGGACGACCTTGGTTGTGTGGTAATAAAGTCTCTTGTATAAACACATTTTTATAACTACTACCACAAGCATTTCAACTTTTTCCTGTAACCTACCTCTGCCCTCATTAGTCTAAGCTATAATAACGCTTGATTGTTGAAAGCAGTTTGATTAATATTTCATTATGACATTGCCTCGTTTGTCGCTAATCTTCAATGTTCCCTTCATGGGGCTGCAGCCAGGGGCTTTGAGCGGGACAGGCTACAAAGGACCAACATTGTGTCAGTTTGGGAAGTTGTGTTCATGTGGGGAAGAGGGCTTGCTGGCCTCTCACCTGCACAGTCTTCTTGATGCGCTGGGAGGGCCCGGGGTAGTCCTTGGAGTACAGGTCGGTCAGGAAGAGAGAGTTTATGAGCGTAGATTTACCCAATCCGGACTCGCCTGGGAACAAAGCAGAGATCGCAAAGATAAGTGCGTGCACACACACAAATAATCACATCAATAGAAGAGTGTGCACAAGTGCAATTAAATATTGCTTGACTGTCAGAACTAAACATGGTCAGAATTTGTTCATACTTTGAACCACATTGGCAAGAAGACAAGAACACCACTACAAGAGTCTGACACATTTATCTAACATTCATAACGCACACTCACAAAGACTCACACAGGGCCTAGAGGGACAGGGTTAGAGCAGAGGAACTAAAGTAGATTCATTGTATGTGGGGGTAAAGGTCAGGAGTTAGTCCGCCAGCAAGAAAAGCTCTCAGATGGAGTGCATAACACATTTCCTCTGCGCTTTCCTTTCTCTGTCCCCCTCTCATCCCCTCCTGCCTTCCTCTTTGTACACTGCCTTTTACTATTGTTGAAAGAATGTCCCCAGTTAGTTTATAATGTCTCTCTCTCTCTCCCTCTCTCTCTCTATATACCCACAAGTGGGTCTCCATATTCACGCTTGGGGTAAGATCATTTGGAATCCAAGTGCACAACAGCAGCATGACATATGCACAACATTGCCTCGACCAAAACTGCAGTCAAAAATACCAAGTGTACATTCATGTGTTCGGTGGTTAGGGATAGCTTAACTTGCTTATAATCCTTCGCCCTTTCAAAAGAAAAGGTCAACCGATGACAGGAAAACACTATTCTAGCATGTCTAGAACCCTAAACTGAGCGAAGGTCTACACAAACTGCATCAATGTCAGTTTGGAGGACCAAGGTTATTGTGGGTTGATTATAACATCAAACTTTTCTGACAAATGATGATATAAAACTTTTTCAACGGTTCAACCACACTGTGCGGAGAGAATAAAATGTTCTCTGTATGATTAAATGCAAAACAGATGCAGCACATGCATTAGAAAAGAGTCATTTCAGGGAATGGACATCAAACTGTTTTCTGGAGGAGCTTACAAAAAGATGGATTCCTACTACAGCCTTGCCAAGCTGCAAGATATTTGTGCGCAATGTTAAAATGTGAGGCTTGGAGTCCCTCCAAGTCAAAATGGGGTCATACTTTATTCCAGTGTCTTGCGGATTGATTAGGGATTTTCTGCAAAATTCCAAAGCAGTGTTTTGGTAAGGTCGGGTTCCTTACTGATGTAGCTTCTTCTCCGAGCTCTGCATGATTGAAAGCTCTTCTTCAATAAGAAAACCTTGTGTCCCAAAATTAAAGAATCCAATTAATTTGAGATGGTTAATAATAACAGACGTATAGCTACTTAGTCATAGCACAATACTTTTGGACTGTCATCTGTTATTTAAGTGGGGGGGATTCATCACCGTAATGCACATCGACATGTGGCAATGTTCCATGAACCCACAATCCCTACTGTGGAGTCCAGTCCCTTCCAGTCTTCACCACCACTGGTGTCTACTGAAGTGCAGATGTAGTAGTAGTTTGAATTAGACAGAGTGCTTTCGCCTACCGTATCAACAGCTCCCTTGGCCATTACCTCATAGGGGCATGATGACTGGTCGAATGTTTGGAGTGCAAACACAGACGGAATCGGTCACACAGACACACACCTAAATGATGAGGTACCAAATACCAACTCGGCTTAACCTTTGACTGCCCCCCGGTTCTGCAAGAAAGGGGAGGTTATGTCAACATCACAGTGAGGTGTGAGTGTACGGATAACATTTAGCTTCGGTGGCGGTACCATTTCTTTGCCCTGTGTGAAAGTGGAGATATGCCAAGAGGCCGTTGCTCCTGAACACACTTGGGTCATTCCTCTCCTGTTAGCTTTTGCCTTAAATGTGTCAGTTAGAGGGATGGCGTGACTGCAGCTAAACCAGCAGCAGAGAAGGGTTAGGGTTAGTGGCCAGAATTGCAGAGGACTGTTAGATCAGATTAACTTTTTTAATTAGACACTTCTAATTAAAAACATTAATCTGATCCAACAGTCCTCTTTCTGTCCAATAACACTTTATTGGACAGATATTTACTAATATAATTGTTGCATTTAACAACAATTACAATAAAATCTCTTAAAATGTTGACTCATTTGTTTCCAAATGAAAGACGGGATATTATGAAGTGCACACATGTGAATACGCTAAATGGTTATATAATCCCTGCGAACCACCTACAGTCATTGGCAACCTCTACATCTATGCTAACAAATTATAAATAGAGCCTCTCTCTTCATCCCTCACTCTAGCTCCCCTGAGGCACTGCCATCTCAATTAGCCTCCCCTCTGCTCAGCGGAATAATGGTATCTGTGTGGGGACATCTGTGAACAAATCTGTGGCAACATTAAAATGTCCAATTTTGTAGACATTTTCACTTAGCTACCATTTTGTGTAGGATTGCGGTATAAAGTGACATGGGACCACAGCTCAGGATTTGAACTCAAAGTCTGCCGTTTTAGCAGCATTTGCACATGCCTACTCCTCAACCAGGGAGCCCAAAGATTCACAGTGTTCCATCTTCTACTCTCCGATGCCAAACCCCTCTCTCCCTTAAACTCTCGTTAGTCATTTCAGCTCTACAAATAAGGCCGTGACCGTCGTTGGAGGATGGTCTTTAGGCTTCGCAGCAGTGAGGCAGTAGTCCAGTAAGGATGGCCTTCCTTTGCACACAAACGCCAAAGGATGAGTTGTGGGGGTTAACTAACCACCACTGGTTCTGGCATCGACTCTCGGTTGGAACAGAGTGAGCTCACATCTCTAATCACAGTGCACACGCTGTATCCAGAAAGAAAGCTTCAGAATCTTAATCAGCTTTTTTTTTTACTTGAACCCACTAATAAATTATATTAATCATCAACTGATGAAAGATTTAAATAATAAACAACAGTATAAATATATTAATTGCCTCAGTATAAGAGGGACAAACGGGGGGTAAATAAACAAATGGTCTGAGTGGGTCCCCCATGAGATTCCTAGCATTCCCTCCCCGATCTTCCTGTTTAGCTCTAATGTTCAGATTGAGTGCTCAGGCTGCAGCTGCCCCCTCCCCAGCATCCTGGTGGGGCCATCGCACACAACACACACACTGCTGCAAATGTGTGAGCATTTGGTTACAGACCATATTGTTGTGACCATCCTGCCTGACCAAAATCGTCTGCAACTAGGGAGAGCAAAGGTCATGGCCTCGACACAGATAAGGATCTGCAGACCAACTCACAAATGGCACACACTCTCAAATGCACGAGTCAGAATGCAATGTAGATCACTGGCCAGTCTGATTGGCTGACATCACCCAGAGAGAGATGGTGTGCATAAGCCAGAAGCAGAATCAGAACTTCTATAAAAAGCCTTTCAAGGCCAGTGACGTGGACAGAGATGTCTGCAGTTGATTTGAACAGACCCCCAACCCCCTGCCACCCTTTGCCCCTGCTGTGCCTTTGAGGCCAGGGATATGTAGTCATGGTGGGCCAGGTTCATGAACAGACTCTGGTACAGTGCAAACAGCCTCTCTCCCAATAAAAGAGACAAAAGGTAAGCCATGTATACTAACATGTCCTAAGGCTCCTACAGACCGAAGAGCGGAGCACCTCTAGTGGAACACATCAGTGGGTTATTACCGTTGACTCAGACAGAAGTCTGAGTTTGCGTGTGTAAAGTAAGAATGCCAGAGAGTTAGTCATTAGAAAAGATCAGTTGAGATAAGAGGCTGCCAGAGTGAGTGACTGGGTGAGTAAGATGTCTGTGTCTACAGATTAAGAAGACAACACCCATTCGACAGTTATTCTTAAGCTTGTCAAATGGACTGATCCCCACACACACACACACACACACACACACACACACACACACACACACACACACACACACACACACACACACACACACACACACACACACACACACACACACACACACACACACACACACACACACACACACCAGGGGGTCAGATGACCTAACCCAGGCCAGGTAGATAACTGGGTGACTACTAAACTGTCAACAACATGCAGGCTAGACGTCCTGCCAGACCAATGGAATGCAAGCAGAATTTCCAATAATCTAAACATAGATAAACATTGCGTTCATAATGCTTTGTCATGCATGGTTGAGGCTCTTACGGGCATTGGTCCAGGGGAGGATGTTAAGGTCACACAGTAGTACAATCTCGCTTTCTCAGTCATCCGTTCATATTTATATTGGCAGGGAACATATCCCTACTGCACACCCATTAATATGCCCATGTCAACTAAAATGAAAATTAAATTGAAATTTTCTGTTGGCCATCAGAGACCTTTTAAAACTAGTTGTAGCTTTTGGATCAAATTATTTCAATAACATTTTCCAAACAGAACACAAATCATCAGGCATGTACCCTACGGGATGACTGCACTGAAGCCCATGGAAAAGAGTGTGGTGTGAAGGTGCCAAGTGGTGCGTTGAACAACACGCAACGCACACTCAAAGAAGCCTGTGGATGATGATCGCCACATGCCGGTGGGAAATGGGGTCCCCCCCAGCATCCTTGGACCAGTGAGACCATGGGCTGCTATAGGGCAACACTGTTGTGCTCCATGCTCTGGCGCTGGAGCTCTCCGCTCTTTCCAGGAGTTCCTATTCAAGCTGCCAGCTGGAGCCAAAGCCTCAGGAAGCAGGCATTTCCTCTCCCTGACAGGCCCACAGAGGGAGGGGGGGGGGGGGGGAGAGAGAGAGAGAGGAAAGAAATAGGGATATAAAGATGGAAAAGATGATAGGCAAGGAAAGGCAGGGAGGGTGAGGCTAGAGAAAGAGAGAAAGGGCTAGGGAGAGAGGGAGATGGGGCGACCAAATTGTGGTGGCATTCCTCAGCGTTCCATCCAAGGGAGTGACAGACAGACGGAAACATCCACACTGGGTCCCGCCTGTGAACCTGACACTTCAGCAGGACGTGACGCCGTGGGCCAAGACTGGCAACACTGCACTGATGCGGGATGTCCACGCACACACACACACACACACACACACACACACACACACACACACACACACACACACACACACACACACACACACACACACACACACACACACACACACACACACACACACACACACACTTTAACAAGCTCAACCCTGCATGATAGATGGCATGGCTGATTTACTGAAATTGAAGCACAGCCACAGATCTCTGCATCACAATGCCGAGACATAATCGGTAGCTCAGTTTTCTTTGGTGTTACTTTTATCAAATGCAAAAACATATTTCCTTGCCATACTTTTTTTATTAGCTTTAACAAAGCTGAAAATGCGGTAAAAAATAAGTTATCTCTGGGTTTGAAAAAGATGGATTTAGAATATAAGCTGTTAACATGTGTGTTGCCTTTGGTTTTCAGCAAAAGCAGAACTTGATTTATCCCAAGGAGCATTCCACAGGCTGACAGTAAAACTATTTGGTGAGTGCAAGAGTATGTGTGAAGTGACTGGTTGTTTCTTTACTGATTCCTCATCCCACATGGGACGGGCTACTTACGCACGTCATGGCAGACTGGCTACATCAGGTCAATACAATGGACAGAGTTTAAAAGCAATGATCAAGAAGGAGCAGGTTACACCAACATGGGTGCTATTGATAGAGGATCAGAGGTCCTTCCCTTCAGTCTTCTCCCTGTTTCAATGAACCATGGGAAGCCAGAGCATCTGTTGCTGCGTGCTGAACCCGGTATAATGCCGGGCAGGGAGCCAATTGAATGAGAGAAAGGAGAGGGAGAAAGGAGAGCGATGACTACATGTGGAGCAGGGCCTACAAACAGGATCTAGTCAGCTGGAAAGCTTTAGTGTATCCCCTCCCCCCCGCCAACCTCCACACTCGCATTTTCCCTTCTTCCTGCATTAGCATCAGTTGCAACAATGTAACTTATAACATATACTTATAACATTAATAGAACACATAGGGTATTGGAATGCGTGTAGGTTTTGTATAAATGTATTACCCCTCCTCCAATAGTGAGTTAGGTCTTAACTTAAGTTGAGGCATTAGATTAAGGATTGTGAGGTGTAGGCATAATGCCAACATTGTTTAGCTTAGGTTGGGTATCAGGTTAGGGATGGCAGTTTTGGTCAAGGTTTGGTATGTCATTAGTCAGTGACATTGGTGTGCAGAAGAACAAATATTAATAATCTGATGTCACAACCGTTTATATCAGAAATCCCCTGGTAGGTATAGTTTAGTTTAGTTTTTTTATTATTATTGTGTCATGCATTAGCATGCCCAGCCCACAAGGGCTTACAAGACACCATTATAAAACAGACAGACCAAAAACCAAAAGTAGATGCTAAACAATACTAACATTAACGATATAAACCATCCTGACATTTCATCCAGGCTTTAGTAACAAAAGAGGCTAACTTATAAACATTCAAAGGTAAACCAACATTCCATCCAGGTATATTGGTACTTTACATTTCCCCAAGTTCAACTAAAGGGACAATCCATTCTGTTTATCCGTGTTGTGGACAGTGTTCATTACTGGAGGACAGCACACATGGTTCAATAAGTCAATGCAATGCCCCTGTCGTTTCTGCCTCAGTCACTGATCCGTGTGTGCTCGTGTGTATGCGTTAATTAGTGTGTGGGTAACAGCCTGGTGTGTGCGTGTGCGTGTGTGTGTGTGTGGCTAACCAAACACATCCCTTCCTCCACTTCTCTTCTCACTGGTGTCCCTCTACAGTCCAGTTTTCAGTCCCCATCCTCTGTTTGTTCCTGTTCTCGGCCTAAGGACAAATTTTCCATTGCTACTACGCTGCCATGTAGTCTTTGTAGTTTTGATAAAGACCCAATAAGTCAAACCCTAAATGGTTTTGTGTAGGCAACAAAAAAATCGACTCCTACCAAGGTAAATTAAGAAAAGGGAAGATTTTTTTTAATGGGTGCAGCGTTGCGAGCCAGAGAGAGCACCGGATACCGAGCATGCCTCAGCTTCCCATAAACATATTTGATGACCCACCTGTGCTGAGATATGAGAACACACACATAGACAGGTGGACACAGGTGTGTTTGTGTGTGTGCAAAGATGTAGATGGAAATATACAACATAGGGACACTAACAGACAGTTAACGACAGACACACAAGCAGACATCCCTGCGCATTAACTCGCCCACACACAGGGAATGCTCCCATTCAAACACACACAATTTCAGTAGAATGCTATAGGGCACAAATGCACGCACACATACACACAGAACCAGGTGTGGTTGTTTCACTCACCGACCACCATGAGGGTAAACTCAAAGCCTCTTTTCACAGATTTCCTGTAGACCTGGTTGGGGAGGTTTGCGAAGCCAACGTAGCCCTCCAGGTTCCTCTGCTGAAGGGAAACAAACACCATCACAAAACAAGCACACAAAAAGTCACAAACCGCAAGGTGCAGTGACTGTAAGTATATGATGAGAATCAGGATGCGGTTGGGAAAGAACACACAAAACCATGCACACAAACGCAAACTCTGTTAATGGAATTTCACACCTGGCGCTGTGTTTTAGATGTAGTGATAGTCAACTGTCAAAAGACATCAGAATGACAGAGCGTGTGTGTGTGTGTGTGTGTGTGTGTGTGTGTGTGTGTGTGTGTGTGTGTGTGTGTGTGTGTGTGTGTGTGTGTGTGTGTGTGTGTGTGTGTGTGTGTGTACACAGTGACATGTTGACAAGCCTGCCAATAGCATTTCTCTGTCCTGCCGCAGCAGAGCCTCTTTGAAGTGCAGCTGGGCTAACAACTTTCGACGGGAGGAGGCAAAGCAGGGTGGGACCAGGAGGTAGGCAGCGGGGCTTCTGAGAGCTGGTGTTGGGGAAGTCCCTCTCTGAGAGGTGAATTAAAGACGACAAGATTGCACCTTAAAAGGTGACATACTATACCACCAGGTGTGAGTGTGATACGCCATTACAAGCCGTTTGGAAAATCTGCCTCTTCTGAGATCACAAGTGGGCGTGTCCACCTAGCTGTATGACGGATAGATGAGCAACTTTTGCTACAGTCCACTGGGTAGGCGGCTAAAACAGCTAATCATACTCACACCTGGTGGTATAATATGTGACCTTTAAATAAAAGTAAGGAGTAAAGGTTGGGTGGCGGATGTGAACACCCACAGGTGGAGAGGCAGGCTGCCTCACTTATTAGAATACATGTTATCAGTCTCTCATTTTCAGGGAGATCCCTGCTCATTCCCGTCCCTAATGACCTCAACAGGTCACTTGACGACCAACAGCATCCAACTGGTCTACGAATGTGATGTGTCCTTGGGCTATTGCCATGTCTATGTCTGCCCATATCAGCACCTCTGATTACTGCACCGCTGGTCTGGTATCACTGCTTCAGCCAGAATGGGGAAGATCCCTTCCTGGTTAAAAAGGGTATTCATCCTTTCCCCCCCTCAAGGCTTTTTGACGATTGTTCCTTTGTCCTCAGATGGCTCCAGTTATGAGGTGTCGCCAAACTGTCTACTCTGCCTCAACGTGGAACTCTGAAGAAGGTGTGTGCATGACTGGGCCAGTAGCAGGCCACATATAGCAGTTATAACCTATGTGGTAAGTAAACTATAATGACTAGGCTTGTACACACAGGTCACTGGAGCTCACTTTAAAAAATATATAATAGTGGCTGTATGTAATAATTGCACATAGTCATGAAGAGATCAGAGTGTAAAAGTTATGCTAAACATTTCTACTAAACAATGCTGTCTTTAAGTTACTGTGTTCCCTTTTTTAGGCTTCCAGAAAGTTAAAAGGTGGGAGAAATAGGACGGAAACAGACAAATAAGAGAGCAATGTCACAATCAATACTTCCTATGGCCCTCATTGGCGTGTTGCACACTGCTTACTGTGGCAGTGGACAGATTTTAAGCATTCATGCAGTAACGTACATGCCTGAAGAACTTTCCATCAGCATCAAATACACCCACACAGCTACACACAAGGTGCATGGGTCTATTACATAAGGTGCAGCCAATACGATAGCACTCTGTGGGAAGCTGAACTGAACTCTGCAAAAGCAGTGGATTATTCTGGCAGACGAAATGTTTAAATGGCAAGCAAAGCAAGCAGTAAAGAAAGAAAATAATACAAGAAGAGGTGGATGAATGCCAATGAGACTTTGGTCTTCCTGTCCCTCGGTTTTCATATCCCCTTATTTTGCATTTGTGTTCTCGCAGACTGTCAATATATTCAATTAAACTTTAGTTTCAATGCACACTCACTCACTCACACTCTCTCTCTCTCTCTCTCTCTCTCTCTCTCTCTCTCTCTCTCTCTCTCTCTCTCTCTCTCTCTCTCTCTCTCTCTCTCTCTCTAAAATAGGCCTCATTAAAAAGGACTAAGCGTTGCTCCATCTCTCTCCCGTCCACGACTGTCCCATTTTATTTCCAAGTGGCAGCAGCCGTGACTGGCCTTCATAATTCAATTGATCGGCAGAGCATAGTTTAATATTAACCACCTATGGTATCGAACCAGACCAATGATGGGAGAGTTCATAGAAGTGGAGGACGGGGCAGGATGGAAGAACCAACGTGGAGGAAGACACGCTGAGATAGAGAGGATGTTTAGTGCGAAAGGAACGATAGAGAATGGTGAATCAACGGACGGAAAAAAAACGAAAAAAAAATATATATACATTTTCTAAATCGTGAACACGCAAAAGCTAAAGTATTTGCATGGCATATTGAATGCCATGCAAAGACTCAGAATGTCTTCAGAAAGATGCTCTACTGAGGCCTCGAGTCCTGAACATTTCTTCCCAAACACGACCCCCCAAATGCTAACTTACCTTGTTGAATTGCTACTTCTCCATCATGCTACGAGTAAGCTAAATGATAGCTATATGATACCAGTCAGAAGCCTATCGCCTATGCGACCATTGATGTGTAACACCATGCAGAACGGGTCGTAATATTGTGGAAAAGTCAACTTACAGCAATGCTCGGAACCGCAGTCTCTGGTCGCTCGATCATTGTACCGTGTTACTATCTCCACCGAAGACGAAGAGGCCGGACATAAAACGATGTCCAGGACAGTCACGTCGGAACCAACGACGCACAGTTGATTAATCTTAAGTCTAACACAAGGTAAACAAGGGTAGTTGACGCAAACGCCCCGAAATAAGTGGATTTGAGTAAGGTGATAATTACATATGGCTACGGGAGGGTACTACGAGCTGCAAGGGGGAGGACGAATGCTCCGGCGTACTGTTTTTCAAAAAGGCGATTGTATTTTCCTACTGAGGCGTGCTCCTATTGGCCAGCGCAGACTGTCACGGTGATGTAACGCTCGTGGTCCGGTTTAACGGTTCTCCGTTGGGCGTTAGATCACATAGTAGCTTGCGTTCTACATTTGCATATTCTGCGAAATAAGGCATTAATTTAGTGCATTCGTGTTTTCCATAGTGGGATGTAAATAAGCAGTGATTGTAGGGTTAATGTTGTTTATTTGCACGCTGGCGTCCTCGTGTGGATAGATACTGCAACACATAGGGTGGCAGGATAGCGGCTCAGGCAATGGCTCAGGTATACTGTACGTAGGTTCGTTCGCAGCCGTCACGTCTTCTGAATTACATGCATTACATTTATAGGGCTTGTACAGCAGAAAGCGTCGTTTTTTTTAATTGTTAATGCTACGCCATTTTGTGATGCTATAATACAGTTGTGGAAATAATGTGAATTCCTGGGGATAACGTCAGCATGGTTTAGGATGATCTTCTTCCTCTGGAAGGACAATTGTGCACATGATGCAGAGTGTAGGGGAAACACCACTTCTTAGCTCCCTGACCCACTCATGCAAGCTAACAGATGTGTAGGTCCAATTCAGGGCCATGGAAATGCAACCAGACTCTCTCTCTCTCTCACACACACACACACACACACACACACACACACACACACACACACACACACTTTATTTAAACAATAATAACCATGTCATAATCTCCAAAAAAGCACTCACTATCTCTGTGTATATTGAATGTTTCCTTAACTCTCTCGTGCATGTCAACAAACCCATAATTGTTCTTACCATTGCTTAGTGTCCTGACCACCAGAAACTCGCCCAACAGTAAAGTAGAAGCCAGATGAAGTAGCAGCATGATAATTCAGAACAATTTGTGTATTTAATTTTTTCTTCAGGAGTTAAATGAACTGCTTTCAGAGAGTCTAATTGCTCAGTTTGACCTTTACTTAGTCGGTCTGTGGCACAGGGACATTGCACTCAAGGGACATTACACACAAGCAGTCACGACATGTACGCACACACACAAATACAGTGAAAAGCCAGGGCTAAGGTATCTATCTATTTATCTATATCTATCTATCTATCCTGCGTCCTCACAATAAAAAGGACAGTGCTACATGTTGGCACCTACAGTCACTTATGTTGTCATGGTAACATCAAGAGGCACACAATTTGTCAGACCCTGACGCATATAAAAGAAATGACACTTGGACACTCAAATAATCACACAGACACAGATTCAAACAGGGGAAAATCAATTCCATTTTTTAAAAAGCAGAAGAAAATAAGATGTCTGAAGAAAGATGCACATTACAGAGGGAAATGCCATTATTCTCCCCAGTTTCTTAAAGGAGAGCATGCCTTTGAGTAAGCCAACAAAGACCCCCCCCCTCACACACACACACACACACACACACACACACACACACACACACACACACACACACAAACACAAGAGGGTAACTTAAATCAAAGAAAATAATAATAAACAGAGAATGTTATATATATTAAAAAAAACACAAAAGGATATCAAAGTAACACATTACCTGACGCCCAAAGCATAATTACAGTAACACAGGCCTACAGTTCTCTAACTTTATTGGATCCTGCACATCTGAGGCAAATACCTCACTTACAAACTTCAGTTTCCAACTCAGTATATCGATGGTAAAGATGTTTCTTTAATAATACTTGGGAAAATATATAAACATATATAAACAAGCTATGGTTGGGCATTAACAAGCTTTCGCACTTCATAACATTGGGTCTACTTGATCCTGACCTTAAAGATGGTCACCATATGTTATTCAACCATATCCCATAATGCTCAGATACTCAGATAACACTTACAAATAAGCAAAATAAAAGCATGAAAAACATAATAGTGTGAAAATACTGCAATTATAGCTGCAGTTACAAATATAAATTATATAACTAAGCTAACTGGACAGTTTCCCCATCCTCCCCACCACCACAATACAATGGCTTGTTTAGTGAAGTGCGTTGGACTAGCAGCAGCCTATAGCACTAGAAGCAAATGCAGGGTATAAGCATCATGGACAAGATGGACGGATCTACATTGGCTAATCAAACACACCTATTCAGTTCTTTTGGACTCCATTGGTGGATCCTCAGAGAGACTGTGGCACCACTTGTTGGATTCTAGCCGAGCACATGTACATTTTACTAGCCTTTGTATAATAGGTCTATAGTGTATTCACATGACATTTAATCCCACCTGGTAGAAATGGGAAAGCTAAACAGTTAGTGGGCGTTCAAAAGCAAAACAAAGTAAAGTAAATATGTGGTCAATGATGAGTAGAAATAAACACAGGTATACACCTTCTAATTTAGTGCTAGTAACTTCTGATGCTCGTAGAATTAGAACAACAACATAAGACATAAAATATCTAAGAAAGCTAATTATGAAGAGACAGACAAAAAAGAGTCAAAGCAGCCAGTTGCGCTTACCGAGAATAAAAATGGTCAGGTGGACATGTATTCATACACACGCGAGTGCACATACACACTTGTATAACACATCCGCGATACAGATTTAAACGATACTGTCCATAACTTCAACATATGTTAAAGTGTGAAACAGTGATGTTGAATGTGCAGTTGAAAAGTGACACATCTGGTCTTGTGTAAAGAGTCCCTCAAAAGGCATGCATCCTTCTAGTGCCAAGAAACAGGCAAACAGGCCGAAGGCTGCAGTGTAAACATTGGCAATCAGAGGCAATCACACAGCATCTGAGATATAGTTTAGGTTTTTTTAGGGAGTAAATACACAATTGCTTTGCCTTGTCCTGATTGGCAGATTGGACAGGGTGATAAACAAGATAAAATTAACAGATCATTATAATAACGCGTAAACTCTTAAGCACACGTCACCACTCTACACAAGATCGCTCAAAATGTATGTGGACATCCTCAGAGTATATCGTGTACTGTTGTGTGTGTGTGTATGTGAGTGGCCTTGGACTGGGAATTATAAAAAGTATAAATGCCGTGCTACAGATGTGGAGGGGGTAGGGGTACAGGTGGGGTGTTCAAAATCACAGAACCCCAGCTGCTCACACAGTGCATACACACAAGGTGGTGTGTGTGTGTGTGTGTAGCTTTTTCTACTCTATGAGAACAAGCAGGAGTGGCAGTGGTCCAAAACGCAGGCATTAGAGAGAGCTGTCTGCTGCCTGCTGGAGTTGCACTATTGACATTGAATATAATAACACAAATATGGGAATATGGGAGTGTGAATGTTTGTGTGTGCATGCGAGCGTGCATGTCTACATGCAAGCCTTCTGTATATTGTATGCGATGTAAGGGTATATACTGTATATCTACAGTATGTTTTTTTGTGGGTGTGTGAGAGAAAGAGATTTTTACATATTGCTTATGTGTGTTTATTTAATGTTATTGGCAGAGGTTAGCATTCCACATGCAGCAATGTCCCATTGGGTCGGCTTGTATTTCCAGGGGAAACGCAGATCGTTACTATAAATTACTATAAATTCTGAGTTCAAACAACCTTCTAATTGTTTGATTACTCACCAGGCCCCCTTCATGCAGTCACCACCACCATTCCAACTCAAGCACGGAATCAGCTAATTTATCTACTTCAAATGTCCTTCTCGCCTTGTCACTTCCCATCAGTTACAAAATGGTTGAAAACAGTCTGCAAGCTTTGCATTGTATCAAAAACAATCTTTCTCCAGTCAAGCGGATTGTTTTATTTGACCTCTATATACAATACAATTAAGTATAAATAATAAACCACAAAGTATTACCAGGCATTTGTACTTCTCTACAAAAATGGCGCAGTGACCATAAAAACTGTTCTAGATTGATCTTTTTTTTAACGTTTTTTTTAGAAAGACTTTTAGAAAAAAGACACTTTAGTTGAGGTTCCTGGGACCAAGGCAGGAGAAGTAAGGTGAATAACTGACAGGTAAACTGACCAATGACCTTGAAGAGACGAACACCAACCAATCGGCACAAAGGTCAAATAGTGTAGTGGCCAATGCCTCTCATTGTGCTGGCCACAGCTATAGGCCTACCGATGCTGTACAAGACAATCTCAGTATCCTCTTTGTGTTCTCTAGTCATCCATTGTATTATATGAGAATATCAGAATGTTCCAGAAGGTAAAATCATAGAAAGTGGTCAGATCCAGCATGGACCATGCAAGGTTGATTTGTGTGTGTCTGACTGTGTGTGTGTATGTGTGTGTGTGAGAGAGAGAGAGACAGAGAGAGAGAGAGAGAGAGAGAGAGAGAGAGAGAGAGAGAGAGAGAGAGACAGAGAGAGAGAGAGAGAGAGAGAGAGAGAGTGTTTGTATGTCAGTAAAGCCTTAACTCAATGTAAATAAATTCGTACATAGTGACCATTTGTCGTTGACATCAGGAGATGTTATCTGTAACTTTGTTTGTATCAGAAATTCAAAATCAAACCCTCTGTGAGTGTGTTCGTGTGTGTCCATAAGTATGTGTTGTCGGGGTATGAAAAACGTTCATCACACCATTAATACAAATTCCCTGCTTATCTACCTTCTGGCATAATCTCTCTCTTTTAAATCACTCCATTGTTTCCTCTCCACTTAAAACCAACCCCCCTGACCCAGGCCTGTAACTCTCCATTTATCAGTTTGTCAACCCGTCCATCCGTCTGGCCCTCTGGCGTTTCTAATAAAACACAGGGCCTTCCAGCTTCTCCGCCATCTTTTCAATTGCTTGTTTGTATTCAAATTTCTCTCCTCTGTCTTCTTGTCTCTTCCATCATGTATCTCTTCTTGTCTCTTCCATCATGCATCTCTTCTTGTCTCTTCCTTCATGTATCGGTGGCAGTGCAAGAAAATGTACAGCACCCTAAGGCTCCTCCTCGCCGGTTGAAACGGCCAATCGTGCGGCAACTGAAAGGTGGTCAGTGATGCCGGCCAACTGCGTCACAAAACTGAACTCCTCGATGTCCTGTGGAAGGAAGAAGATCGGATGGGTTTCGGTAAGCATCACAATCAATTTGAGCATCATTAGGCTGCACAAATATGAGCTCAGCTGTATCTGCGATGCAATACATAAATTCAATACATTACTTAGTTTAGATTACAGTATATGCAGGCTTTAAATATCAAAATTATATCCCCAACAACAAACATGTTTAATATCAATAATAATGAACCTAAAAAAACCCTATTTGTGGCAGGAAGCTACCATTTATGGTAACTACACTCTGCCACAAGGTGGCAGCTCAATGACATTGGTTTAGGATTTAATTGAGCAAGTGAAGCATAACAGTTTGGCTTGGCAGTGATCATACTGCACTCCTCATGTCTGGGTTTGGTCTGTGGGTTTAGCTCTACACTCATGTCCAAAGGAAAGGGCAGCAAAGAGCCAAGGGCTAAAACGGGTCCTAAAACGACATGATGAATGCAATTCCATGTGCTTGACGAGGCTTTGAACAAATTCAAACATTGTAGGAGATTGTTTGACGAAGCATAAATAACCAATTGCAAGAAAAGACGGCTAAACCTGCGCTATGTATGTTTTAACATTCACAGCGACAAAGTTGCGACAAAGAATACAATTATTTAGAGAGAAAAATTCACTGTGTGAATTGACTCGTGGATGGGCACGTTTTATTCTTGAGAGACTTTCAAGTTGAGGGGTCGGGGGTCATTCATTCCGGGGGTAAATTGCTGCAGTACAAAAGTGACCCAGTAAAGGTTTAATAGGCTAGTGCCATCAGGTGAGGACGTTTCCATCCATGAGACAGCACCC
Organism: Micromesistius poutassou; assembly: GCF_964030765.1. Classification (NCBI taxonomy): domain Eukaryota; kingdom Metazoa; phylum Chordata; class Actinopteri; order Gadiformes; family Gadidae; genus Micromesistius; species Micromesistius poutassou. Next base: position 7,588,484 of record NC_140283.1, on the reverse strand, counting down.
ACCAGCTTCCAGTCGGGCTGCAGACCCTCATCGCTGTACAGGATGTAGTCGATGCGCCGTCCGTTGCCCTTCAGGGGGATCTTGCGGCCCTTCTGCCCGCCGCCGCTGCCGCCTCCGTGACTCTGAGCCTTGCTAGGAGGAAACACCAGGTACTCCTTCCTGGCCTCCTCGTTCTCCATCACCCTGAAGGGGGAGGGGGGGGACAGGCACCACCATACACAGATTGAGGGAAACGTTGAAGGGGGGTAAGATGGAATCAGTCAGATTGGCAAAGACTGCAAATGGAAGCGAGCGAGCGAAATGCAAGCGATAATCATTGTTGACGGTTTCACTACAGCCCCATTGAAATCCAGTACGCGCACACATACAAAGGGGCATCTTTGTATATGTATAAGGCATTTCAATGCATAGGGCTGAAGTGCCTTTATATGCGTGCGTGTTCCCAATTATGTCAAGCACTTCCTTTCTGATACAAAACCACACTTACTTTTGTAAACTTTCGGGTGAGTTGGCCTCTTCGTCGTAGAGACCGCTTTGATCCAGCAATGTACCTGCGCAGCAAAATCACGCCATCAGTTGAGCCAATCCATTAAGTGTGAACGTAAAAACAAAGGCTTTGTTACATTGCACGACCAAATGCACGAGCACATCTCTGTGGCTCGTCAATGAAAATTGAGCACGGCCCACCTCTGAAAGAATCTCATCGTTTGGTTCAGGTTATGTAACCATGAAAAACATTCCCCACAGCAAGTGGTGTGTTACAACCGACGACGAGGTGTTTGGAGCAACCAATGATTTGTGTGGATGGTGAGGGTGCGAGTCCACAAAGCAGACGTCTCTTAAATGCTCTCTTCTCTCTCTGTCTGGTATTGGAGAGGAGATGCATACTCTGAAGTCACTCTGATTCTATACACCATGATTATCAGAGCTCTCGTAGGAAACTGATTTGCTGCCTACCCATCCGGTAGGCAGCAAAGAGAAAAAAGTGATAAAAGTTATATTATTAGTACTACTATTTAGTAATACTAAATATAGTATTATATATAGTATTTATATAGTAGTAAATAGAGTATACTATTTATTTGTTTTTATTTATTTCACAGTGCAGACATTTCCCAGTCGCCTTCCGAGACATTTCTCCTGTCTTCCTCACTGTTAGTGTGTGTTCCAGTTTATGCTGCAACAGATTTTTTCCTTTCTCTCAAGTTGACATATCATCTATTCTATATCTATCATATTCATCCTTCATTCATACCTTCCGTCCTTCATGCGTCCGTTTGAAAGCTATATTTTGAACAGGCTTGTTCACTGTTCCATAAAATATAAATGGCCTACAAAACACCTCATTACCAGCCCCCAAAACCCCATCTTGGCTGACGTCACTGAAGCCCACACAGTATGGGGGTGTATTTAGGTGCTGCGACGTAGGCGCTCATCCAGATTTAGACTACCATGGGCAGCTTACAACTCTGGCAATTTCTGTGTCAACCTTTCTACCCCATACATTGGTACACCATCTCTGTGTGTCCGTTTAGCCTGCTGTTTGTGTAGTTTTTTTTTAATTAGACTTGTTTTGATGACACTTATGATTTAAATGATTATGCTCTTTCACTATATTAATGACCTGGAGGAAGTGTGTTGTGTGTGTGTGTGTGTGTGTGTATTGTGAATGTGTGTGTTTGCATGTGATCTTCCTCAGGTGTGTAGTAGTAAAACCCTAATCCTAAAAAAAAGAAGAGGAGAATTCTTTGATAAAGGTTAGTGTAGAAGTTAGGATTGTACTGCAGGGGGCAGTATCCAGTCCATTGTCCCAAATTGACCATAGAGTCAAGATGCAATGTTTGTACACCTCACTCCGACGTGAACCGTGCTTCTATTAGGGCGGGCGGTGGAACTGGTATTGTCGGTTCTATTGTATGAGAATCGTTTTTCCATGCCTGTGCATCCTCCCTGGAATGGCTCAGGTTCGTCTGTTATGTTAAAGTGTGGGTGTATCCCCTCATTATAAGGCGGACCAAGACATAGCGGTAAAAACAATTATATTTGTGATGGGTAAACCTAATGTGCGCACTTATTGTATGTTGTACATCCTGGCACTTAAAATTGGAACTTAGCCTAGCTATCTTAGTTGTGTACGGGGAATGGGTAAACCTAGCATTGTAAGTGCTTGGCACTTAGGTTCTACGAACATCCCTACTGTACTGATAGCGATGAATTGCTGTTTCTCTATCTCCTGACAAATGTACTTATTGTAAGTCGATTTAGATAAGAGTGTCTGCTAAATGCCCTAAAAGTAAATGTAAGTGATATATTGAGAATATTTGTTAATTTATTTGTAGGATGTAGCACAAACAACCAGTAGTGTTAAATGTGAAATTACAAACTGCATCTAGAGTGCATCTACATTTTGCAATGTATGTGGATATGACTCTTGACCAAATGCTCAAGCTTAGTCTTATAGATCACATCACTTAGATATTTCAATTGAAGTGACATATGTCCATATATTGTAAAAACTGTAGGAGCAGCAGCAGTTTACACATTGTGAGCAGTGGGTGGCATCTGCTCTCTGTTTGTCCTCTCTATGTTCCTCCTCTCTCTGTCTCTTCTGTCTCTCAACCTTTGACAGATAGAGTAGGCTAGCAGGAGTGAGCTCCATTCTACGGCTCTGTTGCAAACCTTGCTGCCACAAGAGACGATGTGTTTGGTCCCAGACACCATGAATACTGATAATGCAGCACAATTCTGAATATACGATGGATGGTAAAACAACCACCCTAGCAAATTAAACATTTGCATAAACTCTAATTAGAGGTGTAGGAGGTGTAAGGAGGTGTAACGTGCGCTTAGCCTCCAGAACAGCCCTGATCACACTTACCCAGGGCCCAGGGTTTGTCCTCTCCTGGCCCCAGGCGACAGGGGTCCTTGTACTGGGTGAAGAGGGCGTGCTGCTGCTCTAACTTGTCCTCTGGAAGACACAAACACACACACAGACACACACAGACACACACAAGCCTTTGAGTCCCCTTGACTCACACTCTTACAGCAGCACAAATGAAATGTACCTGAAAGGAGTACATGGCATCAGATTGCATAACCAATAACATAACATAACAAACCATAGAATAGCATAGCAACTGGGCATAACTTAACATACTCTTACTTAGCGTAGCAAGACATGACATAGCATGGCCTTGCTTTGTAACATAACATCACATCAACTATCAGATAGCAAAAATACCCTTTGCTTATATTGTGCTGCTTTGTATCGTGTACATTTATCTTTTTTAATTTATTTTTTATTGTGCAACCAGTGAAATAAGAATCGCTTTGTTAGCATGTGTGATTCCGATGAGTTAATAGCTTATGATCGGTCAAGCAGAACAATACATGCATAGTGCTAACTCCCAGTGCAGTTTTTCTCTACATCAGCACTCATAGAATGCCTCTTGTCCAATCAAATCACTTGTTTGGAGCTAACTTTTGTACAACGATCATGATACTGTCACACAGTGAGGAGCCTGGGGGTTCCAGCTGGCGATTACCTGAAGAGCAGTTGTCAAAGTTCAGGTCCCCCAGGATGACGTCAAAGGCCACCAGGTCTTCCAGAACCTTCTCCCCCTCCCCTGAGCGAAACGAGGACTGACGAAACTCCGCCCCCCACTGGAGCAGGAGGTCGAGCTGCTCACAGCGCACCGACGCATCGCCTGACGGACACACAGGATACATACATGCTCGTCAGTGTGTGTGTGTGTGTGTGTGTGTGTGTGTGTGTGTGTGTGTGTGTGTGTGTGAGAGTGAGTAGTATTTGAAAAAGGAGGTTGATGTATAGGTCTGGAGAGAGAGAGCGCAAGAAATATTTTTTCAATCTGTTTTTATCAATCTAAATAGAAAGAAGAAGAAAAGAGTTATGAGAGAGGTAAAAATAGAGCGGGATTAGATGAGTAAGAAGCTGAAAGTGCTTAAGAGAAAATTAGAGAGTGTTCAGGGCAGGAAAAAACGCAATAATGAGATATTAAATACTTTGAAGAGAATGGAAGTAATGGAGGGAGTGCAGACAAGAAGAGGATCAGCTAAACCAGAGAGACAGAGACAGAGACAGAGAGAGAGAGAGAGAGAGAGAGAGAGAGAGAGAGGGAGAGAGAGAGAGAGAGAGAGAGAGAGGGAGAGAGAGAGAGAGAGAACTGCGGATGAGCCATTGGGTGATAACAGAAGTAGAACAAGAGGGTAAAGCACATGAGAGGGAATGAGCGAGATAAAGAGAGTGGGTGAGGAAGTGTGACAGAGAAAACAGCATTGTAGAGGAGAGTGTGACAACGAAAGAATGAAAGGAGAGGTGTTGAGAATATCGTTGGAAGTGTATGTGGCATGGGATTAGGCTGGCATGGCTCTCCACTTCATCTCCAGTGCCATAAGCTCAAAGTGTGTGTCGGTGGATATGTGTATGCGTCTGTGTTTGTCATGCGTGTGGGCCATGTGTTTGATCATTTACAAAGCAAGGTCAATATTGCACATATACCTCAGCGTTGACTCGTATATCAGTGACCTTTAGAGATAAACAATAATAAGACAATAATAGCAGGAAAACCAAACCTGTTTGTGTGTGTGTTAATAAAAGAGATGCATGACCATCAGTGGAGTCATTCACTAATTGTTCACTAATTGCCATTATACGTCATCAGGACCGTCGGTGCACTCGCACACAAGCAAAAAGTAATTTCAGCAATATAAGAATGAGGTTGCTCTCTTGTTCTCTCCCAGTCACCCCCATCCCTCTCTCTCTCTCTCTGTGTCTCACTCTCTCTCCATCCCTCTCTCTCTACCTTGACTATGCCCCTTACCCCTGTTACTTTGATGTATCTTAAATAGCCCATGTGCTTCTATTTTTAGACCCACGCCAACAGAGTCAGTGGAGCGTAGGAGGAGGGGCACAGAAATAGCACGGGAGGTGGGTTAGAGACGTGGCCTCTGGTAAAAAATGAGGGGAGCATCGACCGGGGGCTTTAAATAGGGCTGTGACGCCTCCAACAGCTTGAGCTGGTCGCTATGGGAACGCGAGGCCAGTGCTCAGGGGTGTTGATTTGGTCATTTATCTTATGATCTGGCTTTTTTTTCTGGCTAGGGAGCATCAAGGTACTCCACACACGCACACACACACACACACACACACACACACACACATACAAACACCCACATACACACACACACGCACGCACGCACGCACACACACACACACACACACACACACACACACACACACACACACACACACACACACACACACACACACACACACACACACACACACACACAATGCAGGCTGAGATGGATTGCTCCGATATATACAAGGCATGAGCTTGCTTCTGCTGCCAGCAGCAATACTGTATCAATACATTTTAGACTGCTTGAGCAAGCAGCTGTGTCTGCTCTGTTTTGTTTGTGTGCCGATAGGGCGATATACATTTGGCCCTGTATGCATGTTCCTGTCCTTGCTTTCAATGCTTTAAGTTATGCCTTCATTCATTTAGGTTCTGTTTCTTTGCATAAGTCTGAGGGTAGCTTTGTGCACAAAGAAGAGAGAACGAGAACAAGAGCGAGAGAGAGAGAGAGAGTGAGAGAGAGACAGCAATATATCCACACCTGTCATTAATATGATGGGTTCGTTTTTTTACAAAGAACCAAACAAACCTGGCATAATACCAGCAGCACCTTATGAGCTTTTACATAGCATGCCGGTGTACCGGAAGCAGAGGCGTAACGTGTAACACGACAGGGCAGCGCCATTGCTTTCTGAACAATAACGGCGGGTAAACTAAATGTTGAGTTGCTTTTTCTCTTCAAAACGCGAGCCAAGTTGCTGTGCATCGTATGCAACACGTTGATGGATACAAGCAACGTGTTTGTGCGATCAGAAATGCGAGAGAAGCAGGGTTGCGGTTCCCTGCAGAGAGGTGCGCGGTCCAAAGACGCTGTAGACGGAGACATCTGTCTCTTCCCTGGGGGTCGCACACATTATGTCATCAAAACATCCCCCCTAGTCCCCGCCATGCCTGTTCCCCCTTTTGACACTGACCACCATTGGCGTCTGCTACTACCCCCCGCTGTCGGCTGTAGGGCGGAACAACAATGCCCTCCCCCATTCTGGGTTTGTACGCTTTTTATACTGGCGAGATGGAATCACCCTGGGCTAGAGAGAGAGCGAGAGTGAGAGAGAGAAAGAAAGAGAGATCATCTGAACGGTACCTTCTATGGCGTGGAGATGTGTAGAGGTGAGATACCCCACCACCCTCTGGTCCTGATGAGAGGTGCCCACCTGTACCTGTGAGACATCAGAAACAAACATCCATGACTTGGGCTCATTAGAATCGAAAAGGCCTGGTGGTGAAATTTTGATTATCAAACACCCACTTGTGGACATGTTGGCAACAAGAAACAAAAACAAGAGGGAAAAAGAAAGAGAAAAAACACTTCATTTAGAAACCACTCTTTTTCTGGTCTCTGCTCGCCAATGGAATTGAGTGCGAGTTAGCCACAGCTAGTACACTATTAGGATTGCAGCATCACATAGTACACTAGCCAGGCACCAGCAACTTATCGAATTAAGAATCAACCAAGTCTGTTCTCCAGAAAGCACCCACCATGGCCATCTCTGGCCAGGGAGAGTGATTCATACAGGTCACCAATTAAATACTGTGACATACTTGTGTTTGCCGCCCAGCTACACTCAGCTACCAGGGAATCATCAGTTGGATCGTTTTTTTTAAAGAGGGGATTTAGGTTGAGTGAGTCACCGGCAAACACTTTGACACAAGCAAATCGGATTCTGACTGATAACAAGTGCAGCGAGAGAGAAGTGGAGAGAAAAAGTATTATCTGTCGTGTAATATCTCCATTGCAATGTACGTCACGGCCAATAATAATGTGGGGTGCTGGATTAAAAGAGACCAAAGGTGACATCCTTCCACTTTGCTGATGTCTGCATCCTGTGCAGCGCTGCAGCCTGAGCATCTGTAGCTCTGGAGCGCTGTGTCCCACAGCCTCACATCCAACCAGAGGCTCTCAATCAAAGGACCTCCGAGTAGGAACCAGGAGATGTGGGTGGATACAGGGTTGAACATACAGAGGAGGAGAGACAGAGGTAAAGATAAACACCGGCTAGTGGGAAGTGGCTGGCCTTTTGGGTGGAGTACAACCACAGCTAAATGGGGACGAACAGACGGACACACAGACATGGAAAAAAGGACCAGAGGAAAATCTTCTTACCAGGAACTAGTTTTAAATAAACTTAAGGGATCCTTTGTGGGAGTTTAAACAGTACTTTTGGAGATGTGCAATTTGAGGATAAATCTGTGTAAACATTGAATTACAGCACACACACATGGACAAACACAAACATATGCATGGACGCATGCAGGGAGCTCAAATAACTTGGATCGCAGGGGACGGAACATGTAATTATACTGCAAGATATTTTGATGGCTACAGTTTGAGTCGGTGCCAGTTGGTGTCTAACATATTATTAATCTTCCAGATTGACACAACAAGACTTCAAATTGGTTACAGCCCAGCTGCCTCGTTGTTATTTTAGCAATATGTACAGTTTACACAGTTTAATAAGCTCAGTCATAGAAGAAGCCACACTTGTCAACATAGCAGATCAGCTTGTGTATAGAGGCATTTTATTGTAGAAGGGACTTTTACTTGGTCAAATGGACATTGATTGAGATAATGGGATTACTGTTTTGGCAGGCCAACTGCATGGACATCTTGGAAAAATGCAGAGAGCAGCAATAAAGCACTGGCCTCATTAGATGACTGTAGTGCCAAATGCAAAGTTCACTGACCCCACTTTAACAAAGGCTGTATGCTACAGTCATGGAGATGGGTGCTTGTAATTCCATTTAGCTGTGTGATAGATGGACTTTACCTTTATGTCGGACATGCTGCATGGGGCCGGGTTGGGCCATACTGAACGCTGGATACCAGATCCCAGATCCATGACAAGACATTACACAACACAACGTAACGCAATGCACCAATGCAACAGGCTGGGCCAACATTTCCATTGACATCCTCAAGTCAAGTCAAAGTGCACTGGGGGTTTGTGTAAAGAATTGTTCCCTGTTCCGACCAGAACATGCACATCCAGTTCAATCATCAACAGTCCAAACTAACCCGAACCAAGACTATCAGACCAATACATTTATTAGTTATGGTTCTACTCTTTATTTGTGCGTTAACCGCCCACACAGTCCACCGTGTTGATTACCCCATGTCTTTATTTGCGCCTACCTTACAAAATGATAATAATATAATATTGCTCTCTTTCTCTCTCTAGTGCCAACTCTGCCTCTTATTCCATCCCTCCTTCCATCATCCCCCCCCTCCCCATCCTCCGTCCTCTGCTGCCCCGAGTATTGAATATTTTACAGGTTTGTCCATGCTTCAATAGGTGTGTGAGGACCCTGAAACTGACATTGGACCTGAGGGAACATTTTGCTTGTGTGTGTGTGTGTGTGTGTTGATCTGCAGCATAACCGCAGCATAGAGTTTCTTCATTGAAACACACACACACATACACACACACACAAACATATATTATATATTTATAATAGCAGGGGTTCCAGCACAACCACAGCCAGCTGGGACGAGCAGTTTGAAAAAGACCTTACAGGAGGACCCTTACCCTGTTGCACTTGCATGGTTGCATGGTATACAAATGGCATGGCATACAAAGAACCATGAAAACTATTGGTTGAATAGCTTGAAGTAGCCTCTTTTGGTTGTCAAATAAGGCCTTTATTTCAGGGTGGAATATATATTTACTAGCATTATTTGCTAGCACATACACCCCCCACACACACACAGAGTCAACCATGCACTCCATAGTTTGAAATAATTATAATAATGGATAAATGTTGGGATTGAAAAGCCTTAATTACTGAGCCAGCACCGGTTCGCCCTTTGGGGAAAAAAATGTTTTAATTAATTTTCTCGCTGAACTCTCTCAATGTTCTGTCTTTCACTAGTGTCTACCTTTACCTCTGTTCCCCTCCCTGTCTTTCTCTCTCTCTTTCTCTGTGTGTCTCTCTTGCTCGTTCTCTTGCTGCTTTTCTTCCTCTTCCCTCTGTGTTTTTTTCTTGATTCTGATTGTCTCTGCTCTGTTGACCCACATACAGAACAAACATTTCTTACGACACAAAAAAAGACAACTTCTGGGTGAAAACAAAGTGTCGGAGCTTCACACAGCAGCTTCCCACCACAAAACCGAAAGCAACGGTTATATCCCAACATGAATAAAATCATCTTCCAGGGGCAGTGACTGTTCTTTGTTTTCCATCACTGCTCGATGCTAAAGAACAGAGATGGCTCCTCGCCGGGGGAGTAGAAGGCAGAACTTCGGATGGATCAAACAAGATCTATGCTTGCCAAATAAGCGTGTGTGTTGAGTGTGTGTGTGTGTGTGTGTGTGTTGGGAGCTTGAGCGTGGGAAGAACTGCTGAGTATCCTCAGAGAACACCATCTCTTTCTCTCTCCAAGGCCCTGACAAACCAACGGGCGAGCAAGCGGCGGGACAGCGCCGAGCAACATGTTCATCAAAATAAGCCGGCTGGCCATCACCCTCAGGTGGGGTAGGACTATCATATACACAGACACAGACACACACACAAAGACACACAGACGCACACACACAGTCTGTCACTTCCCTAGCAGACAGCACATAGCCAGATTTTAAGCTAGCCCTGCTCAGTATGCTACAACATTGGATCAGAGTATTAGTATGGCATTTAGTGTGCGCTGAACTCGACAACGACAAAGACACATGTTGCCGCTACATAATTGGATGGTGGCCAGGTTTCACAGTGGACTCGGCAGTAGCTAAACCTGACAGGATGATGCTTAATGAAGTTGCATTGGAAAAAGGAAACGGTTAAAGCACTATTGACTCGTCTGCCTGGCAGCTGGCAGGCTGTCAGCCTGATACGGGGGCAGGGGACGGCGTGACTGTAGGACTGTGAGGTGTAACGGGTAGACTAGGCGTAAACAGCAGGCCACAGGGAGTGTGTGGTCTTGCATCACTGTAACGCAATGTGTGCCACGTATGGCAACTACACTCATGAACATTTAGGTCACATTATTACACGTCCTATGTTGTACAGAGATGGTAGAGATCAAGAATGCCACAAACATGTACTATCTGTTGGCCAGCCAAGCCTCTCATTCCTCCAAGCTGCATCTGATTCCAATCCAGTCAATATGTGCTCACACACACGCACACACGCACACACACACACACACACACACACACACACACACACACACACCTATGTAGATATGAACAAAACATGCACACTTCATCTATGCGGTATGCATTCTTTCATGGTGTTAACACAATGCAGAATGCAGACAGGCTCGGCTTGGGAATAGTTCATACCATAGACAGGCAGAGTGCATTATTCAACAGACAAAAAGAAATTGCCCTACCCTGCCAAAGAAATTTAATCCATTGCTCATACAAGAAAATGTTCCCACTGGCCATCTTGGAAGAGAACCAACATCAGGACTGTCTTGCAGTAATCAAATGTGCTCTTGTGATAGAAATATTTTGGATTGCCATATCATTATTTGCTCAGAAATATTTGAATTGCTATTGGTAATATCGAGCCCTCATTAACCTAGATGCTTCATGAAAGTTACTGCCGCATAGTAAGGGACTGCAATGTATGAATTCAGGACATTAGATCGTTTGAAAATTACACTTTTGAGTACTGGCCTCTTCTTTCGTCTTGCAGTGACCTTATCAGCGGTGGTCCTTAAAATGAGTTAAAAATAGCTGCCCAATGCTCCTAGATATGGGCCAAAAGGTGAGGACACGCATTCCCCCGGGGGGAAAGAGCATTCTAGAGTGCTACATGGAGAAAGAACCGAAACAAAACTTGGATCTGACCTTGGCAAACAGGGCTCCCTTGGAGGCCAACGCGTCCTCCCCTCGGCCGTTGGGGTAGCACTGGAACCGGGCGTCCAGGATGGGATAGCGGCTGGCCAGCATCAGCCCGCTGTTGAGGAACTTGAAGCTGGAGCAGCAGCCCTTCCAGCCGTAGCGGCCCACGTCGCTCAGCACGTACGGGAAGTAGCGGTGGAGCTGCTGCCGGAGCCGCGTGGTGGACCCGTGGTCGAACACTTCCTGCAGCGCCAGGAAGTCCAGGTTGGCGGGGAAGAAGGCGGAGATGTCGTGGTCGAAGCCGTCATCCCCATGGCGACGCTTGCGCCCGCCGGGCCGCTTGAAGATGGAGGTGCGTGGCACATGGGAGAGGGTGTTGTTGGAGTACATCCCCCCTGCCTCCCCCCCCGCGTGGTAGCGGGTGTAAGACTCGCCCATGCTGCCAGTGTCTCCCACCCCGTCCTGGCCCCGGTGGTTCCCCACCTCCACGTCCCCCTCGTCGTCCTGGGGGTCTGGCTCCGGGGCGCTGATGCTGATCTGGACCCCCGGGTTGTGAAGTGGGCAGTCGGAGGTTGGTTTCCCCTCTCCGTGCATGGGGCAGTCGTGGTGCCCCGGGCTGCCTTGGGCCCCCCCTGAGGAGTGCACCGCGCAGCGGGAGGTCCCTCCTGCGCTGTGCATGGGGCAATCTGAGCCGCCGTCGCCTCCGGCCGAGTGGAGCGGGCAGGGGGTCGAGCTGTCCGCACCTTCCGTGTGGAGTGGGCAGTCCGACGAGCCCTGGTCCACGCTGTGCCTGTGGTGGAGGGGGCAGTCGGTGCTGCCTGATGGATGGGCCGGGCAGTCGCCGGTGGCGCCTGATGGATGGGCTGGGCACTCGGAGGTGGGGGGCTCAGCTTCGGTATCGGTGGGGCCATTGGTGATGTGGGTCGGCTCCGGGCGTTGGTCCAGAGAGGAGGTTCGCCGGAACCCCGCGGCCAGGCTGCTAAAGGAGGCCGCGCTGATGTTTACACCAAGCGAAGGAGTGGGTAACAGAGCATGCACACGGAAACACACACCGACACAGTAAAACAAAGTTAGAAATGAAAGCTGGGAATACTCTGGGACACTCTTGGAATGGAGGTAGCCTTTAACGTGCCATCCGGGATAAAGAGTATGGAGATTTTATTCCAACAACATCACCAAACCAAATTAATTCAACGGCAAGCTCCACTCTCTCTCTCTTGCTAATTAGAATTAGCTTGTGTAGCGATTGAATTGAATGCAATAGAAACTCACCCCTGACCTACGGAATAACTTAAATGTATAATGTAATAAATAAGTCAGTCAGCAAAATAATAAGTCAGTCTTCTCAGCAAAGCTTGATCAAAGGTGAAATACTTATTCATAGTTATTTTTAACCCTTTTTATTTGAGACCCGTGCATCTGGGAGCTGAAGGAGCTCCTCCTTACCTGATGGAGGTGTTGGTGGGGGAGTCGATATAGATCTTGATTTGGGGCCGACTGGCGCCGTTGCGGATTCTCCTGCCCACCTCGCGGGCCCTGCTCTGGGTGTCCGTTAGGTTGTTGAACCGGGCGAGGGAGTCGGGCAGCAGGCACACGTTGGCACTGCAGAAGCAGAAGCTCCTTCCCTGGGGTTTCCACTCAGCAGAGCCGGCTCCACCGGGCCCCGCCGCCCCCTGCTCTGCCTGGTGTTTGTCCGGCCTTCAGGGCACAAGGGAAAATCAGGCTCAGGAGTCATTCATGAGGGTGAAAGCATAACATATCGTGATATATCTTGCTGATGCAAGATCATTCTTTATTGAAGCACACACCCCTTCACTTCTTGTACAGTAGTTTTTTATACCAACACAAACTCAAAGGGCCTCATCAGGTCAGGTTATAGTTACTTTTTGTGTTAGTGAGACCAATTTCCATTTGGAAATGTAATATTCGTCGCATGTATCTTTGAAATGACATGAAGCGGAAAATGCACAGTAAAGGTCCTTATAGATGGACATTCTTGACTCATAGTCAAACGAAATCCACTCAATTCTGTCGAAGGTGTGGATCAGGAAAAACAAATCATTGGTTACGATTAGATGAAGGACAATCTAACATGATGAGGTGTAGGGCTAACATGACACTGACCTGCTGTAGGTGTCGCGGTAGGGCTAACATGACACTGACCTGCTGTAGGTGTAGAGGTAGGGCTAACATGACACTGACCTGCTGTAGGTGTAGAGGTAGGGCTAACATGACACTGACCTGCTGTAGGTGTAGAGGTAGGGCTAACATGACACTGACCTGCTGTAGGTGTAGCGGTAGGGCTAACATGACACTGACCTGCTGTAGGTGTAGAGGTAGGGCTAACATGACACTGACCTGCTGTAGGTGTAGAGGTAGGGCTAACATGACACTGACCTGCTGTAGGTGTAGAGGTAGGGCTAACATGACACTGACCTGCTGTAGGTGTAGAGGTAGGGCTAACATGAAAGTAACCTGCTGTAGGTGTAGCGGTAGGGCTAACATGACACTGACCTGCTGTAGGTGTAGAGGTAGGGCTAACATGACACTGACCTGCTGTAGGTGTAGCGGTAGGGCTAACATGACACTGACCTGCTGTAGGTGTAGAGGTAGGACTAACATGACACTGACCTGCTGTAGGTGTAGAGATAGGACTAACATGACACTGACCTGCTGTAGGTGTAGAGGTAGGGCTAACATGACACTGACCTGCTGTAGGTGTAGAGGTAGGGCTAACATGACAGTAACCTGCTGTAGGTGTAGAGGTAGGGCTAACATGACACTGACCTGCTGTAGGTGTAGAGGTAGGGCTAACATGACACTGACCTGCTGTAGGTGTAGAGGTAGGGCTAACATGACACTGACCTGCTGTAGGTGTAGCGGTAGGGCTAACATGACACTGACCTGCTGTAGGTGTAGAGGTAGGGCTAACATGACACTGACCTGCTGTAGGTGTAGAGGTAGGGCTAACATGACACTGACCTGCTGTAGGTGTAGAGGTAGGGCTAACATGACACTGACCTGCTGTAGGTGTAGAGGTAGGGCTAACATGACACTGACCTGCTGTAGGTGTAGAGGTAGGGCTAACATGACACTGACCTGCTGTAGGTGTAGAGGTAGGGCTAACATGACACTGACCTGCTGTAGGTGTAGCAGTAGGGCTAACATGACACTGACCTGCTGTAGGTGTAGAGGTAGGGCTGGCGGACGGCTTGCAGCGGGGCCCACAGGAGGAAGCCCAGCAGGCCGAAGGGCAGCGACAGCAGGAAGAAGAGCAGGTAGAGGGGCACGGAGACCAGCACGCACAGGGTCAGGAAGGAGCAGGGGTCCTGGGAGCGCCGGCGCTTCTCCAGCGACGTGGCCACGCACGACGCCAGGAGCCGGTCCAGCAGCCAATAGCAGGGGAACACCAGGCTCCAGGAGAGGCCATCCAGGAAGTGCAGGCAGGCACTGGGATACGGGGTGGTGTAGAGGACCATCGCTTTCTCTCGCGCGCGCGCTTTCTTTCTCGCCCGCCCTTTTGTCCTTCTGTCTACTTCAGTGTTTTTCCCCCCACTTTAGTTGTCCTTCTTCCTCGGTTTTTCCCCTGCCTTGTTTGGTTTACTTTTCTTCGTCAACCCTGCCTCGCCTCATGCACACATCAACACTCATTTAAATCGGCGCAGCTTTGTTTATGAATGGACTGTGGATCGGTAAATAAATAAATAAATATAAATAAATAGAATAGAATACATGTAGACCCTCCCCCCGTGGAGCCAAGGAAGGTACCATACATGTTTTGGGAGATTTTAGCCTGGCAGCCCTGGGGTTTCTGCTCTCCGTCCGGGCCTTTCCCTAGCAGTGAGGCCGCCTGGAGGTAGGAGTGGGAGGGGCATTCTCAGGCGGGGATGTTGCCATAGCGAAAGGGGAATGGCTTGAGTTTGTGTTTAAAAGAGCTTCCGCGCGGACACCAGGAGTAAATCGATATCCAGCATCCCCACTCCAAAGGAGCCCTGGTGGAAAGACAGAAAGAGAGAGAGGACAGGGAAGGAGAAGGGTGAAACAGGGGAGAGAGGGAGGAGACAGAGTTAGCAAAGGCAGGAAGTGGAAAATGAAAGACAAGGGGGAAAACACATAGACACAGCCGATGAAGGATATATGCTTTGCAAGTTTTTGCAATGTCGTTTCTACGGGTAGTCGCGTGAATGTGTGTCTAATCTGATATCCATTGAAACCAAGAGTCTACTTCATGCTTGCGAATCCTTGGAATATGTAACTTCAAAGGGATGTTGAAAAGTTAAGGAAGGTATTTTTTGCACCATAATATTACTGCCATCATTTAGATCAGTCCATCATTTTGTGAACTATTGACAGCTCATTAAGCTGTCCATGTTGGATTTTTTCTTTGATAAATTTAATTTATACAGCTAAAATACGTAATACGTGTCCTTAATCTAAATAGATTAAATTAAATTCAATACAATTAAATGAAATAGAATTGAATTGAATAAATGACTGCATCTAAATCATAATACATTTACCTAGAAATCACCAGTACAATATACGTTGATTTGATACATTTCAGCAGCTGTATGCCCGTAAATAAAACCAAACCTGTCTCCCAAAAAGAAGCCAAACTATGGCAAGCTCATTTCAGTAGTTTAAATGATGCACCTTCTCTCTAAAAATACAACCTATTTCCTCCTTGAGTCAAGAAATTGGATTGGAAACCAAACTTTTATAAACAACACTGTTGCTCAGTAGAAGATTGGCCAAAGCACAAGTGGGAATCTGTTCCTCCAAGGAACTTTAGAAAAAAACGAATGAAACATTTGTTATTTTTGATAACAAATCAAAAATAACAAATTGAGGCCGAGCCATGTGGCGCTCTGGGTTAACCAGCATGGTGTCTGTCCATTCATCCGGACCCTCCCTCCCCTCTTTCCAGGGACAGGCCAACTAGTTACAGTTCTTAAATGCTTTTGAAACAGGCTCTTATTTCAGGCTCGCTACAGGGGAGAGGAAAGCAAATCAATCCCACTGGCATGAATTAATGATCATTCATTCATTGGAGCAGATGGGCAAAAAGAGAGCATTGACCTTAACATAACCCCGGCAGGCCAAAAGGAAATTCAAGACAGCAGCATTAAGAGATACAAAAACAACGACAACAGTGCTAGCCTAATCGTTTCCCACTAATTAACACACAAGTCACATCGTACGGGGCAAGCATCATGTCGCAAGTTGTTCTGCACAAGACGCACCATATGGACAGTATAATCAGAAACAGGGATGGTGAGCCAAACAAATTAGGGCTAATCCTTCACATGTGTGCATCACCACCACACAACACTTTTTAGTCAGCTAGACATTAGCATGCACATTTTGAGCCCTCCTTTCAGAACCCTTCCGTCTGTTATGAAAGAAGGAAATGATGGTAATGATGAGCAAAATGAGGCTAAACAGCAGTGAACAGGGATACAGTTCAAGATTGCTTTAACCTTTTGTGCATCTGCGTGTGTGCATGTATGTGCTTGTCCGTGAGTGCTTGTCCGTGAGTGCGTGTCTGTGAGTGCGTGTCCGTCTGTGTTTCAGAATGCGTGGAAGACCACAGGTCACTATCTCATTTGTCATCTTCAGCTTAATGTTGGCAAATGCCAAATGATTCAGGGGCCAAATGCCTGTGACTTGAAATACTCCTTGGCCGTTCTATCGCAGTGTCTGTGCAGACATAAAAAATGGTAGCCTGAAATGGCACAGAGCTGATTCACACTTTCAAAAGGGCAGTGGTGGAATGAGCCCAAAACCTTAAAGAGTGTCTGTTATGGCCATAGTGCTGTGTGCGGGTGTGTCTGCATCTCTCTCTCGTCTCACTCTCCAGGTTCGCCCCTCTCCCACTTTACCTGGGTGGGGACCTCAACTGAGGCGCCTCTCCAATCAAGGCCTGGAGAATAAAGAGGGGAGGCGAGCTGCAGTTGGGGCCAGTGGGTAGGGCTGAATGATTTGTGGAAATAATCTTATTGTGATTATTTCGTCCAATATTGCGATTGCGATTTATTATGTGATTTTTCTTTTTAAAGTTCCTTATGGTCTGTATTATTCACTCAACAAGAAATAAATCTTTCTATAGTATGACCAACACAACAATGGAAGCAGTCAACATAAACTGCTCTTTCCTTTAGGCCAGGCCTATGTCTTGAGATGAATTGAATCATATTATAAGATTCGGATAAATATATCCGAATCTTACTGATCTCCAGTCAGTAACAGTAACAAATCCTCCCCCCCCCCCCCAAATAATCGTGTTCTATTCCATTGCGATGTCGGTTTGAATTTGATTAATCGTTCAGCCCTTGCAGTGGGCCAGATTGCAGTTTACGAGCTGTGTGTTGGTGAAGCTAAGAGCAATTGTTGTGAACTGGTTTCTTCTCTTTCAAAGAGGGAATTTGTTTCTGTTAACAGTTGATCCTTTTGTCTCCTAATTTTGTCTCCTCAGCTTCCCTCTCTTCCCTTTCCCCGGGATAATTCATATTGTTACTCCTCATCCCCCTGGATTTATCTGGGAACGTAACAGTATCCCATACAGAGCCTAATCAACAACTCAAAATGTTCTCCTGCCAAACCATCTTTTTTAGTTTTCCTTGATATTTGTCTCATTAAAGTGAGTGATGTAGCGTAGACTGATTGAGAGCAGCTCCTAAATCTAAAAGCATATGTAGCCGAGATTTGGGATTGATGTTTCAGTGTAAAAAAGAAGTGGACTTGTATGTGCAAGGAAGCAACCAGGTGACTTGCAAGGACGATTTAAAAGACGGTTGTGTCAT
The DNA here is from genome assembly GCF_964030765.1 of Micromesistius poutassou. Lineage (NCBI taxonomy): Eukaryota > Metazoa > Chordata > Actinopteri > Gadiformes > Gadidae > Micromesistius > Micromesistius poutassou. The sequence continues at coordinate 7,570,739 of NC_140283.1, read as the reverse complement.
CCATGCAAAGCGACATCCAGCCTTTGACTGTTGAGACTCAATGGTTATTACGTTCACCACTTCAGCCCTATTTTCCATTACACATTCAAGGTTATCATGGTACAGGCGAGGCACCATTGAAATCAGGAAGCAGGCAAACATTTTGCCTGCTTCCCGGATTCAATGGTGCCTCGCCTGTAACATCTGATTCCATCATATACCATCATATACATACATGTAGGTAGATGAGAATGATCTCTTCTATTTCTATTGTAGTCTATGTGCAGGCTTCACCAGTCAGAAATTGCAGTATTTTGATTCCTTCAAATTAGTGGCAGGGGATGTAAATGCACTACTTTGGCAATCCGACGTTGCTCATGGAAACGAGATGGACCAATCAGAAGAGGGATTCATGATGTATGAAGGACTACATAAGTATGCATCCCATATGACAATGTCATCAGGCAACAAATTCAGTAAGTGTCTCCATCCACCTGGCTCTTGAGAAACTCTAGTTAATTAATTCATATGTACTGAGTCAATTATATAGTAGTGATAGCCTAGCATACATGGTCAGCTTTTGGCATAACAAAGAGCTTCCTGTTGCAGTGTTGTAAAATGATTCTGAGCTACCTTTTCTGAACACGCCACCATTTCCTTGGTATCTTTCACACACTCAATAATTTTTGAGCACTGAATAATTATCGCCAATGCCACACGTCCTCAGAGCCTTTTTTTTTGGTAAATACATCCCTTAGCGTATTCATGAAACCAGACAGATGATCAGACCCAGATCACTGCTTGACCGAATGCAGTCTGCAATCCTCTTGGTTGGACGGCTGCATGTCTCACATTCTGACAGACTCACGGACCCCATGTCCAATGATGCTCACAGTATGTCATCGCAGCCATCCATTGGGCGACGGTGTCCTTGTCATCTTGTATCCTGGGGCCTGCTAGGCCTGCATCAGGGTAATGCCTTGTATTATTAATAGACTGAATATAGCCAGGGCTGGGACAGTAATGTGGCAACACACAGCCATTGCATTGGGTGTTCATTTACGAAATGAAGGGGCCGAGAGAGAGCGGAGAGAGAGGCAGAGGGAGAATATTTTGACTGGATAACAAGGTGGTTCTCAGTGAGTCAGCTAGAGAGAGCATACATTATGCGTAACCATCATATTTGCTTATTTATAAAAACAAAAACAAAATCATATGGTGTCATGTCTGTCAATTCTGTTGAACATGTCTGTCAATTGTTAAAAAGGTGTATATTGACAACCTTTTACATAGAAAATAAAATCCCCCTACAAAGCCAACACTTTTTGAGCTGGTGTATGTAATGTGTCTATTTATGGAAGTACACATTGCATAATTCATATCAACCCATTTGGCAAAAATAGAGAGAACACACACACACACACACACACACACACACACTTAGTCACCCGTTATGGGCTTCAAAGCTCACAGACAAATCACACATATGGCTGAAACAAACTTAATAAAATAATTGATGACAGGGAGAGATTCCCAGTGTCTATGATAAAGATGGGGAGGGAGTTGCCACCATGTATATGTGCAAACATGTGCGTGAGTTCGACTACCATGTGACTACCAGTGCGTCGATGGTACATCTGTGCGAGGGCCGACACCATATGGACACCTCCATGCTCGCTTTTTCCGTATCATACCATGAATGAATGAGAATTAATATGCTATGGTCTTTATTTAGGTGGCTATCTATTTTTGATTTAGAGAATACATGGTTAGGTTAGACATTAGACTGAGAGACATTTGTTTAATCTTAAGATTGCATTTGGAAGATGCATCTATGAATTAATCACGTCACATTCACTTACGATCAGAACTCATGTGATGGAGCTTATGAGGCCTACCAAGTTTAGTAGATATTATGCCCTGGATAGAACGGCCGTAGTGTTTTTCCGTTTATGGGGTTACACAAGAAAAGCCCTACATTGTGTGGTGGGAGATTTCAGACAAAGCTGGGTTTGAATGGGTTAGGCTTTGCAGTAGGGATGTGAATAACTCAAATTTTTCATGGTAGAATAATCAGTGGGTGGTATGAACGAATAATCGATTATTCGATGTGTGCCAACATTCACAAAGGCAGCCATGGATCATCGGCAAGAAATCACTTAATATCTTAAATGCAAAAAAACTAACTTTAACAGTGATCAGTGTTTGTGTTGTATGCATATATATTAATATTTATGCTTGTGTATTGTGTATATTGTTTTTCTGTACGTGATTAACTATTAGTGCTACAGAACCAACATTAGTTCAGTCCGTTAATTCTTGTTTATTTGAATGGGAAAAAATGTTAACGGTCCAAATGTTAAAAATCGACTTTGACCCTCAGGAACGAATAATCGAATAATCGAATATACTGACCCATCCCTACTTTGCTGTAGCCTTTTTTTTATCTTGCACAGATCATGTGCTCAGGTGTTTTTATCTCTTATTGTTTTTTTCACAGGGTAGGGGTTGAGCCATTACAACTGGATGACCAAGCCATGGACTGCATGTAATAAACGGTCAACAAACGTTACAGCTGTAGTGGTTATGTTTGTTTGTTTAGTATGAAGTATCAACACAATGCATACCTATTACAGCCCAGTACAATACTTTCCACACATCCACATCCAATGGGGATGATGTCAGAGTTTAAAAACCTAAAAAAAAACTTAAATAAACCTAAATTATGTTTAAATGTCTTTGGAGGCAGTATTTAAAAAAACTTGCAATTTTAATTTGTGCTTTGTTTAGAGAGAAAAATGGACTGCTGCAAATTTCCATTATATATATATATATATATATATAGTTATATATAGTTATATATATATATATTTATATATATATTTATATATATTATATATCCTTTGTGGGTACTTCTAGATTATTTATTCGTCACAGGGATGTCATTAAACACATCCATTTTTATCAGCAATTAAATAAATCTTAGGGCAGGGGTGAAATGTCCACATCTCAAACGACTCACATACACACTTATTACCAAATGTTCACATACAGTACACACTGCATGAGGCAAGTCATTAGTACCAAGTGAATTGATGAAGAAGGCCTTGATAAACGACTGTGGGGAATTATAGCCAGTGACATTTTCCCAGAGCATTTCTCCCTCTCAGCCCGATCAATACTGTCTGTCTGAATTATTAGGGGAACCATCCCCTGAGGCAATGTGCGTGTGTTTGCGTGATTGTGTGTGTGAGGGGCTGTTGTGTGTGCACAAATGAGTAGGCTGTTGGTTCATGTATTAGCTAGCAGCCACGCACAGTGAAGTTTTTGCATAAACTCATGTGACTGTACTTGTTTTTAATGCGAGTATATGCAAAGAATGCATAGAGCTTAAGACTTGATTTACTTATGGAAACTTAGTTTGTGATTACAGTGTGAGGCAACATACTTCACACACAGAGGCACACACACACACAAACACACACACACACACACACACACAGTGTGAGGCAACATACTTCACACACAGAGGCACACACACACACACACACACACACACACACACACACACACACACAGTGTGAGGCAACATACTTCACACACAGAGGCACACACACACACACACACACACACACACACACACACACACACACACACACACACACACTCTCTCTCTCTCACACACACACACACATACACACACACACACACACACACACACACACACACACACACACACACACACACACACACACACACACAGTGATGCCACAGACTAACATCAAGTGGTCCTCTTTACCATGCATTTACAAATCACTGAGTGTAAGTAGTCAGTAATAGACGTCCAAACTTATGTTATAGGGCCCGGCCCTGGAGTCAACCCCTAACATATGGATGCAGTGTTCCCCTACATGCATCCAGCAGTGGTGCAGCACATGCACTGGAGTACAAGTGCCACTGTAATCAGCCATGCAAAACAATATAGAAATTAATAAATGTTTTCATAAAAATGTGAATTTGCTTTGGCCCCAAATGCTATTTGTTTGATACAGGAAAATATATATCAATGGTGCCCCATACTGCAACCCGCACAATTGCTGATGTGCAGACACACATCAGCACCATGCACACGCACATTAGCACTGTGCACACGCCGATCTGCACTGTGCACACATAGATTAACATAGTGCACCTCACACACACACCTCAGCACCGCTGCTGGAAAACATTGTAGCTAACAGTGTGATGATATAGGACACAGTGTGCGTTACAGCCCATTATCTTTACCTATTCATTTACTTGCAAGGCAATTGGGGCCTGGAGACACCCAGAACATACAGTCACATACAATGACTAAGTCTATTCATTCGAATAGCAGAGAACCCAGAGAAAACAATGTTTTTCTTGTTTTTTTGCCTTTCGTGCCTTTGTGGACAGGAGCGCTAAGACAGACAGTGAAGCGGGCTGAGGGAGAGAGGGGGAATGACATCACAGGGCCGCAGGTGAGAATCGAACGTGGATCGCTACACATGGTTAGAACACTAGTAGCAGGTACACCTGCCGAGCTGCCGCAAACTAGTGCTCCCTGAAGCAATTTGGAAATAAATCAAAGTCTGATGGTCACCAAAAATGAGAATATAACCATGCCTGTTGGTTTGCTATGATGGTAAAGAACAAATTTCTGAAAGATCTAACTTTCCTAGAATATTATAGAATATATTAAGAATATTTTAATACTTTTAATCCTAAAACCATGATGGCCTTTTAGCTGTGTGATCACCCAGACACAGCTTAAAGGCCTGTCCCAACAGAGGCCTCTCCCAGCTGACTGACTGTGAGTTAAACATGAGGCAGGACGTGTGGGTAGTACAACGCTGCTACTTGCCATGCTCAATTTTAGCTGAAATAACCATGGCTCATAATGACCAGAACATCACCTTTGGTTTCTACGCCTATGGAATCAGAGCTGGGTTCTACTCAGTGTGTGTGGTGTGGTTTTCTTATATCCAGTGTATGAGTGTGGCTGCTGCACTTTATGCTCTCAGTAATCTAGACCACCCGGATTCACTGGATCAATATTGTAAAACTAATGTACCAGGGCCCATCTCATCAACCTATTCAATAACTACATGATGGGACATGCAGGCCAACCCCCACTGCATTTAGCAGCGTATACAGGAAATACATTCTTAAGGAAAATAAATGCATGAGTGTGTGTATTTGTTTGAGTGAGTGAATGCATGTGTGTGTGTGTGTGTGTGTGTGTGTGTGTGTGTGTGTGTGTGTGTGTGTGTGTGTGTGTGTGTGTGTGTGTGTCACTATTTCCCAAATAGTGCACAGTGCTCACAAATGGATAGTAAACACATGGACAAACAATCCCCTCCCTCCCAAAACTAAACAAATCAGTACACACATACCCCTACACAAACCACTACAATGTTCAGGGCTGTGTTTACCACGAGACAGGATGTTGCTATAGATTGTCTAGCATTGATTTGTCCTATATTTGGTACAACTAAAGACCTGTTGTTCTGATGTCACAACAGAGACACAGCACGAACATTGAGCAGTCCAATCTGCTATTTTATGTTGGCAATATTGTATGAGTAGAAGTATTGTAAGTATTATTATAAGTACAGAAATTATATAATCTATACGAATAAGAAACATAGACAAAGATAGATTTAAGTCAGTAACTTCTCTGAGACTCAAGCAGTCAACAAGTCTAAAGACCAACACGTAGTTGTATTATGTATTGAGGCATCCAGGAAACAAGGAACGTATTTTCTAAAGAAGCGGCCAGTAAGTCTCACTGAAAGCCATGTGTGTACTATTTATTTTCTCAAAGTTGTTTTCAAAGTGCAAAGCACTCTAAGGATGGAGCAGGTTGCTTAGGTCAAAATAATTGCTTGTCGCGCTTCCTTCCTACACACAATTTGGTCTCGGCTTCGCTCAGAGAGGATAGAGCGAGAGAGAGAGGGCAAGAGAGGGCGAGAGAGGGAGAAAGAGAGAGAGAGAGCGAGAGACAGGGCGAGAGAGAGGGCGACAGAAAGAGAGAGAGAGAGCGAGAGAAAGAGAGAGAGAGTGAGAGAAAGAGAGAGAGAGAGAGAGAGAGAGGGCAAGAGAGAGGGCGAGAGTGAAATAGAGAGTGAGTGAGAGAGAGTGATAGTGAGAGTGAGAGAATGATAGAGAGTGAGAGAGAGACAGAGAGAGAGCATCTATTTATAAATACAGCATCACACAGAAGTCTGATTGAAATGAAAATCTACGCTGACTTTTTCCCTGCAAGCACTGTTGACATTTTCCAGAGCATGGTCCACGTAAGTAGAGGCACAACTGAGGCACAACTGTAGCACAAATACATAAAATAGGCATGGTGTCAAAATAGAGGGATTAATAAGCGGTTGTTTCACCCAAGTTATATATGGCTGGTGCCATTTCTAAGTGATAACTGAACAATAGATATTTACAAAACTAAAGCATTACTCTCTGTAGGCGTCTAATCAGACCCTAACAGATTTTTAAGCAGAACCTCAAATCAAACCATATCTGTGTTCCAAGAGTTTTTGTAGATTGGTCTCCAACATCTTTTGCCCGACAGCCATTTTCCATTTTACTTTTGCATTTCATGCAATGCGTGAAAACCGGTAACGTGATATATTATTTAAATAGCAACATTTTAATTCAACATCCACATTAAATTTTGGTTCATGTTGAAGCAATTCTTTGCTCTTTTGTACTAGCTAAACGGTTGCCCCGTCGAGCCCTCTCTCCCTTTCCTCTTCCTCTCGTCTGAAAGGAAGCATGCTGAAGGCTGGAGGATTAGAATCGTTTTCTTTTCATTGCCTGGTTGTCATTCTGCACGTTCTTTTCTATGCTGTCGTTTCCGAATGAGCTGAGATGCAAAGATTCTACACCAGACCACAGCGCTAAGAGTAACGTAGATTAGGGTGCTATGGTCCTGGGTAGCTCAATTGGCAGCTCAACTGGTAGAGCATGGAATTAAAATGGGGTTTGCTTCCCCCTGGGGACCTCCACGCTAAGAATCTATGCACTCATTATATTTTGAGACGCCGTGGATGACAGCACCCACCAAATGGCACGTGATATTTTAAAAAAAAATTAAAATAACTAAAAATATCGCATCTACATGCATTTATGTGAGGGACATGCACATCATGAAAGAGTGCCTAAGACTGATAAAAGCATTTAAAGTCTTCCTATAACCAACTATGGATTACACCAGAATGTGTTCAATGAAGACAGGAAGAACCTGGCTAAAGACAGAAGCTACAAGATTCCTGTGAGCTGAGCTCCACTATTAACACATAGTTCACTAAATAATTAAAGGATTTTTTTGTGTAATTAGAACATTGCAGCCTTCAATAGAAATGAAAGCCAGAGGGGAGGGGGGAGGAAGGGGGCGGGACTATAGGGAAGACGGACAATGACGTGCATCGTGGCACTGTCACTATTGCTCTCATAGAGTGCTGTGGGTGTTGCCATGGAAACGGGCCCAAAGCTCAGCTCATAGCAAACAGAAGGTAAGTGTTTGCTGCTCTACACGAGATATACAGAGAAAGAAAGAACAGGGTGAAAAAAGATTGCACATACATGGAGGTAAAAGATAAACCAGAGCATTCCCTTCCTCCCCTTCCCTTTTAAATTTGCAGGATCTGGTCTTCCTTGCAGGTTCGGGTTGGTTTCGTTGTTGTGATGTGAATGATGCTAGTTTTTTTTTCTGTCCCCCCAACACTGACTTCCTTCCATAATACATACACACACAGACACAGACACAAAGATACACACGTAGGCACATACGTAGACACACACACACAAACACACACGGATCACACACCCAAGCTGTGTTTTGAGGTCAGAACATGGCCTGTAGTCTGAGTAGGTAATGAGAGAGCGGCTGAGTTGACTACAGACTCATCGGTCTGCGCTCAGCATTGAGCGGAGTGTGTTAAGTGACTCTCTCTCTCCCTGTTATCAGTCGGTAGCGCGCTCCCTACAGAGCTGCCCTGCCACAGATCTGAAGCCAACCACTGTTCAGCCACACCCAACACATCTGACATGTGCACCCAGAGCTAAAGACAAAAACACACCACACACACACCCGCATGCAGACAGACAGGCACACACACACGAGCAGGCACACACACACACACACACACACACACACACACACACACACACACACACAAGTGTGCAGGCATGACGCCACCTAAAACCTTCTCTGCAACCTCAAGTGTAATCGCTGGAACAGTGGTTTAATTAGACCCAGTGCCTTGATGCCTGTATACACACTACCACACTTACGCAAACACACACACACACACACACACACACACACACACACACATGTATCTATACGCACACAGACACACACACACACAACATAGATGCACAAAACAATCACAATCTCATGCACCCAAATGAAAGCCTAAGAGATTAATTCAGGAAAACCCAAATCCCCCATCTCTCTCCCCCTCCATCTCTTTTCCCTCTCTCTCCATCTCTCTTTCCCTCTCCCTCCCTCCATCTCCCTCTACGGCTCTTGCTTGTGGCTCCTCCTCCTCCTCTCATCCAGAGGTATATGGAGAACCAGAGTCGAACACATAATCTCCCCATGTTCCTACAGTCTACTCACACTGACCTGCCAACAGCAGCAGGCTGTCTAATCACACACACACACTAACACAGAGCGCGAGTGGGAGAGGGAGAGGGGGGGAAAGAGAGGTACAGAGAGGCACACAGGCAGGCAGAGAAAGAAACTTATTTGGTAATTTACGGTCAAGCTGAACACAAAATGAATTGTAGAATAATCCCACTTCACTGGGAGAGACTAGGTCTCTGGCCAGAATCACTGCACGCATCTGGTCTAGCACAAACATGGTTCTGGCAACAGTGGCAAACCATGAATGCAGAGCCAAGATCTCGCTACCCAATCTCAGTGATCAGTGTCAGAGACAAACATGTTGCCTCTGTAGTAGTAAATCCCCTGTGCATAATGAAAATAAATAAAATAAAAAAGATATGAATACAAACAATCAGGCTAATCAGTCGTTATCTTGATGATATTCTGTACAAAATGTTATTCTGATTTTGTTTCAGTTTTTAATTCAAACTATGATTCTGGTTATAAATCAAATTCTGATTCATATTTCTTTAAATGTTAGATTTACTGATTTACTACTTTGTTGTGGGAGCTAGTTTAAATCAGCTTTTATAAAAATATAGCTGAATGATTGTTCGGACATCATCATCGTGCTCAAGATACTTGATAAGGCAAACTTCACAGTTCATTCTAGTTGCAGAAGACAAACTTCTGTGGTCAAGCACTCATTGAAGCTACATTGTTGAAATGTTTGGTCCAGAAAATTATTTCCAAAATGTTAAAAACAACAACGTTTATTAAGAATGGCCAGTCATCTTCTAAAAAATGTTTATTTCAGATCTTTTGAACTGAAGAATGCAATTAAACCAAATGCATGGTCTTTCTTTCTCTGGGTCTGCACACACACACACACACACACACACACACACACACACACACACACACACACACACACACACCTCTGGCCAGGCTTCCATCTTACACAGTGATGATGATATAATCTGGAGCAATCCAATTATGGGGCAGGCTAAGGAGGAGGGAGCCGTTGCTGTGATCATTGTTGAACTTGTGTCCTTCCTGCCTGCCTTGTTTCTCTCTGTTAGAGCACACACTAATGTGTACACATGTGGCACTGTGTGTGTGTGTGTGTGTGTGTGTGTGTGTGTGTGTGTTGTGTTCGTGTGTATGTGAAACATAGTTCTTGCAGAGCTCTCGGTTGTTTTACCTTAAAGTTGAAAATAATTACGGCAGGGGGATGCATTGCATCAGCATGCTATTGGAGAAAATTTAGTACCACAAAGGCTTGTTTCCTCCTCTGTTAAGTGTCTTTGGTGATTCTTAGTTGCTCAGGACTTAAATAAACCAATATTTTGTCATTGGCTATGAGAGGTTGTTGACTAATGTTAACATTAAAGGGATAGTTTAGGTTTTTGGACATCGGGTCTCATTTCCAAGTGAGCCAGTGTGTTATTTATCATTGGAGACCGTTTTCAACACTTTTCATTCAGTCCTTCTAGTTGCAGAAATCGCTGGTGCTAGGCTAGCGCAATTCGAGGGAAACTGCTAGCCTGCCAATAAAAACTGTTTTACCCACTCCAAAGTACACCCAATGCAAACCAATTATAATGCCCGACTATCGATGTACATGTCTGTGTTGATAGAATAATATTAGAAATAAAACTATCCTTGTATCGCAACGATCACATTACATTTTGGGGGACTACTTTCTCAGCAGCGGCGGAATTTCACTTTGCTCCGGTGTAGCAACCAATTCACTACAGCAGAAAGTAAACAGAGACACGCACTCCAGGTAATATCAGTCCGCCGCTGCCGTAGCTTGCTTCCAACTACAGGGATTATAAACTAAATGCAATGCGATGAAAGGGTAAGTTTATTATTCTATCAACACAGACATTTACATCGATAGTCGGGCATTATAATTGGTTTGCCTCGGAAGTGGGTAAAACTGTTTTTATTGGCAGGCTAGCAGTTCCCCTCGAGTTGTGCTAGCCTAGAACCAGCGATTTCTGCAACTAGAAGGACTGAATGAAAAGTGTTGAAAACGGTCTCCAATGATAAATAACACAGTGTTTGTGTGGAGTAGTCTCGAGACTTAGTGGCCAAAATAAGCAGTTGTTAGTTTCCCACCGAACGGACAGAAGAGTCGGGGGCAGAAGAGTCGAGGGGCGATGAGGTATTTCTACGGGAATCAAAACAGCACAGGGATACTTTTTATTTCCTGTAATTCGATAATAGGTGTAAACCTCTACGTAAGACACACAGACTGTTTCTGGATGTGATAGTTTGTGGAAATTGTTGTGAGGTTCTCTCGTGTTGATTTCCAGCTCATCCTTCACAGCTGCATTAAAACGACTTCAACAACACAGAACAGTCAACAACAAAGAACAAGAACGGTTGTGACATTTTTGTTGACCATCACCTATGTATCCACATCAGATGGCTACTCTGTGCAAACGTTCCTCAAGCTGAAGGGGAAAATACTGCTCAACAGACACCCTTCCATGCTGCCTGCTTGCTCATAATTAGGCCAGATAGGGTGTAGCAAGCATTGAAGACAGATGGATGAGCCTGGGGAAGCCAGGAAGATATACAGGAAGAGGCAGACAGAGATAAAAGGAAAGATACAAGGAGAGATACAAGGAGAGAGAGTGAGAGCGAGAGAGAGAGAGAGAGAGAGAGAGAGAGAGAGAGAGAGAGAGAGAGAGAGAGAGAGAGAGACAGACAGAGAGAGGGAGAGACAGAGAGAGAGAAAGAGAGAGAGACTGAGAGAGTGACAAAGGAAGAGACAGAGAGAGAGACAGAGACAGAAGGAAAGAAAAAGCGAAGAAAATAGAGGAAAGGGAGGGGATGTGAGAGGAATAGGGTTGTAGATCCATGAAAAAGGAAACACCCACCAACATACACATAATGAGAAGGTGAGGACTGCCATGCAAGAGAAAGTACAGTTGGGAGGGGTGGAAGATGATTTTGTAAATAAATGTCCATCATGGCAGGTCTCTAATAAGCTCTGGACGGGGTCTAATTAGACTGCAGTGCATGCAGGCTGTATAATCATATAGGCTAACTATAGGCAGCATACATGTGCTTTTTTTAAGCAGCTACTTAACTTAGCAGCAGTTGTACTGTCATTCAAAGACTCAATCTCCACCCGACCAGAAAGTCAGTACCATGTAATGCAATACTGCAGAACTTCAGGGGGGTTGACGAGCCAAAAACATAGATGCTGTGCCCTTAGATACATGTAATGATACACTAATATAAACATGAAACACTTTTCTATGCTACCCTAAATTGTCCAAGGTCAACAAACCGGAATTCTAATTAGTTTGGAGGAAGGACGCCTTTTGGCAGATTGCAGAAATCTCCCTGATCTCCCCTGGTTGCGAGTACTATACTTGAAGGAGAGGTGAGTGGGTCATAGCTCAACATGAGACATGTTCCAGGAACCGTGCAGCAGCAGCACCAGCACCAGCAGTAGAGCTACGCAATTGCATTACTTTCAACTGTAACCTAATTCTGAATGGAAAATTATGAAACAAAACCCCAAACAAAACCGATCACTCTGCTTTACGATGACCAATGAAAATGTGAACGGGGAGTGAGCTAACTATGTAGAATGTTGGCCGGACAGAGACTGAGAGTGTTACCGCTCTATAAACAGATATAAGAATTAAGGACCGAAAATTGGACATCTGATTATTTCTTCTTCATATTAATATTCAGTCTTTCAGAATGGCACTCTCTGTGGCCTGGCCATGCATGTTCACAAATAGGATTTGTTTTCTAATCAATGCTAGTGATTGTCAGGGTAAAGCTAGATACAGTTAGTAAACGTGTTAACCACAGAGCTGTCGGTCTGCCACCAGCCCCCTTAGCCTAGCCGCTGAGCCCCTACCCTGTGTTTGGCCACGCTGTTAAGTATAGTGTGTCAGATCTCCAACTCAGACCAAGGCATGTCGGTATGTAAATGGAGCATTTACACATGTGGGCTCGGAAATGAAGGGTAGTGAAGTTTAATTACGTTTAAAGCATGGATGAGGTTTAAAGGTTGTTGTTTTTTAAAATAGGACTACATAAAGAACAGACAGAAAAACTAACTTGTTTTTATCTTCTTATCACATAATCCATATTCCTATTGAATCGATCTCAAAATATAGAGAAAGAAAGAACTAGAGAGAGAGAGCAACAGAGAGATGAAGAGAGATAGAGAGTGAGAGAGTGAGAGAGATAAAGAGATTGAGAGATAGACACATACATACATACATACATACATACATACATACATACATACATACAAACATACATACATACAAACATACATACATACAAGATGAAGAAGTTTAGCTAATGTAGAGCAGCAGGGTCTGTGCACCTGCATGCAAGTGATGAAACCAGATTCTCTGATATCATGTTTCCTACTTGCCTGCAGAGCACATACGGCCCCCCAGAACCCATATTCCTCTCTCTACCCTACCAGCCCTACCTGTAGCTTAACACAGATCACATCTAACTACTTCAACAAATATGGTCAGTGTAAGTATTATATTAGCAATTCCATACATGGCGAGTAGGCAATGCTAGTCTTCAATGTATATGCTACCTTCTTCTGGATCAGCAGCAGAACATTTGATCTGCAGCTTACGTCATAAAAAAGGCATGTTACATTTAGGTTGCATGATGTGGGTTCCCACAATCTTTAATGTATATCTCGCCAAGACCAAAAAGGCTGACTTTTAAATCGTATTAACTTGAGAAACATAAGTGGCCAATCCTTGAAGAGGGGAGAACTGTTAATGGTAAGATATATTGTGGGACTTAATGTATCTGAGGGAAGCAAACTGTTCTGCAACACAAAGTGGCAGGAAGTGCAGGGTTTATCAAGAACATGATCGACCACAATGTCTGGCTTCACTTCAGAAAAAGTTGTATAATGCCACAGTGGTAGGCCTACTCAAATCGAATTACAGAGACAAGAGAGTTTCATAGAAGTCCGTCATCTTTCTGACCACTATTCTGGAACAAATATATGGAGGTCTGGTTTGGGAGAGAGCGGAGAGATGCTGATACCCTGGGAAATGTAACCTACAACACCAAACATGCATCATCACATATATTTACGCGCTATGTTCATGGTTCTGACTGTTATGGTTTATGACTGTGCTATGAAACCTCTAGAATCATTAAAACCGCTTTGCCTATTCTGCAGTTTTGCTAAACGCCTCGTTTATACATCATCAAGTCCAAGGGTCTACTGGAAGCCAGGCAGCTGGCCACAGGTTAGGAGTGCAGGCCTATTAGGCTCTTCTCTTCCAGCAGACGGCCATGTGGGGCAGCGGGATGAACAAGAAACTCTATTTGACTGATGGATTACGACGACAATAACCACCCTCGGGCCACACAGCCGCGAACAGCTCCGTGCCTCCATGCCACATTCACCGAGAAATAGTGCGTCTCGCCGGGTCTCTGGAAATGTGTTTCTTCCCATGCAAATGCGAGTCAAATCTCTGACCCAGGCAAAAGCAGGCGGGGAAAGATTTAGGCGCGGCTTCAACACAATTACTTGGTCAAATTAATAGGTTGATAATTTCAAGAAAAAGACACTCAAATTTCCAATTAGGAGATGTACGGGGATTTTGGTTGGTTTAAATGTTAGCAGGATTCCATATTTCGAATGGCCATCCATACATCGCTGTTCCTTTCGATTGTATTTATAGAAGAAGCCGTCACTTACTTTATCGTTTTATTATTCTTCGGAAACCTTTCGATGTCAGCCTGTGGGTGTGCAGGATGAGCGTGTTGCTATCCCGTGTGTGTTCTCCTTTCTATACAGCGTGCTTACAGCCAATCGGTTAGGGGCTCTTGTCTTGAATTCACGCGACGCGGACCACTTCCTGGCCGCAGACTGACTGAGCGCGAGCGAGAGTTGGCTCTCCAGCACCCATAGGACTTTGAACAGCTCCACTGACGTCATTCCCCCCAAGCTTTGGAAACCACTCCCTTTTCGAAAACGACCGCCTTGGATGAGAATTGAGAATGAGGAACATTGAATCCGATCTCAATTATTACTTTTCGCCTTTGAGCCTTGAACAGACTTGTTTGACATGAAATCCCATCAGACCAGCTTTCGGCCTAAGACGAATGACGCCCCGTGGATTTGCTTAATTTTATATCCCCACCGTCCCCCGTCCCCCCGTCACCCCAGGAGTCTATTCGGTTCCATAGTTACCGTACATCACCAAAACTGCTTATGGTTGCGAATGTGTACACACACAAAAATGTACATGTGCTTAGGCCTATATTGTGTTATTGCAAATGCAAAATGGTAGAAAAAAACACCAAAGAATAAATAACTAATATAGTGGCTAGCCCTAGTTGGTAGCCCGAGACAGAAGCCAGATGATGAATTCTAACAAACATTCAGATAAATAATAGAATAGTGGTCCAAAATGCAACCTCTTCCTCTACCTACGTCCATTAAATTTCACAGTAATGCCAACCACCTCCAAGAGAATGTGTGCATGTGTGTGTGTGTGTGTGTGTGTGTGTGTGTGTGTGTGTGTGTGTGTGTGTGTGTGTGTGTGTGTGTGTGCATCTGTGTGTGTGTGTGTGTGTGTGTGTGTGTGTGTGTGTGTGTGTGTGTGTGTGTGTGTGTGTGTGTGTGTGTACGTGTGTGTGCGTGTGCACGTTTTTTTATCCATACCTTTGCAGAAGTGTGTGAGCTATTCCCTAACAAAAGACAAAAACCACTGAACATCATACGATTACAGAAATACTATTGCACATGAACACAGTGCGACCTAAACACAAAAGGGATGGACATAAAGATTTAACTGCTGAATACACACACATCTTTAGCCACAAAGCCGTTTACAATATATACTCACCCAACAATGTTACTTGAAGTTACTTTTATACCGGTAAAAGCAAAGCATTGGGTCAGACATATAGACTACTGATGCAGATCACAAATATGAAGGCAATGATAAAACCCACTTTATTTCCGTTCAATGTTCAAACATATATCATCCCTAATCACCCCAAAAAAAGTCTGAAAAAGACAGTTGGTACGGACTTGATGAAAGCTGCTTGTGTGATGTGCGATTACCTCTCAGTTGAGTCTCCCCATCTCACACCTCTTACCTGCTGTCAGGTGCTGATGGGAAACTGGAGGCCGCTCTATTTAATGAAGCTGCTGATCCTCTTAGAGGGACGCCAACAGGGGCGGACTGGGAGCACACGTCCCCATTGATCACCCCCCACAGTGACGCACAAGTGAGGACATTTTCAGGGACAGCTTCAGCCAATGCATCGGTTACGTCTAAATAAATACGATGCGGTATCAGGTGGTGAAAAAAATTCTGAGACAATTCGTGAGGACATGAAGAGACAGAGCAGGGTAAAAGCCAAGGGATACAGTTGGGTCAAACTGGTGAACAATTGAGAAGACAAATTGCGACCAAATGCAGCTGTTTGGGTAATCGTCATCCACAGCTGCTTGGCCAGGTGGTATGTGTGAAGCACTTTGTTTACCAAAGCAGGGTAATAAATATGCAGTTGCATACTTCTCAAATATTTGATCACATGTCTATTTCTAATTAATATTTGTAGTTCATGTTCCATATTTGAAATCTGGGGCTGCCAAGTCTATTATGAATAGGCAAAAATGAATTGGGTGGCTTCTGGCTACTGGGTGATGGGGTAAATGGATTAACCATTATTGGTCCGATGGGAGCTGTCAGCTCAAGAAGTGTGGGGAATAATGCAGATGATAGAGGATGAATGATGGGACACACTAATGGGGTGTGTTTTTACATTTAAAACAAAGTGCCTAAAAGAGACATGACGAACAGCCTTTCTCAATAAATATTAACAGGTGGAACATTAATATCAATCACAACCAAACTAACCACTAACCAAAATATTTTCTGCTATGATACTGAAACTTGCACTTGCGCTGTTTGCTTGCAGTGTGTGTGTGTGTGTGTGTGTGTGTGTGTGTGTGTGTGTGTGTGTGTGTGTGTGTGTGTTTTATATACTACCTTAACAACAGTATATGTTCCTGTGGAGGGCTGTAATGATGATCAGAATTTGTATGTCGAAGTGTATATAGCCTGAAGCAAATACATGCTTGGTCACAGGGGGGTTTACTCACATGAGGCCAGAATCCAGCTAATAAGAGGTATTTTATTAAAGATTATGGGATTAGGAAAGCTTTCAGCATATATCCACTCCCTGAGTGGCCCCCTACAGCTTTGTTGGCTTTCTCCTCACTGGGGTCTCCAGGTCAAAAACAGTGAAATATCTCCAACTTTAAACCTCAGTGTTTTTGTCGTACTACAAATGAACGCGCTCCTCTCTTCAAAAGATAAGATATCCTAATGTGTTCTATGTGAGTCATCAAATGAAGGATTATATCAGCTCACACATGCGCTGGATATTTTTTTAGATACGTCAACATATTCTCTTACCACAACATATCAATTAATGTCTTGTCCATCTTTTCAGTCCAGTCAGCAAGATGGTGACACATGCTGTTGCTGTTCACATATGAAGTGCTGAGAATCCTTCAATAAAAAGGTTTATAAAAAAAACTGTTACTGAATATACTGAATCATCTAAATCTCTATATTCGTAAAACTGACAACAATAGTAAACACAATTCAGAGATGTACCTGAGTCAGTTACACCCATCTACATGCCTATGAACTGACCATTTGGCAGCATCATTCAACATCATTTGGCAACATCATTCTCCTAATTTCATTTGAAAGGCAGCCATCTTCAAAGGCTTCCTTTCAGAATTAGAGCCGCCTACACTGTATTAACCCTTGTGACCCCTGAGTCACTGTGTGTTAGCATGAGGCATGTGCTCTGGCTCTGAAGTCAAAAAACAACTGTGTTCGTTGCTATGGCAGTCTCAAGTGCAGACCGCAAAGCACTTTCATTTACACTTGAGTGAATACATACATTGAAGGAGGATTTGTTTCAAAGGGTAGCTGTCACAGTAAAAGGAGATAGGGCATACATGAACACACTCCCCCCACTCTCTAGAAGGAGATGTTGCTGTGTAGAGGTCTTTTTAAATGCGATGCATTGACGATAGTCTGCAGAGGGTAAAAGTGTGTGCTGCAATTTCTTCTTTCACATAAAAACACACTGTTCTAAATACAACATCCTAGACAAGAGTCCATCTCACACATATGGACTAGGCCTAATTAGTATGGATGCAATTTGTCACTGTGGTCTTTTTAATTTATTAAAATAAATAAAAGTAATGCTATTAATTAGCCTGGAAATCCAGACCCACATCTAGAAAGCTGTAAGGTCTGGCAACGAGTAATGAAAATGGCCCAACTCGAGGGGCGACCCCAAGCATGCATTTGAAAATATCACTGCACGCAATTGGATAACACTACGATCAATCAGAAGAATACAAGGGGTGACGTATCCAGACCAGCGGAGCTAACCAATAGATAAGACTTGCCGTATCTGATCGGTAAAACAGCAATAGACCTCTGAAGAATAAGTCCCGCCTCCGAGGCTCCGGTTCCCTCGGTCAAATGTCTATGGGAAATAACATGGGGTTTATGAATTATCTTACATAACAAATTCTGTAAGTGGCGAAGAAGTAAAAGCTCACGTTTTGAACTACACACATTTTCCATCTAGCTTTGACTGGCTTTTTGGATTGTCGGTGCCGTTAGAGTAGTAAACGATTATTAATGCTATTTTAACGGCACAGACAATCCAAAAAGCCAGTCGAAACTAGATGGAAAATGTCTGTAGTTCAAAACGTGACACAGCTTTTACTTCTTCGCCACCAACAGAGTTTGTTATGTAAGATAATTCATAAACCCTATGTTATTTCCCATAGACATTTGACCGAGGGAACCGGAGCCTCGGAGGCGGGACTTATTCTTCAGAGGTCTATGCTTTTGGCCAGCCTATATCAGATACACCGATGTGATTGGTTAATGTGCTGGGAGAGGGGCATCGGGGAGTGATTAGATTGCTTGTTCCCAGAGTGACTTGCTAAGCAAATTCAAATTGTGCTCTCGCGAGGACTCTGGGTTTCCAGGGTAACTAATACCAGCTAATACAAATCCGATCCAATGCACATAAATGCAACTTTTAATTAGTTGTTTGTTCGTCATCAATTACAAATTTCTGTGGACTATTGGGGACCTGTTTGACCCTTTTCCAGGATGTCAATAGTAGGGTAAAGTAACTTCTTGTTCGGGCATCTCTTATAACATTAGATTGGTTTTATTTATGTCCGTAGTATGGTCAATACATGCACTGACTTGTTGCGTCTGTACTGGTGCACTGCCAAACCTAAATTTAATACAGCCATAATTAATGTTAAGAGCTACACCTGTGTTTTTCTTTATGTGAAAGAGGCCCATTGATTATGAATTCATCCAATCCACTTCAACTAATGACACCAACCAGTGTGGTCGGGGAGGTTGTGAGGCCGTATTGGGCTCAGCAGATTCCGATGTCCTGCCAACATTTTTCTCCACCTGTGGAAGTTTATGTATCACAATACGTTTGAGAGGGACAGTCTTTGCCTTGGGCTCTCAGAATCAGTTTTGAATCAGTTTGAAGCAGTAAGGGAGGATAACATTATGTAAAGCCACAGAAATAACGGATATATGATGATATATGATGTATTATGTAAAATATCGTAGGTGATATGGAACTGTTTCATATAAAACAATAATTTGTAGCTACAGGCAAACTGAGGAGAAGTCACTATTGTAATGGTAAGAATTTTTCTGTATAGATTATTTGGAGTAGTGACCCATTTCGAAAAAGTGATCAGCGAAAGGTCTTTTACTGCTACACTGTTTGCTGAACTCTCCCATACATGCTCACATCTCTAGCCACCCTGTCATTTCAGCCCCAGTGGGTGGAGCTGTCCAGGTTCATCCCATAGGAACAGAACTTGTGTTCATTTAAAACTTATTTATATCTTCAAACTACTAGATGCCCTGTCATTACAATGTCCTTCTGCAGGGTCCACCCATGTGTGAGCCAGGGCTCCACACCCTGTAACCACCACTTTTTTTTTTTTTTCCTCTTTACATCTCCCTTTCCTTCATTCTGAAAAATCCCTCTATCCCTCTGTCTCGGTCCCTTTCTGCTTAGAGAGATTGTTGACATTCGTATTTCATCCTAAAACAACCCCATTGTACAATTAAAGGGACGATGGAAGGCATCCCTGTTCTTTCAATAAAAAAACAGCAATGCACACCCGCTCCTTTCTACACTCTAGGTCTCTGGTGTTTTGCATAGACCTGTTTTTATATTCAAATCAACTTTCTCTGTGTTGCCCAAAGCGAAATACAATTCACCTCAATGAGACACAAGGATCCCTCCCACAGAGCCAACCTGATCACACTTTTGTTATGAATCTTCTTTTCAGAGCAAGCAAGCAGCAAAGCACACCACAACATATTAACCATGATCCTGTATGGGCCAACATGAGGAGCTAATTTCTGCCCCATTTAATCAGTGCTCCTGGCTGCTGGTGGAGGGCAGCATGAGTCGTGTGTATTCATCGCTAATGCACTGGGTATTGGCAGTTGAAATAATAGAGTATATAAAGTGACAGACTCATGCTAATGGAAAATATGTGTTTATGGTTGAACTAATTCACCAAAGAAACATAGCTTTCTTTATCATAATCCATCGCCGCTGCCAATCATGTGCAGCATTCTTACTTTGTGTATGTACAAACACACAAAGTGTGGGTGTTTGTGTGTGTGTTTGTCTGTGCATATAGAATAATCGTCCAAACAATATTTCTAATCTAAAACATTTTGGTTATAGGTCTAGGTATAGAATGCTAGGCTGTGTCTTTACTTTAATTTACGTTGGAGGTCTTCCTAGATGGCAAACCCAAGCAGAAAACTAACAAGAAACATCACCCATATCAAACACAGACACGTGTACATCCAGTAGCCTCACCGTGAAGCCAATACTGACTCTGAACATGCATGTGGCCAACCTCTCTCAGCTACTATTCAGGTCTGTTATTATGAGGGCAGGATTCCGGGTGTGTCAGACATGCAGCCTGCTAGCCACAGTAAACCACACCACAGCACTAAAGATAAGTGTGCTCATAGAGCCACCTAGTGTAGAAACATGGACTGCAACAGTAGTACACAGAGTACACTCTTTGTGTGCAAGCTGCAAGCCAATTGCGGTTATGAGGGGGGGGGGCCAGGGGTGTGTGTGTGTGTGTGTTTTTAATCACAAAAAATGAATACAGACAGTGTGGGGTGCACTTCTTATAGGGGAAGTCCACATTGGGGGCGCCAAAATTGCGTCCAGAAAATAAAGTCAGCGATCATCACAGTCAGAACATGCTGGATCATTAATGTGTGTATAGTGGAGGGGAGACTACTTTATGTGGGGGGCAAAAAAAATTAAAATGAACAGCCAATAGCCACCCGTGGCATAGAACAGAAAGGGCTTGCCTAGGGCACCAAACGGGCCGTGAGAGAGTGGCTGAATTCAAATAGAGATCCATATTAAACAATTATCTGTGCCAACAAAGAAGGACAATAACATATAATATTGGAACATCATAAAAATTAAGGGTTTTTATTTATTGTGCTTTTTGATCAGAGGTGTTGTTCTTAGACCAAAGTGCAGATGTTTTTTTTACTTTGTCATAGTTTCAGCCCGTCTTTAAGAATAGATCAACCCTGAGGTCAATAGTTACCATTATCCGATATGTATAGCAGAGAGAAAGTCCACTGAACGGAAAGGAGGCCAATTAAAAGGCTAGGTGATGTGAGAGAGAGTGTGGGTGTAAGCATTCACTAAATACAGTGCTCAGCTATGAAACAAGACAATAATGGGATAGAGAGTGCACAGAGAGGTAAAGACTTTAATTGTTGCAATTATGACTCAGAATGAATTATGAATTATACATCATGCATAAAAACGGGGTCACCTTACCACTTACCACCTTACCACCACAAGAGACCTGGTATATGTTGTTATTAATATCAATTTGATTATTGTTTTTCAGAAAAACAGGGCAACCATTTTTCTCAAATGAATGCATTTGCTTCTGTACAGTCTGAGTCAAAACTTCCCGGGCCATCTTTTGGTCCCCGTTGGTCCCTTCCTGGGCCAGACATGGATCATAAATTCAATTTACCGTTATGACAATATGCCAAGTAGTGCATTTAGAATCAGAGCAACCATTACGTTTTTATTACAAACTCCTGGCAGCAATCTTTGTGAGATAAATAAAATGCCAATCAAAGTTCCGTTGATACTTCCTTAGTTGGTCAGCCACACCAGATAGCTCTCTACACCAGCCCAAGAGCAACACAATAAGACTTCTGCCCCGCCCCTATTTCTACCTTCCACATACTTAGCACCTCAACTGTCACCATAAATCAAGTCTTTCCTTTTTACGTAGAGTGAAGCAATGGCTGAGGGTGTTTGGGGTAACCCCTTTCAGAATTCACTTTGAAAAAAAAAATCAGCAAATAATAAATAAACATGTAAACAAGTATTTTAGATTTTTATTTTTTTTTAAACTTTTTTTTACTAAGCACCAAGCAAATACTTTTTATATAAGCATAACAATTCAATTTCATGAGCCAAAATCCCAATGATGTAACGCAAACAAACAACCACATTGTTCACCAAGGACATCAATTGAAGTGCGATCAGAACACGGCCTGGTAAGCCAGTAAGTAGCCGTCGTTGTACATGTAGATCTGCCTGTCGATGGGGTTGTAGCTCACGCTGGCCGCCCCCTTGGCCACCTTCTCCAGCGGCAGCACCAGCGAGTGGTCCTCCGTGCCCGTGCCCGTGTCGAAGGCGTAGAAGACCTCCTCTTGGGAGTCGTCGGCGTAGCGAGTGGCGTACAGCACGCCGCACGCCATGAACGCGTTGCTCACCGCCTTCTTGAACACGTGCGTCTCCCACGTGTGCGTGACGCTGAGTGCCACGCCGTCCCAATCCAGCCGGCTCACCACCAGGTTGCCGTGGCTGCCCATCGTGGCGTAGATGGCCCACACCCCCGTCTCGTCCGCCTCCAGGTCCACGTCGCTGTAGGCGCGGCAGTCGTAGTAGCAGTACGGGAACTTGTTGTTGAAGCCCACGTCGCCGGGCAGCGTGACCCGCGCCACGGTGTTGCTGGTGAGGTTGTAGCGGCAGACGTCCGCGGTGCGCCAGCAGTGGTAGTAGAAGGCGTCCCCGTAGAGCACGCCGTTGGGGCCCTCGTTGGCGTCCTTGTGGCTGTAGGACGGAGCGAAGGTCACGTCTCGGTGTCCGGTGGAGGACATGAACTTCTCATAGGATGGGTAGAGACGCAGTGTTATACCCCAGGCGTGGCTGTTGGCCAGGGGTTGAACCCAGTAGTCTTCGCTGTCCCTGGAGCTGCCCTGCTTGGTCTGTTTCCCCCAGGAGCCGGATATCAAGCTCTTGCCAAAAGGGCTGATCATGGTCACGACAGGGCTGCTGATGTTGGTTATCAGGCCCTTGGTGCAATGCGAATATTTGCCTGTAAAAGGTGTGGGAAAGAGAGGGAGCATGATGAACAAAATATGAGTGAGACAAGGTGAACAAAATATGTATTTGTTCCTTTCTCCTCACTCGACCACAGTATTATTTTTTTTGTTTTTTCTTATGCATGCAGGTACATACAGTACACACACAAGTCACGCCCATGTAATGGCTTGTATCCCATGCATGGATACACACTCATTTGACAATGTACTTACCTCGGAAGTCCTTGGGGATTGACCGACAAGACTCAGCACGGTTCTTCAGATACCTCAGCTTCTCTTTGATTCCCTTCATGTTTATGCTATCAAAATAGTACATTTTCTCCACATCTGCCCGTAGTTGACTTGCCTGGTGTATACACACAGCAGAGACACACACATCCACACGCACAAATAAAAGGGAAGAAGATGAAAATTGACAAACATAACAATAGTCGTTTTTTATGATCACACTGATATTCGATTGTAAACATATCAATCAGAATACCAGTACAAAGCTTCTCTGTGATCGAAGACCTTAAACTAAAGTTTTCTTCTAGCATTTATGTGAAATTATCAAAAAAAAACGACAACAATGTAGTTCCTTGAATGTCACCTCCGCGGACAGCGTCTTTGTTTCCTTGCTTTCTCCCCGGCTGTGGAGGAGGCCAATGTCCCCCTCCAGCTTCTTCATCTCCTGGCCCAGCGTCTGCAGCCACAGCGCCGAATGCAGGCCTGACTTCCTCAGGTAGAGGTAGGGCTCCAGGCGTGCGCTCAGATTCTGAAGCAGAGCCTGCATCTGGGGGAGACGTTCGCTGGACAACATCACCTGTTAGAGGCATGAAGAACCACACAACATCACAAGACATATATATATGTATACATATATATATACTACTCTCATACACACACACACACACACAAAAAAAAAAAAAAAAAAAATATATATATATATATATATATACATATGCATATATCTATCCTACTAAACATAAACATATATTTAAACTGCTATTTTGTTTCTCTGGCTGCCTCCAGTGGAGACGATGAACTGGGTCTGTTTGTCTGCCCTGTCACAAAGTGTGTGTGTGTGGGTGTGTGTGTGTGTGTGTGTGTGTGTGTGTGTGTGTGTGTGGGTGTGTGAACCTGGTTCTGTTGATTCTCTATGGATTCCTCGCAGCGCTCCACAGTCCGCTGCACCCTCTCGTACTGGAGGGTGGGGAAGATCCACGCGCTGGAGTTGAAGGGACACACACACGACCCGCCACTCTGACGGCCTGAGACACGCTGAACCTGGCTCTCACCCTGTAGACAGCAAACCAGACATACGCACGCACACACACACACACACGCACGCACGCACACACGCACACACACACACACACACACACACACACACACACACACACACACACACACACACACACACACATATGCATTAGAGTCGTAATTGTTGAAATGCTAAATTAACTATAATCGAAGTACAATCCCAGTACAACATTTTGGATGACTATGGATCTCATATTATACATAGAAGGAATATACTGAAAGAGCACTTTGAACACACACTAAATTCATCTTACCGTAACCTTTGAAAAATCAATGTTACATAGTGTGAAGTAAAATATTGGTACAGTATAATACTGGTAGAGATAAAGACAACAAAAAGGGCCAGAGATGGTGTAACCTACCTCAGAGTAAGAAAATGTCAGATTAAAACTTACTGTACACAAAAATAACAGCAGAAGAAACATGGTAGGAGCCATGGTTGATGCCATGAAGAACTCAGGAGAATGAGATTCTCTCGAAGCGAAGAATAGGGATGTTCAAACATACATCTATATTATCCTTCCTCTCTTTCTCTCTCTCTCTCTCTCTCTCTCTCTCTCTCTCTCTCTCTCTCTCTCTCTCACACACAGACACACACACACACACACACACACACACACACGCACACACATAATGAGGCGGTGCCATCACAATAGCGAAAATGTCATGGACTTTAGGTTAACCTCACTCTTCCGATAATAACTTCCCCTTTGGTTTTCTGAGGTTTTTCCTGATTTTCGAAATGACTTTTGACAGTTTCGCGTCACACGCAATACTCGAGATTGGTATATTGTTAGATATTATTAGTTACCGTAGTAACTATGTTAACAGTGAGAACAATTTTGTTTTCTTTATATATGTGAAGTAAATTGTGTTGTAAGTACATATGTGGAATTACTCCAATATCCCTGATATTCTTCACCAATTAGCCTTAAAAATGCAGATACTGAACTTTGCATTTCAACTACTATGAATTGCTTGATAGGCAATACAACAGCAGTACATCAAAGTGCAGCAACTAGTGTTACTGCTCACATATGTCGTTTTTTCCAATATTATTATTTTTAAAATGTCTTACTAGATTATATTTGTTTCTTACTATTTTATTACAATGTCTGTATGTTTTAAAATGTAGATTGGGAGGTTAAACAAACAACAACATATTATTTTATTAGAATATCACTTTAAAATCAAATTAAACCTAGATTACATATAGATTAAACAACTGTTTAATCTATCACTTAATTGGTGATTTACATAATACCAGTTGGCAGTTGGCATATTTGCATGGAGAAACTGTATACTGTCACCTTCCTTGATTTTTCATCCGATGTTTACACATTTTATTCAGGAGAATAGAACAGAGCAAGACTGATAGTTGGCCACAACAAGATAAACCATAGCCACAAGTTCATGTTGAGTCATAACTCCATTTTGCCGCAAACACATTTTAAAATTGATCATGACAGCTCAACCAAAAACAAGTAATTACATGACTAAAATAAGTCAAAATAAAGGATAAAAGAATGTTATAATTTGTTAGTAACAAAACCCACCGGTTCAAACTGGCATACTCACTCTGACTGGTCACTGTGCACTACACTTGTCTGTTTTAGGTCGATGTTTGGCTTTAATAATGTTTGATGCTGTTATTTTATGCTTTTGTTGTTATTGTTATTTTATGCTTTTTACGCTATGTAAGGTGACCTTGGGTGACTTGAAAGGCGCCAAAAATAAAATGGATTATTATTATTATTAATTATGGAAATTATGAAACAGACAATGATAATCACATGTTTTTATTACAGTATAATCAAAAAGTAATTATTTGGTATTCCCAGTAAATGCTTTGAATGGCAACATGCACTGATCTCACTGCTTTCATTGGCTTCACTTTATCCTTTTCAGTGTGAGGTCACACTGCCACCATTATTTTGTATTTTTAAATATGCCCAGGTATGTCACTGTTGCCTTAGCAAAATCACATCTGCCCAGATCAACTGTCAGGTGTGCCCATGCCAACCTTTCAAACCGAGTTTGGATGTGTAGGACAGAGCTCAGTAGTAACTGTAAATGACTATGTCATACAAATGAACACAACAACCCCCCAGACCAGATTTATCACTGATTTATAAGGCATTGAAAACTCTCCAGTGCATTGCATTAAAACAAAAAGGCATTACTCTATGGATACTGGCCAGAGGGTGTAATAAAAAGCACAAATCCCACTCGCTTTAGGAGACAAGGGAACCTGCCAGTAAACTTAAGAAGATCAAATTTGCTGACATAATTCGGAGATCCTACCGGATCAACCCAATTTTCGCAATGTGGAAGTGGAAATGAATCAGGCTTTGAAATGTTGTTATCTTCATCCTGTTCTGTGCAGGGACTTAACGATGCATCCAATATCTTGACTAAGACACAAAGTGATGCTCAACCGGGACCAGAAGGTTTCCTTTCCATTATCCAACATATTCTTTACTTCTGGGTTTAAATACTTATGCTTGTCTGGTGAAACTCAGGGTCATGGGTCATCTCCAACATCAACATGATGCTCGATTAGCTTAACCTGAAACATGGCCTTAAAGGCCATGTCATTTGAATCAACTGGTCTTTGGTGTAATGATCCAAAAGATGTTCAGAAGCGACCTGAATGAAGTTGTCTAAATTTGCAGCCACAACCAATACCTTACATATGACCAATTAGTAACCTGTAGGAATTAAACATAAAATAAAAAATAAACTTAAACTGAATCAATAGAAGAAAACCATAACCACCAATGAAACGTAATGGAATGAAAGTAAGCTGGCCCCTAGACCTCTGCAGGTGGTCGCATTAGATGAGGTTCTCATGCATTAGCGCCGTCAGAACCCCAAGGAAGGGCTCTGAGGACGTTTCTGCCAAACCGGACCTCTACACGCTGTCCCCGCCACACACAGAGAAGACCAAACAAACTGACTGCTTTCCTAATCTGTGGAGCCACTGAACCTGACAGTAGACAAAGTAAAGACCTGTCCCTACCAAATCAATTCATCAACACAAACACTTAGCTAGAGACACATCAACCCTGCCTGAGGACACAGCTACTCTCTACTCTCTACTTTTGGCAATCCAAACCAAAGCTCCAGGCCGGTGGTCAGCCCGACATCTAACCCAGTGCCCTCCATTTAAAGATTTTTCTTTTCTTTTGCTCAATAAGGGAACAAAATTGTGATTTAGCTTATTGCCCACTGATGAAAGCCCTTGCATATGCAATATTATGAATTTAGAACTGGGTTTTGGTAGTTCCCCAGATGTGTGAGATACTGTAATAATTGCAAAGCAAACATTTTCTGTTCCCTCTTTTTTTATTCATCACGTGAAATCGTTTCCCGTTTGGTAATACTTTTCCATCATTGGCAGTATTTTTCTCCATCATCATCATCAACATACATATGTAAATGCTGTGTCCCCATACAGGAAATAGGTGGAATCAAGATGTTTTTTTTATTTAATTCATGCATTTGTTTATTTTCTTGTCCTCAAATTTCCAATTGGTTGGTTTATACTTCATGAGGACCAAAGCCATACAGAAAGAGCGATGCACACCTACTCACTGTCAGTCAGTCAATCAGTCAGACTGACCACTGGGCCGACGGACTGATCTTATGACACACACGCACATACACACACACACACACACACACACACACACACACACACACACACACACACACACACACACACCATCAGAGGCGTTGCTGGGGCTTGCAGAGCATAGTGGGAGTGTCCACTGCTTAGAGAGATAGGCTCTGATTCTAACTGGTTATTGAAAGTGTTGCCGTTGCTCATCGTCCATCATGTATCTAGCTGTTATTCTCCAACTCTTCACGCTGCACATTCTTTTTCATCAGGTAAGAATATAATATACAACAATGTCAATAATAATAATAATAATAATACATCATTTTATATTATAATATTTACTATTATATAATTGTAATATTTAAACGGGAACCTGGCTGAATCTATGCTGTATGTTTTTGATGAGGTCAACGATTGACAACAAGGCTTATCTTGCAGGTGGCCTCTGTCTCTAACACTTGTATGTGTGAGTTTAAGAATGCAGAGAAACCGTTTCCTCACAACAAACTCAACACTGTGGAGCAAGACGCTGTGAAATGTAACCAGGACGTCAATCCGCAGAAGGTTTCGAGACACAAACTCATGGAATCCAATTTTTATAACTTTAATATTATTGTGCTTCACCCAAAAATATGTATTTGAAATGGGTTTGGTTTAGATGGCGCTCGTCGCTATAGTGACTTTGCACTCATATCTAGTCTTTTCCTATAAATGTCCTTTGTGTTAGACTCACGCTGAACGTCAATTTAAACAGGTGCTGCAGTTGACGCTGAACACACTGATATCTCTCTGAAAAGGGCCAGGATTTTGACGGTCTGCTGTTGACACTGGAGCAGCGCCTGCCCCAGCTGGTGGCTGAGGTGTCTGAGCTGGAGCAGGAGAACGACGGGGATCTGTACGGGGCCATCGCCCTGCAGGTCATCTACAACGACATGGCTGAGATCCAGCAGCTCGTGAACAAGCTCAACAGCACCCACCTTGGGTTCAGGCAACAAAACAGCAACGTGTCTGAGACGGTAATCCCATAACAAGTGCAAGTGATATTAATAAAGAAGCTTTAATTCTTTAGCGGATTGTGAATTATTTCAGGTGCAAAGATATCATAACTCCAACCCTAGAAAACACAGTTACATTTTTGGAGGTCAAGACTAATAAGTGTAGTATACATTACACAGAGAATACACAAGAATAACGGACACACCAAAATGATCACGATATACAAATAATACGTGTTTTATGCCTTTATGTCTCTCAGCTGCAATATATAAAAGAAGAGATGCAGCAGCTGGAAGCGTTTGACACTATGCAGACGGTGAAGAGAGAGAAGACCAACATCCGTCTCACCAGAGACCTGGACCACTGCAAGAATAGACACCACCTTATTCCCCCAGTCTCTCCTGCACATGGTCAGTCAGTTACAATGACCAAACTCAGTCTCCTCAAGATACTTCATCAATTCATTCCTTCTACATGGTCTGTTGGAGTCTCCTCTTCACTCCTCTAATCTGCTGCCCTCTTTTCTCTTCACCCATCCACTTTGCCATTTTCTACTGTCCACTATCATCTCTCCTCTCTGCTCCTCTCGTCACATCTCCTCTTCCCTCCTCTCCCCTCTGCTCCTCTTCCTTCCTCTACTCTCTGCTCCTCTTCCCTCCTCTCCTCTCCTCTCCTCTCCTCTCCTCTCTGCTCCTCTCCTCACCTCTCCACTCTGCTCCTCTCCTCACCTCTCTCCTGTCTCCCCGACATGTTCTCACCCTTTAGGTGCCAGTCCTAGACTTGTCAACGTGACAGGCCCCAGGGTCTACACAGCAGGAGAATACCCGGGCTCTTACAAGTATGGAGCCTGGGGTCGTGACCCCAAACCTGACCCTGGGAAGGAGAATTGGTATTGGCGTGTGATTCTGACCACCAGCAACATCTACGCCCATTATGTGCGCCGCTACACCACTCTGAGTGCCCTGATAGTCGGGATCAGCACTCCAGGTATGAACCTGAGCATCCAGCTTCAGGCTAATAGCAGACACTTACTATGCAGGACCCACTAGCTCTCCATTCAGATTGATCAGATTATGGTGAGAACTCTGCAGACTGGCTACTACAAGAACCCTTTATGCCGTTACCATTTAGCCTGGCTAAATGGTAACAGTAGGATTAGGATTTATGGTAGGATTTGTATGTATGGTAGACTGGCAGTGTAGTATTACTTGAAAGGTATTGGATTGTTTACATGACAAGGTATTCCGTATGACTTGTGGAAACTCCATGAACATCTGGCATTTTACCACATGATATTAGAATACACATGTATTCTCATATATAATCTCCAGTATTTATTTTACAGGCAATGTTCAGATCAGCCCCAGTAACCCAACCACCAACACTATCCAGGGGCCCAACGCTGTGCTTTATGGAGAAGCGCTGTACTATAACTGCTTCAAAGAAGCGGCCGTCTGTAGATTCAACCTCACCAGCAAGACTGTTCAATCCACAACGCTGCCCCCAGGAACCAGGTGCCATCATACATTATTTTGTTAACCTTTTTTGTTTTTTTACTCCTCAAACACTCATGTTCTATGGGGTGAAAATAAAATGCATAAAGATGTGTAAGGCCCACCTTGACACAAAATGGTGAACGCACATCTCCATGGAACCGCTTTCTTCCGGTTCTCGTCCGGCTTCAGAACACTAAATGAACTGTTGATCTGTGTCCTCGTTCTGGGTCTGTGTCTCTCGCAACCATTTCAACGGGGGCTTCTTCAAATGGGTGCTTCCTCTGCAGGGTCAACTCCAAAGGCAACTACTGCCACCTCGAAGCCTGCTACACGTACACAGACCTGGACCTGGCCACCGACGAGAATGGCGTCTGGGTGGTCTACACCACCT